>NW_026294562.1:157860996-158213496 GCF_007827085.1 Peromyscus californicus insignis
TGTCACTCCGTGGAAAGGCTTTGGTTTCCATAATGTCCCCAAATACACAGAATATATTTGCATTCCTGGGGTGCTCTGAGCACTCGCGACTTCCACAGGCCACAATCATGGAGGCTAGGAGCAGATCTGACTTTCTGGTTGTCACTGCTTACCCTGCTCCTACCCTGCCCTGGTTGTTGACCCCGGAAGCCCCTTAGATGCCTTTTCTCGCTTTTCATGCACCATCACATGGGTGGCTAGCCCCATGCTAGCTAACCCCATTCTAGCTGCCAGAGTCCGTGAAGAATGAGAAGGGAGGGACATACATCAACTGAAACCTGGCCAACACTAAAGCTCAACACTAAAAAGGACATCGCCAGGTGGTGGTGGCACACACCTTTTATCCCGGCACTCAGGAGGCAGAGGCAAGCAAGTGGATCTCTGTGAGTTCAAGGCTAGCCTGGTCTACAGAGTGAGTTTCAGGACAGCCAAGGCTACACAGAGAAACCCTGTCTCAAAAAATAAAAATAAATTTAAAAAAATTATAGGACATAGTATCTAGTGGTCCTGGGCTACATGTGTGACCACTTCGCAGGGCATCTCAGACAGGTAGACACCAAACAATAAAAAGAGAGGTGGCTTAATGAAGTCACAAACATCTACCACGCTAAATGTATTTGGGAATTGGAGAGGCCCTGGACTCCCAGCCTTGTACATCTACCTGGATATCTCTCACTCCTTGCACAAAGGCCCATCCATGCTGTCTCTATCCTCTGCTGCTCTGTGTCTTCCAGACTCCCCCTGGGCTCCAGTAATCAGGGTTCCAGAAGCTTTGCCTCCTATAAATCAGTCACCCAGTTTTCTGATTTCAAAATTAACCTCCTCCTGCTCTCCCCTGACGAAGCCCAGATTCACACCTGAAACCCAACCCACAGGGCGCAGTCCATCCCATCCTCTCTCTTCATAGCTGTATCTCTTGCTAGAAATCTATTGTCTATAGCACAAAATCAACCATTTTTCTATGGGGTTTGAACCAAAAGGAAATATTCTATCTGCTTTCTTTGTTTCCTGGGATGGAGCTCCACAAAACCAGCGTGGTCCAGGCAGTACGGTGCACACCTGTCAAAACATATGGCCCATGCCATTTATCAACTAATCTGTTCCAAGAACAGATAGGCAGTATCAGCAATCTGGTATTGATCTGTACAGGCCTCTGCTATTGTTCATCCCCGCATCCCGAATGGCAGCAGGAATTAATGAAAGAGACTAAACAATGCATAG
The DNA here is from genome assembly GCF_007827085.1 of Peromyscus californicus insignis. NCBI lineage: Eukaryota > Metazoa > Chordata > Mammalia > Rodentia > Cricetidae > Peromyscus > Peromyscus californicus. Next base: position 157,862,257 of record NW_026294562.1, read on the forward strand.
CAGTCACTCAGCCCCACAACTTTGTTTGCTGCTCTCATTAAGTTGGGCAAAGTTTCCACAGTGAACTCGGAAGCTCTCTTTGGAGGGGTGAGCCCAGAAGGTCAACCCCCTTTTCCTTCCGTGGTCCAGCTGCTGACTTCTCTGAGCTGGACTTGTCTTAGTGATGCTTCATATTCCTTCAAAGGCCATGAAAGTAGCATGTAATGGCATATGAGAACCCATCTGGTCTCTTCCAGAGACTGAGTGGAAAGATATCTTCCTCTAATAGCCCCTTTGTAGTTGTGCTTAAGACATTGTCTTGGATGAGTGGGTGAGTGGATGAATGTATGCATGGATAGATGCATGGAGGACGGAGGGAAGGATATATGAATGTATGCAGAGATGGACTGGTGGATGAAGAGACAAGTAGATACATACATGATGGATGGATTCATGCATGGATGGATGGATGCATGGATAGATAGATGGATAGGTGGGTGACTGAATAAATGGGTGCATACATGGATGATGGATAAAGATAAATGCATACATGCATCGAGTGGTGGATGATGCATATGTATGGATAGATGATGAATGGGTGAGTGAACATATATGGATGGATACATGCATGCACAGGTGGCTACAAAGATGAATGGATTGAAGGGTGAATGATAGATGGATGGGTGGATAAATGGATAGATGGTTCTGAACCAAGTGTGATGAGAACTCATGAGTACATTAGTCTCATGGCCATGAACCCAAAATAATGCATCCTGATTGTGGACAGCCCTATTCTTCTCAAAGAACAAAAGCATTGTCTCATTCCATAATCACGGTGGCCAGGAGTTTTCTCACCATGATGGAACAACAGGAGACGGTGAGGTACAATGGATGAAGATTCATCTTACATCCCACAAAGCCAGCCTCAAACAACTGACCTCACAGAGGGAAAGAAACATACTCACTCCTGAAACAGACAAGGCTCCACTCTCCTGAATCCCCAAAGCACACATCCTAACCCAGTTTGCTAGAAGTCTCAAGGCCACAGTGGGGTCAAACCGCAGGCCTATGCCAGCTAAGCCGCTGACTGAAGCTGACACTGAGAGACACAAAACCCCATTCTCCTCAGAAGAGCCCCTTGAAAAGCTGCCTGGGGTGTCTGTAAGGAATAACAGCAGCCAGTGTGTCCTCTCATTCGGGGACAATGTGGTCTTCCTATTTGGAAGGCTTCCACCTTAGCGTGGAAGACATTTCAGCAGAAGACAATCCAAGAATGGAGTGTTCTGTTCAACTTGAGCTGGATATGAAAGGCCACTCACACCCACCTGTGAGATGAAGCAGAGACACAGAAGGCTACTAGCATGGCCTCGCTCAACTGACCAGGGCCTCCAGAGTGTCAAGAGACATTTCCAGTCTGCGAGAAGCACAGAACAAGGGGTCAGACCAGGCCAGCCAGGCATGCGACATGCCATCCTCCAAGGACAGATGGCAAATGGCCTATGCAGCTTCCTCAGAAGTCCACCTGAGTCTGAGGGCCGTTCCCCTTCACTTCTGTCCCGCTCCCTCCAGCATCACCTGAACAACTAATCCTCCTCAAGGGCCAGATCACAGCCCTGCATTGTCAGGGAGGCGAGAACCACAAAGGCCTCTGCTTCCATGGAAGAGAGCAGGTATGGATAGTGAGAGTGAGGAGGGAAAGGAATGGAGCCTGAGACCCCTGCACCTATCACCTTTCTGTTGCTGTGATAAAATACCACAACCAAAAGCCAAAACCAAAAAAAAAAAAAAAAAAAAAAAGAGTTTATCTTGGCATTTATTTCCAGAGATATGGAGTCTATTGTTGGTGGGAGGGCATGGCAACGGGCAGCAGGAGCAGGAAGCTGGCTGATCACATTTTCAACCACATAAAGGAAGCAAAATAGAGTGAAGAGGAAATGAAGTGAGGCCATAAACCCTCAAAGCCATCCCTAGTGATGTAATTCCTCCAGTAGGCTCCAACTCCTAAAGGTTCCATAAGCCCCCCAAACAGCGTCACCAACTGGGGACCAAGTTTTAAATACATGAGCCTATGAGAGACATTTATCCCTCAAGCTGCCACGCCCCCCTAATCCTGCTGTTGTGGTTTGTGTAGGATCTTAGTGCATTCCCCAAAGATTTGAGTGCAGGAAGCTTGGCTCCCAGTGTGCTGATGACAAGAGGGTAGGGCCTAGTGAGAGCTGGTTAAATCACTAGGGAGCTGCCCTTGAGTGGGATTAAGGTAGTTTTCAAGGAAACTGAGTTATCCCTCAGAGCAGAGCAACAGAAATGGACTCTGCAGCATTCACCACTCTCTGGCTTTCCTGTCACCTCATGGCTACTCTCAAACATGCTTCTGTCACCATGTAATAGCCAAGGAGGCCCTCACCAGAAGCTGTGTCAATGAGAAAACCTGATCTTGAATGTTTGACTTCTAAAACTGTGAGGTAAATACACATGCTACAAAGTACCATCCTTATATATTTTGCTATAGCTGTGGAAAACAGACTATCACACACACACACACACACACACACACACACACACACACACACACACACACTTTGAATTCCCAGATAAATTTTGTTTGATGCTTACCAGTAGGTAGTGCAGAGGTTGGGGACATAGAACCTTGTCCACTTGAGTTCATGCTGGCAGACTTTGCAATGACAAAGGAAGTTGTCGACCCACAGACCAGGACTAACCACAGGACGGACTTCTGTGAGAATTGTCCCTTCCCTGCTGTCCACAACTACTATTCAGGTAGAAATGAAGCACCTGAGATAAAAATAAATAGATAGAAATAAAGCAGAAGTCAGGCTCTGCTGAGACCTGAGAAAGTAGGAATGAGAGTCACACCTGGTCCTGTTAAGCAGAATCCACAAAGTTCTAAGACTGTACTGGAGAGAAGGGGGCTTGGATGTCAGAGAGGAACCTCCAGCAGAGGACACCGTGGACAGGAAACAGGACACCATGGACAGGAAGCAGAGGATGCCATGGACAGGAAGCAGAGGACGCCATGAAGCAGAGGATACCATAGACAGGAAGCAGAGGATGCCATGGACAGGAAGCAGAGGATGCCATGGACAGGAAGCAGAGGACGCCATGGACAGGAAGCAGAGGATGCCATGGACAGGAAGCAGAGGATGCCATGGACAGGAAGCAGAGGATGCCATGGACAGGAAGCAGAGGATGCCATGGACAGGAAGCAGAGGACACCATGGACAGGAAGCAGAGGATGCCATGGACAGGAAACAGAGGACGCCGTGGACAGGAAGCAGAGGACACCATGGACAGGAAGCAGAGGACGCCATGGACAGGAAGCAGAGGACGCCATGGACAGGAAGCAGAGGATACCATGGACAGGAAGCAGAGGATGCCATGGACAGGAAGCAGAGGATGCCATGGACAGGAAGCAGAGGACGCCATGGACAGAAAGCAGAGGATGCCATGGACAGGAAACAGAGGACACCATGGACAGGAAGCAGAGGATGCCATGGACAGGAAGCAGAGGACGCCATGGACAGGAAGCAGAGGACGCCATGGACAGGAAGCAGAGGACGCCATGGACAGGAAGCAGAAGACACCATGGACAGGAAGCAGCTGTTGAGCAGACAAAGGTGAGGGCCATTTTAAAAGAACCCTTTGAGTCCCAAGAAATAGCCTTAGACCAGAGAGCAGGCTCTGTGCCACTCTCACTTAGTGTCCTAGTTAGCACTCAGAGCACAGGGCTCTCCACATGAAGACCTACTCGGCAAGGCAAGCCCTGATTGCGCTGGGAGCTTAGAATGTGAAGATGGGCCACAGTGGCACTGCTCAATGTTCAGGACAAAGCCATTAAGCTCAGTCCCTACACAGTCATCAGCCACTGCAGGTTGACACCACACAGAATCCTGGGAAGCCAATCAGCACAGCCCACTATGCAGCTGAGCTGCTGATGTCACCTTTGGAAGCAGGGGCCGTGGAAATGGGACGGACCTACAGGCTCTGGCACCAGGGGGACTCTGCTGGAGCATGAGCAGCTTGGGACAGAGCTGACTGCGAGCTCAGTTTTGCCCACACTCCTCATGCCTGCTCTGCCTGCCAGCCTCCACACATGCCTCTGTAGCCACCACCATCCCTCAGCGTCCTGAACCCAGGTGCTCTCAGTCTCAGTCCTGCTGTGCACAGGAGTTCTTGTCTAGATCAGCTCCTGTGACCCTTGAGTGGTAGCACAAGGCTGTCTCCAAGATGGCACTGAGGAGGCAGCACCCATGGAGCTAGCCCACTATGGTCTTTGAAAAGTTTCTTCACCACCTAAAGTTCCTTGAATAAACTTATGTCTGCTCAGAGAATTCTTCTCAGGACAGTGAATGTCAAGATCCCCATCCCCTCTCCTGCACATGGACATGGGCAACCTCACAATAGTGGCCAGCTTGCCAGGAACAAAGAGGAAGAGATCCCCGGCCCCTCTCTCTCCCGCTAATACCAGAAAGTCATCAGATGCTCTGGGAAAGAAGCAGGTGTAATCCGACATCTGCTGATACAGAGGCTGAGGGACACATGGAATAAGAAGGAACTAAGTAAGCCCCAGCTCCTCTCATTATGAATTTCAGAATGCAGCACTGAGAGTCCAGGTCACATCCTCAAAAACAAGCCAAACAAAGCCCTGCCCCCAGCTGCATCAATTCAGAATATCTCCTGAATAATATCCCTCAAGTCCCCCTTTCTGAAAGTTATTAAATATACAATGCCCCCCACAAAGTTCCTATGTTACAGGCTCAGCTGTTAGCTGATGGACTTGGTTGGGTCCTAAGGTCTCTGATGTCAACTATGGGTGGACAGGTTGGGGAATTCACATATTAATGGCATTGCTGGAGGTGCAGGAGGAAGGAGGTGAGGTCACAGCAGAGGAAGTGAATGCACTAGAAATGTGCACTGAGGGTTATATATTACCCGGCCTCTTTCCTGTCTCTCTGCCTGCTTCCTGGCTGTCAGGAGGTAAGTAAGCAGCTATGCTCAGTCACACTCATTCTGCTATAGTGCTGGATACTGCCTCAGGCCTTACAACAATGGAGCCAGCTGATGCCGTGATCTAAAATAAATGTTCCCCTCTTCAAGTCCCTGAAGTCACTTCCCCCAGGCATTTTGTCACCATGACAGAGAACTGACTAACACATGGAACTTTCCTATCTTCTGCCCAGAACTCAGCCGCGCTTCTCCCCCAACACCCCACCAAGAGGCTCTCAGATAGGCATGGATATGGATGTGGGAAGCCACGTCTTGCCAGAATGCCTAGCACTCCCATGGCTGGAAGTTCAGGGAGGTGGACTTGCTCACCTTTGAGGGCTCTACTGTTTAAGGCCTGAAGGCTCCTCCTTAGCAACTGGGACATGTCACACTGCCCAGTCTCAGACTGGCCCCAAACCCATGATGATGCATCAAGGGAAGCCAACCTGACGCCTGGACTGTTTCAGCTCTAGTCCCTTCTCTGAAGCCATGACTAAGAAGACCGCCTGGCAAGTTCAGGAGGCAGCGGGGGTCAGACAGCGGCATGCGGGGGTCAGACAGCGGCATGTGGGGGTCAGACAGCGGCATGCGGGGGTCACACGACAGGGTCATGCGGGCGTCAGACAGCGGCATGCAGGCGTCAGACAGCGGCATGCGGGGGTCAGACAGCGGCATGCGGGGGTCAGACAGGGGAATGCGGGGGTCAGACAGGGGCATGCGGGGATCAGACAGGGGAATGCGGGGGTCAGACAGGGGCATGCGGGGGTCAGACAGGGGCATGCGGGGGTCACACGACAGGGGCATGCGGCCTCCTCTGCTCCCCAGCGCCGTTTGCCATGCAGTTGTTATTTTTCACTTTAGTTTGTCAACATTTAAAAATCATAAGGTTCGGCTTTTCTTTTTCTTTTCTTTTTTGACAAGGCCTCTGAGGTAGCCCAGGCTAACCTCAAACTTGTAATCCTCCTGCCTCAGTCTCCTAAGTGATGGATTATGGATGTCTTCCACCACCACATCTGGCTGCTTCACTTTTTCTTTTTAAGTTTGCAGGACCACATCTAAACAGTAGAGGAGGGAATAATGCTGGATGATTCTCCCTGGAAAAATAGGCACAGGGCAGCGTGACCTGCTCTAGAACAGTCCACAGGGGTCAACCTCTTCTCGACTGGTACCTAGAGGTGTGAGTTTTGCAATGCTAGAACAGGTCTTGGATACAGACTGGGGCAAGATAAAGAGAGCTCTGAAGGACCACTAGGTTCAACACCTAGCAAGTCCCACCTCCCAGGAAGCCTGGAGACTCCCTCTTCCTGTGAGGGTATTCTCCTGCACATCATCAGCTCACCCTGAAACCAGCTGAATCTGGCTGACTTGAAGAATAAAATTATCAGAGAGGCAAGCAGAGACCTCCAGGAGCCCTCTTAAAAATGAGCCTAGCCCCTGCCTTCCCCTCCCAGTACCTCCTGAGAATGTACTTTATCCCAAGTACATTCTCAGTAGGCGGGATTTAAACACAAAGAGAGATTATGCTAGAGTATAGAGCTCCAGAAAACAAAGAGGATTAAAAAAATATAAAGCCAGGCTTCCAATCTGCCCTTTGCACGTCAACAGCCACTGTTCGCTGGGCTTCCGCGTGAGTAACATGGGTACACTCATTTCTATTACACAGAACATTAGCGAGACACAGCACTGACCCTCGATTGCCAAGAACCAGGTAAATGACTGGGAGGGAAAGGGGCCGAGAAATGGCAAACACTTCACATGGCAGGACTTGAAGGGGAATTCATTGACTGTAAAGATGACAGGTGTGGGTGCACTGAGGGGAAAAACATAATATTTCATTGGTGTACAGCAGCGGGGCTGAAAGAAACACAAATACCACAGTAGCTCCATTAGGTCTATGACAAGAAACGTGTTCCCATCCGCTCCCTAAACTGTTCTTGATTCTTTCTCACCAACATGCGGAATGATCCTTACATTATGCTGCTGGGAGTAGGGGACTTAAAATGCACTCCTATCATAATGAAATTTTCTTGTATTATAATAGAGTCATAGCAGTTGTTACAAATACCATGGGCTCTTTAAAAAAAAACACCTAAGTACGGTTATTAAATTGCATATTTTTTAAAGGAAGAAATTTGGAGAATCTACAAATGGAAGAGTGCATGTAGGGACAAGACAGCCAGTCGCTGCCAGCTGGGCCTGGGAATGAAGCTGGAGAAGCAAGCAGGTGACTTTATGGTGTTGGCACCCAGTTACCCTGTAGAAGCTGAGACCTGAGGGGGTGGGGCAGTCTCAGTGGAATCTACTTTCACTTTCTCTGTCCACAGCCTTCACCCTCCTCTTCTTCACTGACACTTTGTGCCAGCACCTGCATGTCCCATCTCTACAAAGGAGATGGGACTGGTCATCTATGCAGTGAGTCGAGCAGCTCTTGATCGCAAACGGATGGCTGTAAGTAGCGTATTTCTTATTTCCCTCCTCCACTTTGGTCATCAGGCTATAGCCAAACCCCCACTCCTGGATGGCATCATCTACTTATTTCATTTGTTTGTTTGAGACAGAGTCTCATGCAGACCAGGCTGGTCTTCAGTTCTCAATGTAGATGAGGATGGATTTGAACTTCTGATCCTTCTGCCTCTACCTCCCAATACTGGGATGATAAGAATACACCATCAAGCCAGGCTCCAGTATTGACACTTGATCCTGCAATACTGGAATACTCTGAGGCTCTCAAAATGGGCAGTTATTATTATTATTATTATTATCCTGATTATAGCCATATTGGGTATCCAACTTCAGGTATGGAATTAGGTACCTAAGGAGGACCTAGCCTCACTCAGAAGGATCTGGCCTCACTCTGGAGGACCTCACAGGACAGCGTTCTGAAAAGGTACAGTGGAAAGAAAAGGGCAAGTGTGGGGATGCCTGGGAAGCAAACAAGGCGGGCTTCTTGGAGAAGGAAGAGCTGCAATCCTAGGATTTAACAGAGGCATGGTGCCAGAATGAGCAGGTGGGAAATAGGAATGTGAATTGGAAGCAAAGCCGTTGCTTGGCACGAATGAGGGCTTCGGTCCCATTCCAAGCTCTGTAGAATAAAATGAGTGGGCAGAGCAGGATGCACTTGGGATTGCCTGGGACAGCCGAAGTCCATGGGAGCATGGAGGGGAATAAAACATCCCCAAAGCCGAAGGAGAGAGGCCAGGCAGCTAGTGAGTAGTGAAGAGAGCTCTGAGTTCAGGAAATGCTGGTGGGATGGGATGAGGTAGGATGGAGAGGTGTCAGTGTGGCTAAGAGGGGCCAGTTTGCAAGCAGCAGTGAGATCCTGGGCACGTGGCCTCTGGGGTGAATGAGGGGAAATGCACCAGATCTTGATGAAAGCATAACGCTGGGCAGTTGTGACTACCTACTCTGGTGCCCTTTGCTTTGGCTGAGCCCCAGCCCAGAGAAATAAGACTCCATACTTTTCAGAGAAGGTCAAGGCCCTGGAAGGGAAGGTCAGTCATTCCTGCACCACAGTTGGCTGCTAGCACAGGAGAAACCCAATCCTAGGCCTCCGAGCTCCACAGCACATGCTCTTCAAAAATGTTCGTGGGACTGTGGTGAAAGAAAAACTTGGGGTTGAGCTGAATAGAGTTTCTACTAGCAAACACTGACTCCCAATCACTTAGCAGTCTGGACCAGAAGAAGATCACAGAACTCTGCTCTGCAATCCGGGATAGTATTGACAGTCAGAAGAGGCAGCAGAATGAGGAAGCAAGGGACAAAAAGCAGATCCACAGCCTGGTATGGTGGTGCAAGCCTCTCATCCCATCATCTTGGAAAGCTGAGCCGGGGGATCTCAAGCTCAAGGCCAGCCTGGGCAAAGCAGTAAGATTTTTGTCTCAAAATAAAATATGGAAGGAAACTGGGAGCATGGTTCATTGGTACAGAAACTGCCTAGACCCCCCCAGTTAGGAGATGGGGGCGTGGCTCAGTGATAGAGCCCCTGACTAGAATCCCCCAGTGAGGGGATGGGGTGTGGCTCAGTGGTAGAGCCCCTGCCTAGAATCCCCCAGTGAGGAGCTGGGGTTGTGGCTCAGTGGTAGAGCCCCTGCCTAGAATCTCCCAGTGAGGGGCTGGGGTGTTTCTCAGTGACAGAACCCCTGCCTAGACTCCCCCAGTAAGGCTCAGGGGGTTGTGGCTCAGGGATACAATGCTTGTCCTCACTGGAGGTTCTAAGTTCAATCTTCAGTACAAAAACATATTGGGCTCTTCTGTAGCTGGAGTTTTCCTGCCTGGCCCACAGTCAGGACAAATCTCTCTCACCCGCCAGTCCCAAGCCGCTCAAACCCGATCAAATAAACACAGAGACTTATATTGGTTACAAACTGTATGGCCGTGGCAGGCTTCTTGTTAACTGTTCTTACAGCTTAAATTAATCCATTTCTATTAATCTATACCTTGCCACGTGGCTTGTGGCTTACCGGTACTTTACATCTTCCTTATCCTGATGGCGGCTGGCAGTGTCTCCTCCTCAGCCTTCCACTTCCCAGCTCTATTCTCCTCCTTGTCCCGCCTATACTTCCTGCCTAGCCAATGGCCAATCAGTGATTTATTTATTGACCAATCAGCAACACATTTGACATACAGACCATCCCACAGTACTCTTCTAAACAGAGTCACTTACCTTAGAAAAGTTCAAACAGACTGACTTTCTTTCCCTATCCTGATAGCTACAATTGCCCACTCATGCCTGGGCTAATAGCTTTTAATTTCCTTGCTTTCATTTTTAGCAGTATAGAACTTTGGGGAAAGTGACCCTATTTTGATTTAGTCTGTTGTAGCCCAAGTTCAGCCCAAAGTGACGGCCTCTTCAAGAATTCATTTAACAAATCTCAGCTTCTCTGTCAGTAAGGAAAACATGGTCTCCAGGACTTCGCAGGCTAGTGGAACCAATCACAATACCACCCCCACTAGCCATGTAGGGGTAACTAACATGCTTCTTTTGCCCACACTTAAACATCACCACTACAAAAAAAATAAGAAAGAAAACTCTCAGGCAAATTCAAGATGAAAATATGGCAAAACATAGAAATTAAGTAATTAATTAAACCTCAAGTGATTAGGTGAAAATGTTTTGTAATTTGGGGATGTAGCTGGACTTACAAAAATATTATTCCAGAGCTACATCTGCTACCCAAACTGTTGCCATTGTGTGCCCTTCTCTCAAGCTGAAGATAGCTCTGTTTCCAAGGCTCCTTTATGACGACACATATCCTGGAGCCGGAGAGATGGCTTGCTAGGTGGTTTAGAGCATTTGCTGCCTTGCAGAGGACCTCAGTATAGTTTGCAGCACCCACATCAGGCAGTTCACAACTGCCTGTAACTCCGGCTCGGGGGGACCTAATGCCCCCTTCTGGCCTCTGTGGGCACTGCATGTACATTGGTATACATTTGGACAAGCAGGCACACATGTACACTAAATAAAAATAAATCTTTTTGAGAGATTCAAATCTTTCTTTTTTTTTTTTTTTTTTTTTTTGGTTTTTTCGAGACAGGGTTTCTCTGTGTAGCTTTGCGCCTTTCCTGGAACTCACTTGGTAGTCCAGGCTGGCCTTGAACTCACAGAGATCGGCCTGGCTCTGCCTCCCGAGTGCTGGGATTAAAGGCGTGCGCCACCACCGCCCAGCCAAATCTTTCTTAATAGTGGAGTTCACACACACACACACACACACACACACACACACACACACACACACACACTTATATAGCATGTCCATGTAGTATATATGTATAAAATACTTGATTGTTTCCTGCCAAATTCCCATGAATAATTTAATGTGAGATGTATGCTTTGAAAGCAATGAGCTGCATTCCACAGCCAGGAGCTGGATCAGAGCTGGAGACTCAGCCATCCAGCATTGTTATGTGTCCAGAAGCCACTGTGAATTCACTGCAAAAGGCAAGATCCCTGGTTCCTGGGAGCAGAAGGGTCACTGCAAACAAATCAAGAGGGCACGGCTTTATTTAATTGAAAACTAAATATCGCTGCAATTGTTTTCTCTCTTCCAAGGAAGGTCATTTTGCTGTGCAAGCATGTCAGCACCTCCTGGGTGGTTCTGTCCCTGAGCAGATCCAGATTTCCCATCTGCCTTGCGGGTTCCCTCTTCTGCACCACACGGACACAAGCTGCCAAGCCAACATTTGGATTTCCAACATCCTTCCCCACACCCCCGAGCCCATCTAGCTTCCTCTCCCCCTCAGTCAGGCACTCAGAGGCCCCACTCATTAGCCACGGAGTCACGGAGATTCACACAGTATTAAGATGGCAATATCATCTTATTGGCTATTAACACAAATGTGCCAATAAACATAGTGCATAAAAATTATACATATTCCCTCCGAGTCCATAATCCCGAACTGATTCTGCGTCACACAGAACACACTTCCCCAAAAGTAGTGCTTAAAGTCGCAATGTACAAATTGAATTTTAAATAAATTTCCTGAAACATCACCAGTGGTTCTAGCTGTATTGGCTGTATAGTCTTGCTAAAATGTAAGTGCAGAATGACCATACCCACCCCAACCCAGAAAAGGTTGGGACCAGGGGGCACTGACCTGCCTTGACCTCCAGTTGTTTCCAAGGGGTTGTTAGCTACACATGCATTTGGGTACACTTGTGAAAATAACCTCATCTTCCCCTCGAGGGCTTCTCCTAATTACCAGTGATCGTCCGTTTCCCAAAGTCAGCTTGTCTTCACCCCATCCTCTGTCAAAGAGGAGATGCTAATTGTGTTATCACCCTGCCAACACCCTCTGAAAGGATGCCAGCGATCATTAATGGATAGCACAGAGCCAATCACAGCAGACCCAAACTCAGAGCCAGCCCGTGGTGTGCTTCTGAGTCCCACGTGTGCATGAGCACCTAAAGCACCAGGGAAGAGAGTGTGTGGGGATGCTGAAGACCAGGATAGCCTCTGTATCTCCACGGAACCTCTAGCTGCTTGAGCTCTGGAATCGAAGCTAACACACACACACACACACACACACACACACACACACACACACACACCTCGCAGCAGTGAAAAACTGCATGTTACCCCCAAAGCTAAACCTTGTTAGACTTTACCCAACCTCTCTGCCTCCCTGACCAAGCTCTGACCAAGGTAATCATTTCAATATCTTATCAAAAAGCAAAATGAAGCCAAATTTGTGTTGTGTTATTTTACCCAATGAAGAATCAAAAGCTAGGTAAAGTGAGACAATACACCATTATAGTAGTAACACTAGCACTGAAGGAGGCTGAGGCAGGAGAATTACCATGAGATCAAGGCCAGACAGAGCCACAGAGTAAGATCTTATCTTAAAATCAGATGAACTGATCTTGGAAAACTGTCAGTATGACTCCTTTAGTAGATAAGTATTTGTGGTTATTATAAGTACTTGAGCGTTATTTTCTGCAAAAACAAAAACCAAAAATAATTTGCCCTTGGTCACCCAACTTCTTTTTCAGAACCGTACAAAGTGATATTGTGGTTTTCCTGAGTTGAGTATCCTTCCATGGCTCACCCAAGCAGGTACATTTTGAACTAAAATAAGACTCGGCTACCTTCCCCACTCAACACCCCCCCCCCCCCCCGCTCATCAAGGCCTGGCTCCTGGCTCCAACCTCCACCCTTTCCATCATTTTTCTCAGCTCCATTAGAAAAGGGAGAATTCACCACGGGCAGTTGCTAGTGCAAGCTCCTTCCAGAACTCAATCCTCACAAAAAGGGTAAGGGGTGGGGACCAAACTCTTCTTGGGAGAAGAGACAGATGTGGCTGGGGTTGTGAAAGCATCTCAGGCTTCAGTCACAAAACAAAAACTGACTTTAAATGTGTGTGTCTTATGAAAGAGGTAAACTTTGCAGAGTCCATCCCTCGAGTGGGAACTGAAGCCTCAGTCTCCCACAGGCCAAGATTTCCTGAATGTGGCAATCTCAGCTGTCAAATTGATTGGGTGGGCGGACACCTGGGGACAAGGAGAACACACTCAGTAGCTTGGTGAGGGGGGTGCTCTGGAGGTTTCTGCCCCGTTGGAGAATGATTGAGTAGGGAAAACCTGCCTAGAGAAGCGGGAGTCCGGGCGGAACAGCAGCGGAGCAGGGGAAAGCTGCTCCTTCTCTCTCCCCTCCCCTCTCCTTGCCTTCCCAGCCACCTTTAGGTCAGCTTTGGGCTCAGACCCTTTCTACCATGACTCACACAGGCCAAGAACCAGCTAAGCCAAATGACCATTCCTGAAGCCTGTGAAACCTGGAGTCAAAATGAACATCTCTCCCGTGTAAACTATTCTCTCAGGTGTTCTGTCGCAGCAACGGGGAAGTCTTTACAAAAGATTTAAAGGATAAATCTTTACAAAACGGAGCCACACGCCACACAGAACTTCCTGTCATGGGATTCTTCCCCATGGAAATGATTGGAGAGGCACCCCAAGTCCCTACTGTGGAAGAATCTTTGTCCCAATCCCACTGATCATGCCAAAAAACTAGGGACAACTCAATATTTACCAAGAATGAAGTGGTTAAACTATACAGCTTATTTATAAAAGGCAATTCTTTAAATTCTTAAAATTAAAAAAACAAACCTTGGAGAAAATCATGAAGGACAAGGGCCATGCTCACAATATGTTAAGAAGAATAGAGAGAAAACAGAATATAAAAACTATATGTAGTAGAATCTCAAGTCTGAACAACAACAAAAAATAATAATAATACATCTAAATGCCCATGGGCCTGTAAAGAAATGTATAAAAAATTTAGCAATGTTTATCTCCGGATGGTCGGGTTACAGGCAGCTTTTATTTTCTTCTAGAAATTTCCCTGTGTTTTCAAATGTTCACAGATAAATTTGTATTACTCTTCTACTCCAGAAGCAATGCCCTGCCTTTGTTCTTCACACACGCTGAACCCCCACAGCACTAGCTGTCAGGGTGACTTAGCGCAAACATCGTGTTCCCCCACCTCAGAGTGAACTCATTCAGGCTCCTCCACCCGCTGGGGTTTGCCTAGTTCTTCACCTGAGGCCTCAGGGTCCTGTTCTGTATTTTTATTGCTTTCTCTCAGTTACTCCCATCTGGCCATTTCTCTCTTGTGTCAATGAATCCCAAGACAGATGCCATGCTTCTGCTGGGGAGCTGCATGGCAGAGGCAGGAAAGGGGGAATAAAGGAAAGTAATGGAGAAATTCCCCCAGTTCTGCGACAAGGTTGGGCTTAGCAGATTCCATCAGGTGTGTGTTTAAGGTGCAGGGATATCTTGATGGACACATTAAGAGAACCATGGTGTGCCTGGTATCCCATCCCTGACTAGAATCTGGTTTAATGGCCAGGAAAAGGATACCCCCATCTTACTGGTCTCTCGTCCAGGCTCTGCTATAGTTTGGAACGTAAATGGCTCCTGAAAGCCCACGTGTTTTTACAGGCTTAGCCCTTGGAGTGATGCTCTGGAGAGGGGGTGGAACCTCGAAGGGGTGTGGCTTGCTCACACATTGTGGGACTCAGCCTCCCCTGCCTCCCTTTTGCTCCATGGCAATGAGATGAGTGGATTTGGTTCCACTAAGCAGTCTGCCATGTTGTACGACCCGGCCCAATAGCAATGCCACCAACTCATTGGTTGAGATCTTGGAAACCATGAGCTATAATTAAATAACCTTTTCTCGACATCAGTTTATTAACACTGGTATCTGTTGTAGTGATGAACAGTTGGTTGGTACAGCCTTTTGGAGGCCCTGGTTACCTCAACACATCACCAAAACCAAATGCGATCACAGGGGTGCACACTGATATCATGACTTCTCCTGAAACCAGAGTGAACTGTGGTGGATGTCTTCCCATCTGCTTTGCAGAGACTTGTGACTTTGTCTCTAGTGGTACTTGTGTGCTAGCCCGGCTCCCATGGAAGATGCCATATTGCTTTGACCTAAGCTGTGTACTTCATTATCCCAAGTTCACAGAGCCTCAGATGCCATGCCATTCCTTCTGCCTCCACTGGGCAGCTCTGGAAGGCCAGGTGTCCTAGGGCAGCACAACTCTGCATGAACCTTGGCCCTGGAGAAGAAGTGCCACTATGGAGGGGAGAGAAGAGTCTCCTACAGACCTCCTGCCGTCCTAACACTTCCCCACCCCACCCCCACTGACCTCCACACTGGGTATAAAACCAGATGCATTTGGTACTCATAAACACTCTCAGTGCCCACTGGCTCATCTGCAAATGGCTATTAAAGTTACCAATTAAGAGCTGAGCAGTTGCCACATTGCCTTTAATCTCAGCACCCTGGAGGCAGAGGCAGGCAGATCTCTGAGGTCCAGGGTAGCCAAGGATACACAGTGAGATCCATGTTCCCCAGGTGGCAGTGAGCTTTGAGGAGATGAAACCTAGCTAGTGCATTAGGTCACTCAGGGCTGACTGTGAAGGAGAGACTGGCCCCTAGCTACAGCAAAGCTCTCTGCTTCCCGGCCCGTCACCATGTAATCAGTCTCGGCATCACAGCCTGCTAGCTAGCCTGGTCAGAGATGCTCTGCCACACATTCCCCACTGCAAGCGACTGAAACCTTCTGAAATGGAAGCCAGAAAGGACCTTTCTTCTCTTGTTTCCGTCAGGCATTTGGTCACAGCAACACAAAAGCAATGGAACCAAGAAGGTAGCCACAGGTTTCCTCCATCGTCACCTAAGCCAAGTCTTTCTTCCACTGGGCTAGAAAGAAACAAGACACCCCCACTTGCTAATAGCACCTGGCAATGCCTTTTTTCATCTGCCAGAGCCACACTGCCAGCAATTCCTCTGCCAGAGAAAGTTACCTTCCCGGATTGAGGCGGTTTGAATGAGAATGGCCCCTGTAGGCTCATGAGTTTGAATACTTGGTCCCTGGTTGATGGAACTTTTTGGGGAGGATTAGGAGGTGTGGCCTTGTTGGAAGAGGTATGTTACTCGGGACAGAGCTTAAGGTTTCAAAAGATTCTTGGGATTCCCACTGCTGTCTCTCTCTGCCTTGTGTTTGTGGATCAAGATGTGAGCTCTCAGCGGTTTCTGCCACCATGCTTTCGCTCCACAGTCAAGAACTCTGTGGTGGTTTGATGTAATGGGCCCCCTCAGGTCTATAGGGGGTAACACTATTAGGAGGTGTGGTCTTGTTGAAATAGGTGTGTCTTTGTTGGAAGAGGTGTGTCACTAGGGGGTGGGCTTTGAGGTCTCAGAAGCTCAAGCCTGGTCAGTGTGTCACTGTCACTTCTTGCTGCCTGTGGATCCAGATATGGAACTCTCAGCTACCTCTCCAGCACCATGTCTGCCTACATGCCACCATGCTTCCCACAGAATGATAATGGACTAAATGCCTGAACAGTAAGCCAGCCCCAATTAAATGTTTTCCTTTATAAGAGTTGCCGTGTCATGGTGTCTCTTCACAGCAATAGAAACCCCGACTAAAACAAACTCTAACCCTGGAAACCATAAGTCCAGTAAAATGCCTTCTTTTACAAGTCACCTTGGACATGGTGTTCTATCACAGCAATAGAACAGTAGCTGAGACACCCATCCTTGCCTCTCAACTTTTCCTTCGTTCACCCACAAGGTCAGCCTGTCATCTGGCTTCACCTGCAGTTAGCCTGACTGGACAAGGAGCCTAGAAACAAATTAACTGAGGCTGGGAGGCTGCACAGGTGATCAGTCCATCTGTCCCCTCTGCTTCGTTTCCATGCAGACGTAAGCCATCACTTCTAGGGGGTGAGACATCGTATTGAGTCAACTCTCCATCTGCACAAGGGTTGTGAGGAGCACCGCAGGTACATCGTGCCTGATCCCTTTATGCACTGAGGACTGCCTTGCAGACAGCAGAGTGAATTGTGAGAGACCTTTGACCTCTTTCAGGTGAGCCTCTGATTTACAACTCATTGTGCTTTCTAACGAATCGTTCTGATGTAATAATTCCACCAGGAAGCACAAAACCCTCTTCTCGGGGATGCAATTAAGGGGAAAATTAGCAATAAATTGTTTTCAGTACTTAACTCACCTCCAAATTTATGATGGCTGAAATTTATTGTTTCAGAGGTCTGAGAAATAGCAATTAATTTTATCCCATTTCCTGTCATTCAGCCTCAAAAGTGAGGTGTAAATAAGGAAGTGATCACAGCCGTGGGTTTTCAGCGCAAAAGAGCAAAACCCTTACAGAAATTACCTTGGAAGATTCTAGAACCTCGGATGAAGAGAGGGAAATACTGCTCTATCAGCAGTAGCATCTTTGTTTCTGTCACCACTGCAGTTTCTCACGGTGCCCAGAGCCACCCTGGGTACAGAAATGGGCTGCACAGAGTGTAAATGAGAAAGCGTGAAGTTAGGCCCTGACGGCCCGGGCTGGATGTATCCATTTGCCCTATAAATAAGCACAGATCACCTCCATTTTATTGAATTCATTTTCCAGGCAGGCAAGGACCACGAGATTCCTCGGCACAGCTCTGCTTTACACCTCCAGAGCTGCTGCCGATGTCAACCCCGGCAGATTTATAGCCCATTCATTCATGGGAACAAAAACCCTGCCACAGCTGGTCATGGGACATGCAATAGCAGTTAGTTCAAAAGATAACAGAGGCAATACCTCACCTCTCCATTCAGCCCTACACGACCCACACTACTTTGGAGGTAATAAACACTTCTTGTTTGTAGGCTTTGAGTCATAACCCAGGGATGGCTGTGGGGCCCCACCTCAGATCTTGTTTCTAAGGGAACAGCTTTCTTCCTCCTCAGGCCTTAACTCCAGCCCTCTGCTGGAACAGGGCCAATGGGAACCCTTCTGCAGCCAAAGAGACACCCCAGTCTTCCTTCCCATCCACCCTACAGACAGTGGCTAGTTCTCTGAGCCTTAAACTCAGAAGTCAGACTTCAATCTGGTGCTGATTTTCAGTGCAGTGATGGCCTAGCCCCAGCACAATAGCATGTTTCTTTAACTGTCCAGATTCAAACAAAACAAGAGCTCTTTTTTTTGCGGGGGGAGGAACTCTGCCCACAGTGCATGTGTAGCAGCCCAACTGACATCTGAAGGAAGCCAGTGGATTTGATGGAGGAGCCTCAGAGGAGGGCTCTGAGTCAGAAACAAAGCTGGGCAGGCTCCTGTCCCACCGGGGGAGGCAGCTGGTCCAATAAGCCACCAATCATCACCAGAGCCTGCAAGCTGAGGCCCAAAGCAGGCACACACATGAGTCTTGAATGAACGAGTCACTGAATTTCCTAAAACCTAACAATGAGGAAAGGAATAGGAAGAGTCAGCTCCAAATGTGCCTTTTGGTTGATAAAGAATCTGGGGTCGGAATAGGGACTCATTTAGTCAAAGAGTTAATAGAATGGCTGAGCATTCTATCCCATTTTGAAGCTAGCTGCCACCACTGATAAGCCTTAACTTATTATCTGCAAAATGGGAATATTCACTACAGCTAACTCATAGTTCTATTGTTGGAATTCAATACAGTTGTCCCTCAGTAACCATGGGAGATTAGTCCTAAGATCCTATGATTCCCAAATCCTCAAATGCACAAGTCCTTTGTGTAAAATGGCATGGTGTTTGCATATAACTTATACACAGTCTCCTGTAAAATCAGCTGTAGTTTTTAATAAATAATACTCAAATAATATATCATTGTTATATTGTAATGTTTGGGGGAAATGAAAAAGAAATAAGATATATGCATCTTCAATATAGATTCAGTTTTTAAGTATTTTCAATCCATGGACTAGTTGAATCCATGGATACAGAACAGGTGGACACATAGATACACGGATAAGTGGATAAATGCAAAGGTATATACATACATGAATAGAAATGATAAAAGATAAATAGATGATAGTGCATACATATATTTACATGTGCATACATACACACACAGATGAAGATGATTTATAGGTAGATGAATAGATGATAGATAACAGATGGATAGGTAGATAGTGGATGATGGATAGATGGATGAATAACAAATGGGTGGACATATAGATAAGAGACAAATGGGTAGATAGATAAGAAATAGATAGATAGATAAATAATAGATGGATGGACAGATAGATGCACATTGGGATAGATAAATAACATAGTTATAGTTTGCTTTGTTTTTGGTGATAAAACACTCTGACCAAAAGTAGCCTAGGGAGGAGAGAGCTTATTTCAACGTACACTTCTAGGTCACAGGCTATCTCAGATGGAACTCAAGACGGGAACTAAAGCAGAAACCAGGAAGGAACGCTGTTGACTGACTTGCTTGCTCCCTCTCACTTGTGCTCAGCCAGCTTTCTTATACAACCCAGGAACTTCTGCACAGGAGTGGTATCCCCCACAGTGGGCTAATATCCTGCGTCAATCACCAACCAAGACAATTCCCCACAGACATGGCCATGGGCCAATATGATCTGGGCAACCCCTCAACTGAGACTCCATCTTCTCAGGTGATTTTTGGTTGTGTCAAGGTGACAATAAAACTAACCAACATGGATGGATGGATGGATGGATGGATGGATGATGGATTGATGGAAAGACAGAAAGAGAGATGATGGCTGGATGATAGATAGATAGATAGATAGATAGATAGATAGATAGATAGATAGATAGATAGATACACACATACATACAGACATACAGACATACATACACAGGTACTTTTAAACTTAGCATAGCACTAAGCAAATAGTTTTATTAAACCAGTTTAGTTGGAGAAATGAGACTCACAAAGGAAATGCTAAGAAAGACCAATGGAAGACGGAGAGGGGGGCTATGGGATCATGTTATCGGGTAAATGCTCTCCGTGTTGCAGCCCTGCCACAGGACAGATGCCCATCTCTGCCAATCACTGCTCTGTAGCCTGTCTCCTGCGATCCTAATGTTCTAACAGTTAAGCATCAAGGAAAAGGACATTGACACAGGACTCCACAAGCCTTGCCCCTGGGTACTGGTACCCGAGTCCATGCGGTTCAGGTGGGAAGTAAAGCACTGAAGGAAAAGTAAGTCCAGACTGTGCTCTTAAGGCCAAGCCTCCAGGCTGGAGAAGGTGATAGAGAGAGAAGCCAAAGGCCTAATGTGGTGGGTAGGGGTAAGGGGAGAAGGAGCCATGAAAAGTAAACAACACTGGCATCAGTCGCTGTAAGGACATTCCTTGCTAATCCATCAGTTTTTACTGTGACGCCTCCAGCTCAGCTCATAAGGCCGGAAAGCAGCTTCGGCAGCGGTTTAAAATGTTTCCAGTTTAATAATCCCTGCTAATTGAAAGTAGCTCAGAAAGCGGGGGAGAGGTGGAGAGCTGGGGGCACAGGAGCAGTTTATGGCAGTGAAGACGCCCCTATGGGGAATGAAATAACCTTTGATGCTGGAGGGGAAACCCACTTTCTGGGCCCCCAAATAACTAATTTCTACAACTGTCTGCTTTGCCACTGAAATCCTCTCTTCTTATGCTTTAATTGTGGAATATCACAGCAGCAGAATTGCTGAGAAACCTGGTTTTAATCTATGGAAAATTAGCCACCCCCTACTGCAAAAAACTGGATTTTTTTCCCCTTTGATGGAGAATTACATTCATTTTTATAATTGTTCTTTCCTTTTGAATCACCTGATATGACAAATGTGAGGCTACATTACAGTTCAACTGCTCAACACTGTCCTTATGAGTCGGAGACATCCGTGCTTTAATGGAGAAATTGCGCGGCTGAAGTAAATCATGTCACCTTCACCCCGGCGATCGTCGTGGTTGCAGACATCTACTGACCTAACCTGCAGAGCTTAAAACAAAAACACATTTACATGTGCAGCCTGAGATATTTGGTTCAAATGATGTCTAAATAGGTCATAATGAAAAGCAATTTTTAGCACGAGACAAAGCTACCATTTAACCAGACTTTTGACAGCTTTTAAACATACATAATTATTTGGCATTGTAATTTAAACAGGTAAAAGACAGATTTTTAGCACAAAAGACTTAGTCCTGGTTTCTCCAGCATCCTAGGCAGAACTAAGGACTGGGGACAAAGGAAGTGGGAGGCATAAATCTGATGTGCCAGGGGTCAGCTAGGCTGTCCTCCCTCTGCGTTCAAACACTTGCCCAAGAAGGTGGATCTAGACACATGTGTCTTCTTTCCATAGATTTTTTTAATTATATTTAGCCTCCCCAGACCTTAATTTGGTGTTTTGGGAGAATGTCATCATGTAGCTCGGGCTGTCTTTGAACTCCAGATCCTCCTGCCATCTCCTCTTAAGTGCCAGTAAGACGAGGGTATGCTATCACACTTGGGTCTGCCTCTCCTGTAAAACAATATCACCAAGAAAGAAAGAAAACAAACAAAGCTTAAACCATGATAGGCCCTGTGTTCAAGGATGACAGCTCTTGGATGCTGAGGTGTCAGCCCATGGTCTTTGTCAATCTGGTCCTGTGACAGGGCAGTGCACCACAGTGGGAGCTCTGGGGGAGGTCTGGTCACCCTAGATCCGGAGTACAACAGCTAAACCAAAGTGGTAGCTGTAAAGAAGTGAGAAACTAGAGAGATGGAGCCAGGCTACCCCTAACATCATAGCAAGTCTCCAGGCTTGTGTCAGCTTGAAGAATTAAATCCTGAGTCCAGAGGTAAATGAGAAAATAATCCAAGATGGCAGATGATACTCACTGATAAATGGCCCCTATGAAAAGAACAATTCATTCCTTGAAACAAAATCTTTCCTTCTAATCAGTATTCCAAGGAATCCTTTGCATTCAGAGAGGCTGTGGGGTGTGTTTACATCCTAAAGTGGGGGGTAAGTGGTGGGGACGAAAGACCTTGCAATCCAACCAGTCTCCTATCTTGAGTGAAGGAAACGATTGAGATGAGTTTGCATTTTGGAAGACATACAAACATCCAGGGAGACAGAAGCACAGCTGAGAAGATGCTATGCAGGTCTTGATTCTCAGATCACCCAGCCTGGGCACATACCTGCAGCTGCCAACAGATGCCCTGTGGTGGGACCTACATGAGTAATGGTATGGGCGTTTGTGCTCCACCTCCTCTTCCAAAGCCAGTTAAACCTGAAACTCTGAAACTGGAAGGCCTAGAGTGGTTATACAATGTGCTAATTACACATGGCCTTTGGGAGACATTTCCCATGCAAACCAAAACACTGCTGAAGATTTTATAGACTACTGAACTAATGAGAAGCCTAAAATCCTAGTTTAAGACAAAATTTCACCCTGCTTTCCTCTCCCAAAATTATACCCCTAAGTCATTAATGATATTTTTATTTGTCTTAGCAGTAGCCTTTGCATATACCCCAGGCAGTACACTTCCGGAAAACCCTCCCCTTATATCGCCCCTCACCCTACCCTACTTTGCTTTTCTCTTGTTGTGCTAAGTCTAACTTGAGTGAGGAAAGGGCTTTTCTGAATTCCAGTTCACAGTCTGTCATGGAGAGAAGCCAGGCAGGAACCTTGCTCCAGCTGGCTTCCCATTGCTGTGAAAAACACCATGACCAAAAGCAACTTGAGGAGGAAAGGGTTTACTAAATATCTTCAAACTTAGAGTTCATCACTGAGGAAAGTCAAGGCAGGAGCACAAGACAGGAACCTGGAGGCAGGAACTGATGCAGAGGCCAGGGCAGAGCGCTGCTTACTAGCTTGTTCCTCATGGCTTGCTCAGTCTGCTTCTTAGACAGCCCAGGACCGCCTGCCTAGGGGTGGTGCTGCCCACAGTGGGTTGGGCCTTCCCATATCAATCACCAATCAAGAAGTTTCCCCACTGACTTTCCACAGGCCAACCTGATGGAGGCTATTTTTCATCTGAAGTTCCCTCTTCCCAGATTCTATTTTGTGTCAAGTTGACAAAACACTAACCAGTACGGTCATCCTCCTAGGAATCCACAGAAGCAGAACACTGGGGTCCAAGTCCCCAAAGCCAACCTGTGATAGGCCATGTTGAACAACTAGATGCAACCCCTCCACCTCGGCCCTCAATGACACTAACTGGTCATGTCATATGTAGGGAACTAACAAATACTTTTTAAAAGATTATTTCATTATTTATTATTTTGTGTAAGTGTCTGTATGTGACTGTGTGTGCACACGTGTGTGGATACCCATGGAGGCCTGAAGAAGGTGTCAGAGGCTCTGCAAATGGAGTTACAGGCAGTTGTGAGCTTTCTGACATAGGTACTGGGAACCGAACACAGGTTCTCTGGAAGATCAGCAAGCACTCTTAAATACTGAGCCATCTCTCTGGCCCCAATAAACTCTTACTGAGTGAATGAATAAAAGCACCCAACATTTGAGAAGAATCTAAAAATTCTTTCATGAGAAAATGAAGGCAATTAAATATCACAGGAAACAAACACCCTGTCACTGGGAAACCAGAGGCTAGCCCTCTAACCCTTGCTCTAAAGCCAGTATAGGGTTACACAGCCTGTCACCCCAGTACTCAGAAGGCTGAGGCAGAAGGATTGCCTTGAGTTCAGACTGGGATACACAGTACAAGAGCAGCCAGGGACACAAAGAGAGATGCAAGACCATATCTAAACTTAACAACAATTACACACACTAAAAGGAAGGGTGGAAAAAACAGCGATCTCTACTCAGCAAACACATATTCACCCTCCGCAGATCAGAAGCATTGAGAATATTCCCTTTCCCGCTTCCTTCCACAGAGCTCAGCTTGGAAAACATGAGCACTCACTCACAGCACCCTCTGGGCCTGCCAAAGCATCTATGTCACTGCCTAGAGTCTAGAAGCAGAACTGGAAATCCTTACTTTGGTTCCTTAATAACAAAAGATAACATTGCAAACACATGCCTGGCAAGCATGTAAGTCTTGTGTGAACAAACTCTGCCCTTACATTAATGCAGGTTTTGTAACGAGCTAAAGCAGCCTGTCTATAACACACCATAATGTGCTGAGGCATCAGGGATGTCGTATTTCCTACACCAAACAACATGACTTTAAATTTGTAGCCAATCTTTTTAAAATACTATACACGGTTCAGTCTTAAAACGCCATCCACCAAAATGCCTAGCAAGAAAACCCAAGGCTTTGTGCTGGTTCATTTTGATCATCAATTTGATTAGATTAAGATGCACCTGGGTCAGAGGGAGGGAATGTCTGTAGGGAAACAGTATTTACCAGACAGGACAGTGTCTTTGCCCACACGAACCCACAGAAGCTGTGGTCACATGTGAAGGACCTGGACAGAATCGAAACAGCCAACATCCCTGCACGCAAGGGGAGGGACTCATGAGGTCCCACCTGTATCTGAGGAGATATTGGTAACTGATGGCTCCTGGGGGACAGACAGTCAACTTTCTCCAGAGATGTGACCCCTGGGAAGCTATCCATACTCCAGTGGGTGACCTTACACATACGCACGCACAGGCAGCACTAATGCTCCGTCAGTTACAAGACAAAATAGCACCCGAAGTGTCAGGGAGGGAAGCACTGGGGGGCTGGAGGAGGAGCTGGAGAGCAGGGAAAACGGTGGGTTTGATTTAAACACATTATATGCACGGATGAAATTCTCAAATGACAGGAATGATGACGATGACGATGATGATGTAACACCTGGGGCATTATCAAGGCACACCTCTGGATGTGAGAGTGTCTCTTGTGTCCTATCAGCTGGAGTCCCAGACTAAATCACAAAGGAGAAAAAGGAGAGAGCCAGCTCAGCACCAGCGTTCATCTCTCTACACTTCCTGGTTCAGGGAGACGTGAAGAAGTGGCTTCATGGTTCTGCCTCCACACTTGCACTGCCATGACGCCTTCCTCTCTGCGATGAACTGTACCCCCAAACCTCAAGCCAAATCACCCTTTCTCCCTCTAAGTTGCTTTTCCCTTTAAGTTACTTCTTTAATTATTTTTGATAATGTAATTAATTTAAAATGTTACTCCCTTCCCTTTCCTCCCTCCAAACCCTCCCATGCACCTCACCTTGCTCACCTTCAAATTCAAGGCTTCTTTTTTCATTAATTGTTATTGCATGAATATATTTGTATATGCATACATATAAGGAAGGGGTTGAGTCCATAGAATACCACCTGCATATGTGTTTTCAGGGCTGACTTGCCAGACATTAGGTCATAGCAATGAGGAGGGTAACTAAGACAGGCTACAGGCATCTTCTTTTTAATTTCTATACTTTGGGGATATTTCTGCTTGACTTTCAGCCAAGGTCCCTCCCTGATCAAAGAAGTAAATATGTTCCCTAATAAGACAATTTTATTTCTGGGCAATACAATCCAAGTTTGCTGTGAGAGTTCTCCTTACTAGATCAGGAGCCAAGGAGGCCTGGTAGAGTCAGTAAGACAGAACCGACCCCTAAACCTAAGACAGTGCCCAACCGACCTTTGTTCTTAGACAAGACCCCTACCTTAAGCAAGTCCCTTGGGCTGCCTCCTTCCCATTCAGGATGACGAGGAAAAATGCTGACTCCAAAGGCAGGCACCAAGCACGGCGGCGCCAGGGGAGAGACAAACAGTGTGGCACTCTGTGGGGAGGTTCCTGCTGCTCCTTACTGCCCAACGCAAACTGATAAACTAGGAACCCTTGACTCTTGGTCATCAAGACCTACTCAAAGAACACCTTAATGTGACCTGCTCAAGACATGATGCCTGGTTTATCTCCTGGATCCAGGGTTTTAGAGATTCCATGAAAGTTGAGCATAAGAGAGGAATTTTTATGGATGGATCTAGGGGCAAGGGGATAAATGGGTGTTTGCCAGAAAATTCCTGAAGAGTTGAGTAACGGTGGGTTTCACATTGAAAGACCCTGGAGATATAAAGGAGTTCCTTAACTAAACCTAGGACAATAAGAACCAAAACATGACCGCTGTGGTGGTTAATAATCACTGTCAAATTTGAATGGCTTTAGAATCACCTAGAAGACACGCCTATGAGTATGTCCTTGAAGGTGTTTCCAGAATTGAACTGGTGAGGGAGCATCTGCCCTGAGAGTACCTGGTGCGGTTCCCCGGGCTGTGGACTTGGTTTGAATAAAAAGATGAAGAGAAATAGCTAGCTGATCCCATGCCCATGCTTTCTCCAC
Source organism: Peromyscus californicus insignis (assembly GCF_007827085.1). Classification (NCBI taxonomy): domain Eukaryota; kingdom Metazoa; phylum Chordata; class Mammalia; order Rodentia; family Cricetidae; genus Peromyscus; species Peromyscus californicus. Next base: position 157,888,266 of record NW_026294562.1, read on the forward strand.
CATGAGGCAAGGCACTGTACCCTCTGACCAACAAATCCTTCCTTCTTGATGTTACTTTTTCTGTCGGGTATTTTATAACAATAATGGCAAACCTAAGTAATTCAACAGTGATGGATTTCAACCCTGAGAATGAAACATACGGTTCCAAGTCCATGCTGAGATTCAAGGGTACTTGAACAATAGATAAGGAGGAAGGAAGCCTGGGCACGATGCTCCTGGCAGGAAACTGTGGATTCCATTCACAGCCCTGAGAGAGGAGGATAGAAAAGCAACAGCAGGAGGAGAGGGAGGAAGGAAAAGAGGAAGAGGAAGGAGGGAAGAGGAGGAGGAAGAAGGAGAGGAAGAAGAGGAGGAGGGGGAAGGAGAGGAAGAGGGGGAGGAAGAAGAGGAGGAAGAAGATGAGGAAGATAAAGGAAAGGAAGAAGAGGAGGTAGGGGAAGGAGAGGAAGAAGAGGGGGGAAGGAGAGGAGGAGGAAGAGAGGAAGAGGAACAGGAGGGATGACTGGCACAGAACGTCAGTACTAAGCACACAGCATGCCAATATGGGCAGCCATCAGTAGTACTGGGATTAGTGGGCAAATGTGTAGCAAGAAATGCTCTGTGCAGTCTCAGAAACATCTCTCCACAAAGCAGTAACATTACAAAGGACGGACAGATAGACCCTAGAAGAGGGTCCTTAAGTGACCAAAGAACATCACTCCTGTGACACATAGACTAATGTGATTTTTAAAACTGATGCAAGAGAGTGTGATGTCCTTTCCATTTGAAAAATTCTGTTAAATACCCTTTCTGTTCAGCCTGGCAACCTGAGTTGGAACCAATACAGGGGAAGGACAGAACAGACACTCACATGTTGTCTTCTGACCTCTATAAGCACACACACACACACACACACACACACACACACACACACACGCACACACACACACACACTATAAACAAATATATCAAAAACTTAAGTTCTGTTCTTTATAATAGAATTACATGAGTAAAAATGAACATAAAATCACACATAAAATATTACATTTTAAAATAAAGAGTATTTTTTCTTTTGATTAATTTTTCATTTATTTTACAACCCTACCCCAGTTTCCCCTTGCTCCTGTACTCCCATCCCTCCCCCCACCTCCCCTCTGCCCACCCCCATCCACCCCTCTGTTTCTGTTCAGAAAGGGGCGGGCCTCCCATGGGTGTCAACAAAGCCTGGCATATCGAGTTGAAGTAGGACTAACCTCCTCCCTTTGTGTTAAGGCTGGGCAAGGCAACCCAGTATGAGGAATAGGTTCCCAAAAGCCAGTCAAGCATCAAGGACACTGCTAGGAGTCCCAGAAACAGACCAAACTACACAACTGTTGCATGTATGTAGAGGGCCTGGGTCAGTCCCATGCAGGCTCCCTAGCTGTCAGTCTAGACTCTGTGAGCTCCTATGAGCCCAGGTTAGTTGCTTCTGTGGGTTCCCTTGTGATGACCTTGACACTCCCCTGCCCTGCTTCCTCCCTCTCTTCAACCGGACTCCCAGAGCTCGGCCCAGTGCTTGGCTGTGGATCTCTACGTCTGTTTACATCAGTTGCTGGAGGAAGGCTCTCTGATGACAATTAGGGTAGTCACCAATATTTGTCTTTCTGGGTCTGGGTTACCTCACTCAGGATGATTTTTTTTCTAGTTCCATCCATTTGCCTGCAGATTTCATGATGACATTGATTTTTACAGCTGAGTAGTACTCCATTGCGTATATGTACCACATTTTCTTTATCCATTCTTCGGTTGAGGGGCATCTAGATTGTTTCTAGATTCTGGTTATTATGAATAATGCTGCTATAAACATAGTTGAGAAAGTGTCCTTGTGGTATTGAGCATCATTTGAATATATGCCCCAAAGTGGTATAGCTGAGTCTTGAGGTAGATTGATTCTTTACTTTCTGAGAAATCATCATTATCAATTTCCAAAGTGGCTGTACAGGTTTCACTCCACATCCTCTCCAATAGAAGCTGTTAGTAGTGTTTTCAATCTTAGTCATTCTGACAGGTATAAGATTTCAGCCAAGAATTCTACCAGACTTTCAAAGAAGAGCTAATACCAATACTCCTCAAATTATTCCACATGATAGAAACAGAAGGAACATTGCCAAATTCTTTGTATGAGGCTACCTGATACCCTGATACCCAAATCACATAAAGACTCAACAAAGAAAGAGAATTACAGACCAATTTCCCTCATGAACATTGATGCAAAAATACTCAGTAAAATACTGGCAAAACTAATCTGAAAACACATCAGAAATATCACCCACCATAATCAAGCAGGCTTCATCCCAGAGATACAGGCATGATTCAGCATATGAAAATCTGTCAATATAATCCACCATATAAACAAACTGAAAAAAAAACACATGATTATCTCATTAGATGCTGAAAAAAGGCTTTGGCAAAATCCAACACCCTTTTGTGATAAAGGTCTTGGAGAGATCAGGGATACAAAGAACATACCTAAACATAATAAAAGCAATATACAGCAAGGAAGTATCAAAGTAAATTATCAAATTAAATTAAATGGAGAGAAACTCAAAGCAATTCCACTAAAATCAGACAAGACTGTCCACTCTCTCCATATCCATTCAATATAGTACTTGAAGTTCTAGCTAGAGCAATAAGACAACAAAAGGAGATCAAGGGGATACAAATTGGAAAGGAAGAACTCAAACTTTCAGTATTTGAAGGTGATATGATAGTATACATAAGTGACCAAAAAAAAATTCTACCAGAGAGCTTCTACAGTGATAAAAATCCTTCAGGATTGTGGCTGGATACAAGATTAACTTTAAAAAAAATCAGTAGCCTTCCTATATACAAATGATAAATGGGCTGAGAAAGAAATCAGGGAAACAACATCCTTTACAATAGCCATGAATAATATAAAATACCTTGGGGTAACTCTATCCAAACAAGTGAAAGACCTGTATGACAAGAACTTTAAGAAGAAAGGAACTGGAGAAGATACCAGAAAATGGAAAGATCTCCAATGTTCATGGATCTGTAGGATTAACATAGTAACAATCGTCATCTTACCAAAAGCAATCTACAGATTCAATACAATCCCCATCAAAAATCCCAACACAATTCTTTACAGATCTCAAAAGAACAATACTTAACTTCATATGGAAAAAAAAAAACCCAGGATAGCAAGAACAATACTTAACTTCATATGGAAAAAAAAAAAACAGGACAGCTAAAACAATCCTATACAATAAAGGAACTCTCAGAGGTATCACCATCCCTGATTTTAAGCTCTACTATAGAGCTATAGTAATAAAAACAGCATAGTGTTTGCACAAAAACAGACAGGTGGATCAACAGAATTGAATCAAAGACCCGGATGTAAATCCACAAACCTATGAACACCTGATTTTTGACAAAGAAGCCAAAATTATTCAATGGAAAAAGAAAGCATCTTCAACAAATGGTGCTGGCATAACTGAATGTCATCAGGTAAAAGAATGCAAATAGATGCATATCTATCGTCCTGAACAAAACTCAAGTCCAAGTGGATCAAAGACCTCAACATAAATCCAGTTACACTGAACCTGATAGAAGAAAAAGTTGGGAAGTAGTCTTGAATGCATTGCCACAGGAGACCACCTCCTGAATAGAACACCAGTAGCACAGACACTGAGAACAACAATTAATAAATAGGACCTCACAAAACTGAAAATCTTCTGTAAGGCAAAGGACATGGTCAATAAGACAAAACACCAGCCTACAGAATGAGAAAAGATCTTTACCAACCCCACATCTGACAGAGGGCTGATCTCCAAAACAAATAAAGAACTCAAGAAACTGGATATCAAAATACCAATAATCCAATTAAAAATGGGGTACTGATCTAAACAGAGAACTCTCAACAGAAGAATCTCAAATGGTCAAAATACATTTAAAGAAATGTTCAACATCCTTAGTCATCAGGAAATGCAAGTCAAAACAACTCTAAGAATACTTTATTAATGATATGCTTCAAGCATAAGATTTCTGTAAATTCTTTCATTGGGTCACTAAAATTTCTATTTCTAGTAAATTTACCTCCCAAGTGTCCCCATGGGAAGTATGTCTGTCAATCTCAGTCAGGGCCTGATTTCAATACTATTTGATTGGTGTTTGTTTGGAGTTGGTTTTCCATAGGTGCAACTGTTTCCAACATGCTTTAGACTTCACAATCTGTGGTCACAAAGGGACAAGTCTCTGATTCACTGACAGTGCACATTTGAGCATGTCCAAAGATGTCAATTCCCTGTTTGACAGCACACATTTGAGTACACCCAAAGCTATTGATTCTCTGACAATGCACGTTTGAGTACACCCAAAGCTATTGATTCTCCGACAATGCACGTTTGAGTACACCCAAAGCTATTGATTCTCCGACAATGCACGTTTGAGTACACCCAAAGCTATTGATTCTCTAACAATGCACGTTTGAGTACACCCAAAGCTATTGACTCTCCAACAACGCACATTTGAGTACACCCAAAGCTAGTGATTCTCTGACAATACACATTTGAGTACACTCAAAGCTATTGATTCTCTGACAATGCACGTTTGAGTACACCCAAAGCTAGTGATTCTCTGACAATGCACATTTGAGTACACTCAAAGCTATTGATTCTCTGACAATGCACATTTGAGTACACCCAAAGCTATTGATTCTCTGACAATGCACATTTGAGTACACCCAAAGCTATTGATTCTCCGACAATGCACGTTTGAGTACACCCAAAGCTATTGATTCTCTGACAATGCACGTTTGAGTACACCCAAAGCTATTGATTCTCCGACAATGCACGTTTGAGTACAGCCAAAGCTATTGATTCTCCGACAATGCGCATTTGAGTACACCCAAAGCTATTGACTCTCAAGCAGTCATTTTTCCAAAAAGCTTTAACTCTTCTTTGGAATCAGTTTTGTGTGAGTCCGGGTTTCATTTTCAATGTAAATTTACATAATGGCACTTTAATGCTTCCACTGACATTTCCTCTAACTTGTGGGGGTCACACAGGGAACTGAGAGTGGTTCCAGGGTTTGGATATAATTCAAACTGCCTGCTCATTTTTTTCCTCTGTGTGTCTTCAATTACAGGGGAAAAATAATTTTTAAAATGACTTTGTCTCTCAGCAGTCATTCATTGCCTGTAGTGCTTCATCTAGGGGTGAGGCATATGAGATTTCCCCCTCTCCACATTAATATGTCATCTGGTGGTGTCGTGTTCAGGTCTTGTTTGGGCAGCCATATTATTGAGATGTCATGTTCTGTCTAGAAGATACTGTCTTACAGCAGATGCCTGCCCTCTGGCTCTTACAGTCTTTCTACCCTCTCTTCCACAATGTCCCCTGAACCTTGGCTGTAGGAGATGTGTTGTTAGATGTATCAGTTGGGGCTGAGCACCCCAACACCAGTTGTTCTCGGTACTTTGACCAGTTTTGGATTTCTGTAATGGTCTCCATCTGCTGCAAAAAGAGAGCTTTTTTTGACAAGTGAGGAAGAATCACTCCCTAATTGGTTATCCAATACCAAATGGTAAGCCCTGAAATCACATTCATATGAGTAACACTAAATGGACTCACTGGGTTTTATTATGTGCACATAAATATATAACAATAGTGATTAAAGAAAAAGAGGTCATAAATTGGAGAGGGATCAGGGGAACACAGGAGGAATTGGATAAAGGAGAGGAAAAGGGAGAATGAGGTAAATATTGAACTCATATATGGAATTCCTAGAGTGCTGTGGAACAATCCTTTTCTACATTATGAATATGTATTGTTCTAATTGGTTTAATAAAATGCTGGTTAGCCAGTAGCCAGGCAGGAAGTATAGGTGGGGTGACCAAACTAAGGATGATGGGAGGGAGAAGGGTGGAGTCAGGAGTTGCCAGACAGACACAGAGGGAGCAGAAGATGAACATGCTGTGCTAATAAGGTACCGCCATGTGGGAAAGCATAAATAGAAATATGGGTTAATTTAAGTGTAAGAGTTAGCTAGTAACAAGCCTGAGCTATCAGTTGAGCATTTATAATTCATATAAGCCTCTCAGTGATTATTTGGGACTGGGCAGTCAGGACAGGAAATGTCCATTTACACTAAAGTAAATAAATAAATAGATAGATAAATAATAAATAAATAAATTGTACTTCCTCAGATTATCTGAAGTGTCATATGAATGCAGCATCCTCCTGCATTAAATTGATGCTTAAGTCAAAGCCTGTGAATAACCAATTTTAGAGCTTCAGAAATTCTAAATATAGCTTCTGATGAGTCTTTCATATGTTTTATTGTGATTGTCATGTATGCAATTTTATTTTGCAAATAATTTACTTGTAGAACATATTGTTTGAGCATCCACCACTCATACCTAGATATTCAGGCCAAAGACTTGTTATTTGTAGCCACAAAAAAAGAATGTATTAGCTACTTTTCTGTTGCTGTGATAAAACTCCACAACCAAGGCAACTCACGAAGGATAGAATTTATTTGGACTTGTGGTTCTAGAGGGGCAGAGTCTGCCGTGGCAGAGAACATGATGGCTGTGACTGGAAGCTGAGAGCTCACATCTTGAACCACAAGCAGGAAGCAGAGAGAATGAATACAGAATGGAACCAGTCTTTAAACTCTCAAAGCCCTCCCCCAGTGACACACTTCCTCCAATAAGGCCACAAACCCCTATCCTTCCCAAACATCATGAGTAACTGGACATAAGCATTCAAATGCTCAAGACTCCGGGGGACATTGATCACTCATATCATCATCCCAGGGGGCAAGATGCGAGGAGAGAAAGGTAAGTTGGCCGGTACCTCAAGCCCATGCTGGTCCCTGTCCTATGGCCGCTGCCAGTGCCACTTGCTGCTTCTCTGCTACTCTGTTACCATGACAACCTGAGCCCACAGCTACCAGAGCATCTGCCCCAGTCACACATGGGTGCTATGGTCCCTCCAGACTCCACACACAATACTCAAGTTCAAAGATGAAATTTATCAAGAATTTCACAAATGGCCAAAGGAGATCTTGGCAGACCATCCCCAGGCCCAGCATGTAGATTAAAGTCTTTATGGGTGTTATTTTAATTTTTAAAAATGTTTTTCACTTGTCAACTTGTTTATCTTAAGGTAAATCTATGCTGATCATGTATTTTTTATTTGTCTTTGTTCTTGAAGAATTTACATGTGTATACAGTGAAATATCATTATATCTACCATTTCCCACGCCCAGGGTGTATCCTTCAGTGTGTGGCCAGACAGAGGCTGTGTTACTTCTCTAAATTATCCCAGCAATGCAGTGAAGTTGGAATGTGTATACCATCTGAGAGGAGCCTGAAGCTTGGGACTTGACCAGATCCCACTTCTGATGAGCATCCAGGCCAGGGTGTCTCCCAGAGCCCCTCTATTCTCCTGAAGGTGAGCATGCACAGGCAGGGGATGCTTAACGAGGAATACTTAACGTGGACTCCGCGAGCAAATCCAGCTGGTCAGAGGTCAGGGCGGAAGCATGAGCCAGGAGCATCCTTCCCAGCCCAGAATGACGGTGGTCTTTCCCCTCCATCACGTGCTCAGCCACTGTTCCACACGTCCAATGGGACATGTTGATCTTCCCACAGCAGCATGCCCTGTTCATGGCAGCCCCCAGCTGCAGAGGAGGGGAGGGAGGCCCAGCTTCACCTTTGGCACTTCCCAAGCAGTGGCTCCTCCCTACCCAAGGTCAAAGTTAAGGTAAGCTATGACCCACAAAACCACCAGAGTAATTTCGGAATTCAGTTGCCCTGTGCTGGGAAATGTACACGTGTAAACAGTTGGCGCGCTGTATCTGTAGGTTCCACACTGATGTACTCAATCTGAAAACACTCAGGAAAAAAAGTCCAGAAAGTTCCAAAAAGCAAAACTGGAATTTGCTGCGCCCAGAGTGCTGTGCTGAGTCTACACAAAGGAAGCAACACGTGGGTGCTGTGCTGAGTGTACAAAGGAACCAAAAGATGGTTCTAACGTGTAAGGAGAGAGTGTGAGAGTTACTTGACAATACAGTGTCATTCTGTAAGAGGAACTTAGCATCTGTAAATGAGTTCCGCACGTGGTCTTGGAACCACTCCCCTGGTATGCTAAGGGACAATTACTCACGGGCACCTCCTCTGTCCATGGTGGATAGTTGGAGCGCTCAATCTTGCACAGACACCCATAGCAGCTGTGTCTTCATGGCTGCAACAGCGATGTTGTATCTGGCTGGCAACAGTTGTGGCAGGTCTCCACCTCCTCCAGCTCTGAAGTCCCTTCAGTCCCTCCTCTGTGGTGTTTCCTGGACCTTGTGGGAAGGAAATAAGGAGATGCCGACTTAAGGCTGAGCGCTCCTCAGTCCCTTACTCTTGGTGCTTTGACCAGGTTGGAGTCTGTGTTAACTGACACCAGGATGGCTATTTCAGTACAGGTGTACAACATACACTGATGAGATCAGGATGAGCGGCATTCCCACCTCCTCATCCTGTGTCTGGGGTTGGTGCCTTCATCTCTTCTCTATATGTATCTCCTAAATATACACAATTATTACGTTACTAAAACTTTAATGTTTAAAGATATGGAACTCCTACCCTGATTCAGTCATTACACTATAAATAAGTGTGTGTGTGTGTTAGGAGTGTGTGTGTTTATCACACTGTGCACATAACTGTACAATTAAAGTAGAAAGCTAATAAAATATTTTTTAAAAAAAGAATAGTAAGCCAGAGGTGGTGGGTGACTTCAGGGAAACCGTGTCTTCTGGACGCAACAGGGCAGTTACACATGTGAATGCATAACAATTATGACATCATGCACATGCTCTCCACAAGCTCAAGCCAGACAAAATCCCAGCATGGAGTTGGGACAGTGGACAGGAAGTCCCACCCCACAGTGAAGAGTTGTTGACATTTGAGAGCTGCTGGGAGAGGGAGAGTCCATTTTCTTTAAGGATTTAACATCTGGTGGGAGGACCACATTCCAGGCAGGTCCCACTCCTAAGAGTATTTGGTGAACAAAAATCAGACACAATAGGTTTGAAGGAAAATGAGAATGTGAAGTTGGGTGAGTAGAGAGGTGGGGTGGATCTGGGGGAAACTGGGAAGGGAGTGTATGTGATCTAAACACATTGTATGACATCCACAAAGAATTAATAAAAATATTGTCTATAAAAAAGAATAGTAGAGAGACAATAATAAAAGGGAAATGGGGTTAGGATGTGGTTCACTGGAACACTTGCCTGTCATGCAGGTGGCCCCAGGTTTAATCCCCAGCAGCACCAAAGAAAAAAAATGAAAATTAAATCTTTCTTAGGGGAACACGAGGGTAGAAGTCTTTATGGTGGAAAAGATTCCTGGGAACAAAACTATTACCTAGAAGACAGTAAGAAAGGATAGACTTAAATTTCTTATAAACAGAACAAAGCCCTTTAAACAACCGAGCACAAAATGGAAATGAGCTCAGTGTCTCCATGGAAAGATTTGGTTTGGGTCAAACACGAAGTGCAGGTTTTTGATCTTGTAAAGGAGCACACCTACAACAAAATGTTCTGGAAAGTTGAGAAAATGCATTCATACATTTATTCATACAGCAAATAAATATTAAGGCCTTCCTCTGTGCCAGGAAAAGTGATGAGCATACACTTGCCAGACAAACACAAACAAAAATAAATCTGAGTTGATAAAATGAATATTTAACAAGGTAGACAGTGGTCAATGTGAATCTTCCCCCTATCAAGCTTTACCAGGTACAGAGAGCAAAATTTAAAGGACCTAACCAACATTATTGAGAAATCTAATGATATATATGTATATACTATATACATGTGGATATACAAAATATGTTCTACTCAAAGGTCCAACGTCATATTTGAGCAAAATGAATTTGACCAATAATATCAATAACCTTGAATATATGTTCATTTTACAATATAAAACGTGTAAGATAATATACTCAGTATCCATACTGAACATAACAATATCGTTAATAAACTCGAACACTCTCATACTTACACACATACCTCTCAAAACTTTACCCGAAGTTGGATATGGTAGCCACTAACCACAAGTAGCTAATGTAACTGATTATAGTTAAATAAACTAGAAAGTCAGGTGTTTAGTCTCACTGGTTATGTTTGTACATCTAGTCAATGCCGTTCCAGTCAAGATAGATGCAAAAGAGTCTTGTCATGGCAAAAGTTCTGTTGGACAATGAGACACACAAAATGCAGCTGTAAACTCTATATAGCACTTGGAGAATTTTCATATGCACCAAAGAAGAACCAACTTTTTAAAAATTTAATTGTGATGAATAATTAAAAATCACAATCTAAGCACAAGATGTATTCATTGCCACTGGTATGTCATTGCTTCTAGTCCTCTCAGCAGACACTGCTGAGAAATATGAGGATGTGTAGTCACACTATACAAGCATATTTATTTCAATACTATTTCCATATCTAGATATGGGACATAGGTAGATAGAGAGATGGATGGATGGGTGGGTGGATGGGTGGGTGGGTGGGTGGGTGGGTGGGTGGGTGGATGGATGGATGGATAGCTGGATGGGTGGGTGGATGGACAGGTTGTTGGGTGGGTGGATGGACAGGTTGTTGGGTGGGTGGGTGGGTGGACAGGTTGTTGGGTGGGTGGGTGAGTGGGTGGGTGGACTGGTAGACAGATCCACACATGTAGACATTAAAAACCATGATTTAAACTGTTCCATTGGACCCCACTCCAGTGCAACAGGATGCATTTTTAACTGCTTCTTTTCCACATTTCCACAACAATTAGAAACTAAGATCTCATCATCATCACTATTTGGATTTATTTGTTCAGTCATAAAACTTAGAGAATATGTATTCACAATTCTAACCCATTACCAATTATAAGAAGGAAAACTGCTAAAAACAAGATCAACTAAGGATCAGGTTTTGTTTATGTCTGGTTGGGTGGTGTTGGTTAATCAGTTGGTTGATGGGAAGGTTGGTCGGTTGGTGGTTGGTTAGTTTTTGTTTGACTAGTTGGTTGGTTCGCTTGCTCATTGATTAGTAGTTTGTTTGGTTAGTTGGTTGGTGAGCTGGTTGAGGTTATGGTTGTTTAGTTGGTTCATTTGTTAGTTAGTTGCTTGCTTCCTTCCTTTCTTGCTTGATTGATTGCTGGACTCATTGGTTAGTTGTTTGATGGTTTGGTTTGCTGGTTGGTTGGTTGGTTAGTAGTTGGTTAGTTGGTTTGTTTGTTGACTTATTGGTTCCTTGCTTCCTTGTTTGCTTATTTAATTGGTTGGCTCATTGGTTAGTTGTTTGGTGGTTTGTTTGGCTGGTTTGTTGATTGGCTCACTGGTTAGTTGGCTGATTGTTTGCTTGGTTGTTTGATTGTTTCATTAGTTTTGTTGATTGGTCGATTGATTGGCTCATTGGTAACTTGGTTGATTGCTTGCTTGTTTGATTGATTGGTTTGTTTATTAGTTAGCTGTTTGATTGTTTGGTTGATTGGTTTATTCTAGGTAGGGCTACTTAAAATATTTCTAAGCTGGGGCAGGAAAAGTATTAAATGAACCTGAAAGGAACATCTTTCTGTGCCAGAAAACAAGAAAGCATGAAAAGATTCATGAAGACATGCCAAAGGAGACAAAACCTAGGTTGAAAAGATCCACATTGTAAAATTCTAACCAATTTGAATGTTGAAATATTTTTATGTAATGACAGTAATAGACTAAAACCATGATGTCATAGGGCTATAAATTAATTCACTATTTTTAATTAAGGGGATAGAAATAAAAATTTGTAAGTAAAATAATAATTAATTTAGAATGAAGGATAGAGTTAGAAAATCATCAGCATATAATAAAACTAATGAGTGAATATTGATGAAGCATAAAGAATTTATACAGCATAAAACTATCTCCCCACAAATTAGCTATTGATTACAAAGGCAAGAAAAGAAATAGGTTGACATGTTGGTAACCAAATAATCAAAGATGAGAAAACCAGTGTTGCAACCAGCCAACACAAGAGCTACCTAACTGCACACAGTGAGGGGAGCACAATCCTGTTTACTAGTCATTTCTCCCAACAGAGCAGAAACCAGATCTATACACATGGGCATCAAGACGTGAGAGATGACTATTGGCTTATGCTCTTCAAGACTGAAGGGCAAGAAATCTGAGAAGGCAGCAAAGGCCAGCCAACTCAAGGCAGTACCTGAACCTGGACCATACCCCGCAGGAGAAAAAGAGCAACCATTAAGAGTCAATATTTGGCCGGGCGGTGGTGGCGCACGCCTTTAATCCCAGCACTCGGGAGGCAGAGCCAGGCAGATCTCTGTGAGTTCGAGGCCAGCTTGGTCTACAGAGCTAGTCCAGGACAGGCTCTAAAGCTGCACAGAGAGAAACCCTGTCTCGAAAAACCAAAAAAAAAAAAAGAGTCAATATTTGGATAAGCAACAGAATTGAAATATGGATTGTGGGCTAGAAGGGGAATTGTTCCTGTTTATTCACAAATGCTTAGAAAAAAGTATTAGTGTGCATAATAATGTTCACTAAGTATTAGCATATGTATAGTGATTATAAATATTAGTATAATTAGCATGCTAATTATATATACATATGTACATATACATACTAATCATGGGTATATACAGATAGAAAATAAATGAGGCAAATTTAAACAATTGGTAAAGGATAGTGGGAATTCCTCAAACCATTCTTATGACTAGTCAAAATTAGAAACAATAACAAAATAAACAAAACTTGAAAATAATTAACAATGTAAGCCTTTTAAATTCGAATTACTACTGGCTGTGGTGACACAATCCCATATTCCCAATGCTCAAGGGATCCCAGGTTGAAGCTAGACTGAGTGGAGCATGACCTTGTCTCAAAAAATGTTTTCAAAAGTTGAATTTGTAAATAAATTTAAGACTGAGTTTCTCAAATAAAAAAAAAGAACTATCAAGTCCAATCAGGGAATAAGGAAAAGGAACTAGAATAGAAAGAGCTGGATATGGTGGCACACTCCTTTAATCCCAATAGTAGAGATGCAGAGGCAGGAGAATCTGTGAGTTAGGGATGAGTCTGGTCTACAAGCGAATTCCAGGTCAGTCAGGGATACACAGTGGTTATTTCTCAAGATGTGAGCTCTCAGCTACTTCTCCAGTACCTGCCTACCTGCGTGCTGTCTTGCTCCCCACCATTATGGCCATGGACTCTAACCCTCTGAAACTATAAGCCCCAAATAAACTCTTCTATAAGTTGTCTTGGTCATGGTGTCTTATCACAACAAGAGAAAAGTAACTAAGACACCTAGAATTCCCCAGTGAGGGGTTGGGGGTGTGACTCAGTGGTAGAGCCCCTGCCTAGAATCTCCCAGTGAGAGGCTGGGGGTGTGGCTCAGTGGTAGAGCACCTGTCTAGAATCCCCCAGTGGGGGATTGAGTGTGGATCAGTGGTATAGCACTTTCATAACATATCCTTGATTGGATTCCCAGCATCAAAAAATAATTAATTAATTTAAAAATTATAAATTAAGAAGATTAATTAATTAAATAAGACAGACTTATGGGGAGGTGCGTTATGGTCTGGTAATACTATAAAGATAGTAGTTGTTAATTATTTTATGACATGAGTTCAGTTAAAATCCTTTTAGAAGGAAATACACAAAAAAGTTCTGAAAGATGAAAATTATAAGAGAGACATAGTATATCATCTATTAAAGCAAATTACAGAACTATAGCATTAAGGCTGTGAAAATGGCCAAGGGGGAAAATAGATATGAAAAAGTAAAAAAAAAAAAAAAATAAGCAATGTGTGTAAGAAGAATTCAAAAACCCAGCGAGCACACCACAAGCCTGTGTGCATCATTAGCTGCCAGAGAAGTGTAACTCGAAGAGCAGAAGGGGCTGGTAACAAAGCAGTTGGTGAAGAGGAGGACCTGGGGGGGGGGGGGACGGGGGGGGGGCTCGTCCATTTTGAATACCCCAGCAAATGTCTATAGCTCTTTTGGAAAGCTATAGAATAAGAGGTAAGCACTTAAAAGTGCAGCTTCAAAGGCTTTGCTGGGGATTGGAGAGACAGCTCAGCAATTAAGGGCTCTTTGTTGCTCTTCCAGAGGACCGGAGTTCAGTTCCCAGCTCCCACATCAGGCAGCCTACATCTGGCTGCAACTCTGCCTCCCTGGAATGTAAGTTCTCTTCAGGCCCTACACTGACATGCACAAACACGCACACACACACACACACACACACACACACACACACACACACACATAACTTTGTTTAAAGGCTATGAAAATGTACTCACCCCCGAAACACTTCTGTATAGCAGGCTCTCATGTCTTATAGACATAAGGCACTGAACACACAGAGAAGGTTTGTGGCTAAACAAAGACTCAGAGGGACGTACCCCTCCTGCCAGCCTGCACCTGCAGCATCTCCACTGTCCATCTCTCCTGCTGCTGTTCATTTTTCCCTCATCTGCTTCAGACAGTTTCCAGTGGCAAAGTTATAATTCATTCATTCACTCATTTGTTATGTGAGTAGAGAGTGGTCATAAAATGAAGATACCCCAACCGGAACACATGCGAAGGCTCTTTATCCAGAAACAGCTGTGTTGTGTTAAGGGAGTCAGTCTCTACCTCCTGTTTGGCAGACACTCAAAGGGAAACAAAGGGATGGAAAGCTTTTGCAAAAAAAAAAAAAAGTGAAGGCTTCAAGTTGGTGTGGGGAGGCTGTGGGCATGCTAACCTGTACTAGGTGCCCTGTGTGGTTGCTTAAAAGTACGTATTTGGCATTCTCCAAAGGGCATAAGTTGAAAGCCAGGAGCATAATTATGAACACTTCCAGTTATTAATTAAGCTGGGCCCACCGTTATACCACTATTGTTTGGTTTTCTAACCTGGTCCCTGAACTTGCATTTATCCGTGGAGACAACTGGTTCACTTCCTGTACCAGTTCCTGCAAATTGTGGGTTATAGGTTTATCTTTATGTATCTGTATGGTCCGCTGGTCATCTGCTTGTACAGTCAGTCTCCCATAAGCACAGGGGAAAATACTGGATAAAATGCTTAGTGCTAGTTGTCAATTTGACTGAATCTAGAATCACCTGAGAGATGGGCCTCTGGGTATGCAAATAGGGAATTAATGTGGATTATGTCAATTGACGTCAGAAGACCCATCTTAACTGTAGCTGCAACCATTTCCTGGGCAAGAGATCATGGATTGTATAAAATGGAGGCAGTAAGACAAACATAAGCATTCACTGTTCTCTGCTCTCTGCTTCCGGAATGTGGGTGCTATGTGATCAGCCAGCCATCTCCTCCTGCTCTGATGCCTTCCCCGCCATGGCGGACTGTAGCCTTCTGGAACCAGCAGCCAAAATCAACGCTCCCTCCCTCAAGTTGCTTCCGTCAGAGTGTCTTATCACAGCAACAGGAAGAGAAAAGAAAACACTGGGCTCAAAAACGTGTGTTAGTTATTGTGACGAGATGCCTGAGGAAGGCCACTTGAAGAGGAAAGATTTGATTTTGCTCACTGTTTTAGAGCATGGATGTATGGTTGAGCTGGCTCCATTCCCAAGGACCAATGGTGACTTGGAGCATAATGGTGGAGAGAGTGTGATCGGGAAGAGCTGTTCAGCTCCCAGCAAGCAAGAAAGACAAGGAGGAACTAGACACAAGGTGACTGTGTGAAGGCACACGCCCAGTCATCAACACTGTCCGGTCAGGCCCAGCTTCCTACTTCCCATCACCTCTGAATAATGGCATCGAGCTATGATCAGTTCAGAGTCCTCAGGATCAAATTGATTCTCACTAGTCCCACCAGCTGGAGACTGAGCCTTCAGGATGTTTTGCAGGAAGGACATCTTGCAGCCAAACCTTAACAACAAAGGTGCAGGAAACACATTGCCTGTCCACCCAAGTAGATTGTGCTCTGGTAGAAAAATCACCCTGTTATTTCATGGAATTTCATGGATCCTTAGCCATGTTCCATGGTAGGAAGTCCTCTCTTCTTGTCTACCCAAGAGTGCATTGAGCTTCGGCCAAACCCATATCCTATTATCAGGTTCTACAGGACCCTTCTGTGCTTGGTTCTTGTCAGCTCCTTCGCAGTGTCTTCATCACTGCAGACAGCGATGGCCGTCCAGCCAGTGGGAGAAAACAGCTCCCCCTAGCTGCAGACAGTAAGACCGACAGGGCCGAAAGCGAGTTAATATTTCCATGTGTCTGCCACTCCAAATTATGTCAGCAATTTAAAAATACTTCTTCTGTGATTGGAAAGATGGCTCAGCTGTGAAGAGCATTGGATGCTCTTGAAGAGGACCAAAGTTCGATTCCCACATGCTAATTCATAACCACCTATAACTCCAGTCCAGGGGATCTATCACCTCTTTTGACCTCCACAGGTATACAAACATAAATTCAGGAAAACATTCACACACATAAAAAATAGTAGTAACATATAGTCCTTCCTGAAATCAGAGAAAGCATTTTCTATTAGTCTATTAGTCTGAACCCATTTGCCACCACCACTTAGAGTCTTGATTAGCACATTTTCCCTTACATTTTAATACATGCTGATTCCTACACGGAAACTACTGAAACTTTGGAAAGTGCTGAAGAGTAGAGAGAGGTTCTCAAGACACACAGACTGCAGGGTGTCCATTTGTTTTAACGGTGAGTTTGGGGAAATTCGAAATTGTATCAACACAGGCACAGTCACTGTCTCCAAGTGCTCTGAGTGCCACAGCCCTGCATTTAAACAGTAGATCTAGAACAAACAAGGAAAGCCCAGTGACAGCCAAGACAAATTACCTGAACTCCTGTCACTTCAACTCTGTCACCTGAAGTGGGCACTTGAAAGTTCATTTGTGTTTAAAATTTAAAACAGAGCAAACTCCGTGGTGTTACATTTTTGTTTGATTGGTATGAATTTTAGTTCATACATGATTTATGGAATTTTAATAGTGTCTTTAAGATTGAAATTCATTATTTTCAATTGCTAATCATTCACAAACTAGGAAAGAATAGAGAGACTTTTACAGTACTAGCACACTTTTGTACTTCTATCCAGATAAGGTTAGAAAATCACAAATATATTTGTGAACAACTACAATCAGTTTCAAACAAATCACACTGACACACCAAGATTTGATATAGCTCTTTGAGCTGCAGGTGTGCCTCCAGGGCTCTACCACTGAGCCACACCCCAGCCCCTCACTGGGGGATTCTAGGCAGGGGTTCTACCACTGAGTCACACCCCCAGCCCCTCACTGGGGGATTCTAGGCAGGGGTTCTACCACTGAGTCACACTCCAGCCCCTCACTGGGGGATTCTAGGCAAGAGCTCTACCACTGAGCCACACCCCAGCCCCTCACTGGGGGATTCTAGGCAGGGGCTCTACCACTGAGCCACACCCCCAGCCCCTCACTGGGGGATTCTAGGCAGGGGCTCTACCACTGAGCCACACCCCAGCCCCTCACTGGGAGATTCTAAGCAGTTGTCCCACCATTGAACTATAACACACACAGCAACACTTAGGTGGTTTGTTTGCTTGCTTGCTTGCTTCTCTGCTTGTTTGAGACAAGGTTTCACTCTGTAGCCCAGGCTGATTGGTATGCACCCAACTCCTGATCTTCCTGACCCTGCCTCCTGAGTTCTGGGATAACAGGTGTGCATCACCATGTCCTGATTGGTTTCTTAAAGATGAAAAGAAATTAAAGTTTTCACTGAATTATCTTGATTTATGATAATTTGATATTTTAGTGATGTTTCAACTAAGGGAACCCTTTTAATGGGATCCTAAAATAGGTATGCCAAAATGGTTCTCACACTGAAAGCTTTTCCTAACTATTTATTTATCTGTGATTTAACATGAATGAGTCACTTGGGAATTAAGAATAATCTAGAAGCATTCTTCAATCAGCTCTGGGTGAGAGCAGCTTGACACATCTGGGTAGGAAGAGCAACAAAGACTAGCAGATCTGCGTGGGCCAGGGCTCAATGGGCAGCTGCAATTCACAGTTTCTACAACTAGTGTGTGGGAATGAGCTTGTCTGCATGAACCAAGTTCATGCTATCAGTCGCCATGTGGGGTTTGGCTTTTTTTAGTATAGTAATGTTTTTCTTCTAACATGATTACATATATATAAGTCAACAAAGGAAATTTTATGTTTATTTTCTTATCACTATCATTATTAATCATGTGTGTGCATGTGTATGGAAGCCAAGGGGTCAACCTGGAGGATCAGCATTCAGGTGTCATCTACTTCGGTTTTTTGTTTTTGTTTGTTTGTTTGACTTGTGAGGCACAGTCTCTTCATTGACCTGGGAATTATGGATTCAGTGAGGCAGGTCAGCCAGCAAGACACAGAAATCTGCCTGTCCCCACTTCATCTGTGCTGGGATTACACATGTGTGCCACCATCCCCAGCTTCTTACGTCAGTTCAGGGACTCAAACTCAGTTCCCCATGCTTGTATGGCAAGTACTTTACTGCCCAGAGTCTCCACTGTCCCATCTATTATATTTCTGGGTTGTAATTGAAAGTTATTTGGGTGTATGGAGGAAAGAGCATGTGGGGACAATCCCCTCTGCTGAAGAAATGTGATGGGCTCACCTATGTCCTGAAGATCCTTGAAACACGTCAGCTTTGGCCTGACCCTGAATATTCAGTTGCTCACGCCAGGAGTACCCTTCTTTCCGACCTCTGAGGGGTGGGACTCTCTCGGGCCCATCTGTCACTCTCAGAGGGCCATATTTTCAGTGTACCAGCTTCTCCATTTAGGCCTTGCCTCCCTTGCTTATTGCTCATGCCTTGAGACCAGTGTGGAGGCCCCAGAAAGAAGGGAAGTGTCCCCTGGCTTTCCTGCTTCCATTGAGCACAGCAACTGGCAAACACAATGTCTGTATGAGGTGCCTGAGCAACCAACTGTGAATTCAGAAGCTCTTGTCACACACAGGTAAGAGAGGGGGCTGGTCCAACACATGCTGGGTCCTGAGGCTGAAACCAGGATGAATAAGAACACTAGAGCCAGCAGGAAGGGCAAGGGGGCGTTCAGGGAATTTCAAGTGGACAGGGTCTGGAGGGCATTGTTGTGACATAGGAAAACCAGCAGGGACTCTGAAGCTGTCATCCAAGCCCCAGGCAGATAGATGGTTAAGGGATTTTAAAGTATTTGAGTTTATTTGAGGTGGTCAGGCAGTGACATGGGACCTGATGCATCCTCTAGAAATGTCGCCATGGCTGCCACAGAGAGACGAAGACCTGAGTGTCTCAGTTGGCCTGGAAGGGGGAATGGTGAGAGCCTGTGTTCTTTGATGTTCAGGAAAGCACAAGGCAGAGATGAAGCAAGGCTAACTTCCCCCCACATCCAGCTAAAACCCTGACAACTAGACTTGCCGAGAAAGGGAAGAGCTAGGACCAGCAGACCAAGGGGGTGGGGGGGCCCCAGGCCTTCTCGACAGTGCACAGTCAGCAGGGCCAGGCCTGAGAGCTTGTGAGAACAAGGTGGCGGGACACTGGTGGCTCGGGTCAGGAGGCTCCAATCCGAGAAGTTAGGCTGAAGGAGGCACTGCCAGAGACACACAGAAGTTAACTTGGCTTGCATTTGCGTTTCTCTTCACTCACAAGAGGAGACTAACTCAGATGCTGAAAAACAAGGTGAGAGCCACCGATTCTTGATTTCAAAGGAGGTTGGCAAAGGAGCTACTGAAAGCCAAGCCAGCCCCATTGAGTCCTCAGAACCTAACAGCTACCCTGGGACACACACCACTCAGGAACTGGGAGATGCTCCAGGGACCCCCTCTTACCCCTCCCCACAGGGATGGCCAGCACTTGTCGCCCTGTCCCCAACAATGCTGCTAATGTAGGCAGTCTCTCAGGATAGGGAGCAAGGGGCAAACTTTGGATCTTTACATGCCACAATGAAGAAAATCAATTCCAGGGCCCCGGGGAGGGAGGGACTACAGCAGAAGTCAGCGGCCACCACCAGTAGCCGCACTGAGACTAGGATGGGGTGGGGGGCACAGCTCCAAGTGAAGGAAGCATGCTCTGAGGCCCGCAGCAAACCACTCTCCCCAAGAATAATGTGTAGGTATAAGCAGGGCCATACTAGTGTGTAGGTGTGTGGAGTTTGAGCAGAGCCACACTAGTGTGTAAGTGTGTGGGG
The DNA here is from genome assembly GCF_007827085.1 of Peromyscus californicus insignis. NCBI lineage: Eukaryota > Metazoa > Chordata > Mammalia > Rodentia > Cricetidae > Peromyscus > Peromyscus californicus. Next base: position 157,908,447 of record NW_026294562.1, read on the forward strand.
TGTGAGCAGGGCCACACTAGTGTGTAGATGTCTAGGGTGTGAGCAGAGCCACACTAGTGTGTAGGTGTGTGGGGTGTGAGCCAGGCCATACAAAGGAAGAGGTTCTTTGTGCTTCCTAACCACGGTAGAAGTCCAAATCCTGCCTCCTACCACTGGAACAAGGCATCTACTTTAGCCACAGAGATCTGACTCATGGCCAGTGTTAGAGGAGCCACCGGCAATTTTAACATTGCTGTTACAGTGGGAATGGGTTGTAAACAATAGCCAGTTCACCTGGGTGGATGAGACCCTCCTCCCGCAACCTGGACTCCAACCCTTGGTGCTTAACATCAGCTTCCTCTGCACTCCCATACAAGAATGCTAGGTCAGAACTTTGGGTCTGACTTCCAGATCCTTCGTGGGGAGGGTAGACGACTCCAGCTCTACCCCAGAGCCTTGCATCTCTCTGCAGCCATAGTCCTGACAGGGACCTTGCTTATGCTGCACCACGAGGCATTTGGAGCCCACTCTTCCAGCCAAGTGGTACAAGGAGGGGTGAGCAGACAGGATTTGGAGATCAAAGAGAAAGATCCTTCACAGGTGTGTAGAACCTACCACCATCCAGATGTTAGGGCATATTCAAACCCTTCTTTGTGACAGGGAGATCATTTCTGCTTTGTTTGATGATATTCAAACTTGGAGAAGTCCATGGAATAGAACATAGTAGTCCCAACAGATGCTGATTTCGATACGAAATGTCCCCTGAGGTTTATATTTTGATGTTCAGCCCCAACTGGTGACAGTCATGTGAATGAAGCTGATTGGCCATGCCTGCTCCACCATGATGGACTGAAATTCTATGAACCATAAGTAACAAAGAAATGTTCCTTAAGTAGTGTTTTTAGGGTGTTTTTTGTTTTTATTTTGTTGTTGTTGTTGTTGTTGTTGTTGTTGTTGTTGTTGTTGTTTTTAACAGCATTGAAGAGGTAAGTAACACACAGCCATACTTGGAGGTCACAAGAGGTAGTGATGCTCCCAGAATGAGAAGATCCCATGAGGAAGTAGCCATGCAGACAGGAAGGCACAGTGTGTGGGAGGGGCTGTACCCAGGGAGGGCTGTGGAGCAGAAGCCAGCTCCCCACAAAGCCACCGCCCGGAGGCCACACCCTAACACTCTCCACAGTCTGAGGAGAATTAAAATGAAATTAAAAACTGCTGGAATGGTACCACCAGAACAATCCGTAAAAGAATGAATAGTTAGACTCCATCAGAATTAAAAACGTCTGCTCGACAAGGGACAACGTTCAGCAAATTAAAAGACAAGCCACAGCTTGTAAGAAAATATTTGCAAGTCACATATTTGAGGAAGGACTTGAATCCAGATTGTTATAAAGAATTCTCAAAACCCAGCAATGAGAAAATAAACAACCTAATAAAAAGTCAACAAAACTTTTAACAGATGCTTAGCTAGCATGGACAGATATCAAAGGAGCATATATAAGGAGTGTGTAATATTGTTAGATGTTAAGGCAAATTAAAGTCACAGTGAGATGCCACTGTATCCCTATTCCATTAGCTAAAGTACAATAAAACACATAATACCAAGAGAGGATAAGAAGCAACTGGAATTTGCATACATTGTTGCTTCAAGATAGTAAAGCTGTTTTGGGATACTTACTGCAGTGTCTGGGTAGTGCTGCCTTCATGGACTCCTGAAGTAGCTTTCTGTTTGACCGCTGCAGTGCTGGAAAATGAAAACTGATGTTCTCTTGGAAACCCTGAGTCCAGATATTTTGTAATAAATTGATGCATAACTACCATAAAATGCAAACAAACTGAGTGTTTTTCAAGGAGCCAATGAAAAAACAAACTGTAAAGCATCTATACCATGGAGTACTAGTCAGCAATGAAAAAGAACAAAGTACTAATAGACACTATATGGGCTTATAGACAAATACGTTGTGCTAAATGAAAACCATCACATGCTAAACTAAATACCAAGTCCAGGTTGGCAAAGCCACATGACCAGGAAATACCAGCAATTATCAAGAGGAAAGGCTGTGGGAAGGGCTTGATGACAAAGGACTTTAAGAGCATTTGGGGTTGGTGGATCCACACAATGTCTTAATTAAAATGGTAATTAGATGAGGGTTCATGTTTGTCTAAATCTGTAGTACTGTGTACTGAAATGGGGACTTTTAATACATAGGAATTTAAAAATTAATTCGTTTGAAGAGGTTTCTTATTGATTGGTTGTTTGGTCTTAATTGTTGGGGGTTGGGGAGTCAAGACAGTTTTACTATGCAGCCCAGGCCGGTCTCAAACCAACAGGCATTTTAAACTACTGTCTCAAAGTGAGTTTACACTCAGTTCGACGCAATGAAATATGTTTTGTCAGTTCTCTAGCGCCGTGAAGGAACACCTGGGGAACACTGAGAGGACAGGCTTGTTCGGGTTCACGGTTTCTGAGGTTTCAAACCATGGTCACTCAGCCCATTGTTTCTGGATCTTGTAGTGAGGCTGAACATTGTGCAGCGGGTAAAACAGAGCTGTCCCCACCCCATGGCAGACAGAATCAGAAGGGAGGGGCGGGGTCTAAACATTCACTCAGACTCCTAATTGATCAAAGTGCAGAGAGTGTCAGCCCTTCCCGAAGGCCTGGGGACCATCATGGAAGAGGGGATGGAAATGTAAGGGCCAGGGGTTAGGAAGGACCTGAGTAAAACAGGGACCAGGCACGTGACAACTGCGCACATGGACTCACAGCAGCTGTGGTCGGGTGCACAGTGTCAACCAGGTTGGCTTCCTGCGGTGGGGAGGAGAAGGTCTCGGGAGCTCCCACCCGTAACTTATGAGCTGTTAACAGCTTATGACTTCCGAGCAAGGGAGAGCGGGAAGTCAGTTTTCTTTAAGGCTCTGCCGCTGGTAGGCTGGCCGTGCTCCAGTGGACGACCCCACACCCCCGAGCATTTAGGCAGCACAAATCAAACTCTGTGGGTTATAAAAATAAATAAATAAATCATTTAAAAGAGGATACTTAGTTGGAAGGGGAGGAATGGAGTGGATTTGGGAGGAGTTGGAGGAGAATCAGAAGTAAATAGGACCGAATGTGTTGTGTGCATGTATGACATTCTCAAAGAGTAAAAGTGCTTTATTTTTACAGTAAAAAAATATTTTAACATATGTATACACAGCTGAATTTCATTCCAGCACTCGGGAGGCAGAGACGGGCAGATCTCTGTAAGTTCAAGTCCAGCCTGGTCTACAGAGCAAGTTCTAGGACAGCCAAGGCTACACAGAGAAACCCTGTCTCAAATAACAACAACAAATCCTTCAAGAACACACTTCCAGTGAGCTGCTTCCTCCACTTAGGCTTCGTCTCCTAGTCTCTGGCCACCTCTCAATACCCTGTAGGCAATGAATCCATCATGGATTAATCCACCAGTGAGGGCAGAGCCCTCATGATCCAGTCACATCCCAAAGACCCAAAGCCTTGAGCATGTTTGCTCTGGAGAGAGAGATTTCTGATGCAAACCATGACAGAGGGAGATCTTATCAATTTCATTTAACAGATGTGGAGAAGCCTCTGCCTGGTCCTCCTGGTCCAGAAGGTTCTAGAAGACAGAATAGCCTAGCACTTCTGTCTTCCAGAGATATCTCCAGAGCAAAGTAGACCCAGTTAGAGTCTTGGGCCTTTGTGGAACAGGCGATATTTAAGGAGGGCATGGGGGGTGTAGATTCAGTGTGTGCACTGTGAGTAGGCAAGAGGGCAAGAGTATACACACACACACAGACACGGTGATGCCAAAGCAGGGAGGGATGGTGGGCATGTGGAGGGAGGGCAGACCACACAGGATGGGGGGGAACTCATTGAGGGTCTGGTTGGCACAGTCCTGTGACTCCTGTGGGGACTTGTATGGGAGCCAGATGGGACATAAATAAGTATCAACATGAAGCCCCCTTTAAATCAAATGGAACAGGGCGTGGAGAAGGCTTCCTCCCCAAACAAGGCAATTAGCCCATCACAAGGAAAGCAGCCACAGGAGGTCACCATGACCCCATCAGCTGACATTTATGGAGTGCCTACCCCTTGCCAGGCACTGTTGCCTGGGCCGCATACAGAGGGACCTATTTCATCCACCCATGGCATTTTTATGATTCCCATTTGCAAGTAAGAAAATCGAGGCCGTACAGTGACAAACTAACACGTTCAGTCACATCTATACAGGAAAGAATCAGGGTTCAAATTTGGGCACCCATCTCTGGGCACTCCTCTTGGCTGGATGCTGAGATGGTGTTCAGTCTGGGTGATCACAACAACATAGAGAGCAGTAGGCTTATTTTTCCAGCCGTCTTTTTCTGTATTCATGTGTCAGTGTTAACACAGGCACGCACATGCACACACATACACACATATGCACGTGCACACACACACACACACACACACACACACAGACACACACACACACACCAGCTTTTCAGCCTCTCTCAAGTCCCATTTCACACTTCCACAGCTCCATTGAGCACACGTGCAGGCACACACACAAGGATGAAGACCCAGGGGTAGTTGCTCAGCCCTCATGGAAGTTGATGGAAACAGAGTCAAATGACAGGAAAGAATTACAAGACACTCATTCTTAAGAATAATATGTCTTTTCCAAAAGAGGCTAGGGTGTACAAGCAGGAGTGAGAGCCAAATGACGTCTGAACCATACAGCCAATAAATTAATTTCATGTGGGAGGAAAAAGAAAGCTGGATTGGCCCAGGGTTATTAAAGATCCCGTCAGAATAGAGATCTCATTGTGACACAGACCTCTCTGGTGGGGTCTCATCGGCTGAAGCTGTTTTAGATTCCAGCTTCCCCAGAGTCCCCTGTGCCTAACAAAGAGTCCACGTCAAATGCAGAAAAGATGGACCTGTCTAGACATCCCATTGCATCTAAAAAATAAAATTAAATAAAAAACCCCACACGCCCTTCTTGTCAGCCCTGAGAAGTGGGGCCTGCCCTGGCTTCCCTGCCAGGCTGCTGGCAGCTAGCAGAGCTGTGGGAGGGAGGGCAAACACAGCCGCTCTGACTTGGGAAAAGCTTCCAGGGATTTTGTAGGGATTATTAATGAGCTTCTAGAAGATTCTGAGGTCTGCTAGTGAAAATTAAAGGGGGAAGTTTTTGTGGTGGGGCCAGTGATCCCCTGAGAGGTGGGGAGATACACCAACAAGCCGTGGGTAAGACACAAGCTAACCTACTCAAAATTGGTGGTCCTTCAGTAGGGCTGAGCTCAAAGCTCTCTTTGGCATGGCCAGGAAACAAGGTTCAGGCATAGCCTGGAAGCCCAGAGAGGAGATGGAGGTCTAGTTAATCTCATTAATAGCAGCAGGAGTCATCCAGCATGGGAGTGTTTATTCAACAGCTATTCTGAGCAGAGCTCTAAGAGCTAGCATTCTCTGGGTGCAGAAACCAGACATGGCATGCAGGGACACACGCGACCCTGCTCACCTCTCCACCTTTGTCCATAGTTTCCTTATAGGCAACAGAACTTGGGGGTTCATCGGCCTTTGGGATTCAACCTAGGGCCGTTCTGCTTCCTGCTCCCTCTTTCCCTCCTCTTTCCCTTCTCCCACTCCAAAGCTTTTGCTCCAGCCTTTGTTTACCTGAATGTTCTCACATCTTCCTCATGAGACCACCTCAGCCACCTCTACTAACACCCTTTCTTTCCCATCCCATGAGTGCACACTATTCCCTCTGTGTATTTCCTTCACATAATGTATCAAGGTCATTGTCTTGATTCTTTTGTGTTGCTGTGATAAAATCCCTAAGTCCAGATAACTTACAAAACAAAGAGGTTTCTTTTTTTTTTTTAAGTGTTAATTCTGCTTTATTAGTCAACCGGAAAACTAGACAATCCTCCAGTCTAGGGAGGCATTAACTTAATCCTCTTCTTCATCATCACCCCCTCCAGCACCACCCTGGCCCTTCTTGGCATTCTTCCTCTTCACTCGGCCTGGGCGGCCACCACCACAAGGAGAACGGAGGGAGAAATCAATGTGCTTCTTGGAGTCCAGACGAACAATGAAGGATGGAATGTTCACCACCTGCTTGCGGACCCTGATATGACGCTGGCAGATGAGCACACGGGCATGGTGAATAGATTTAGCCAGACCCAGTTTAAAGACCTGGGTCTGCAGCCGCCTCTCCAAGAAGTCCTCAATCTCCAGGCCCAGGATGTAATCCAGCTTCATCTTGCCCTCATCCGGCACCCCAATGCGGACAAGTCGCCTCAGCAGAGCATTGCCTTCAAAAAGACGCCACAGGTCCTTTTCGTCCAGTGTCAGCAGCTCCTGGGCGGCCTTGCGGATCTTAGCCAGGGTAAATCTGACCCTCCACACCTCACGTTTGTTCCGGAGCCCATACTCTCCGATCAGCTTTAGTAGGAACTAAAAGGAGGTCGAGACGCGATTTCTCGAAGGGTCTCCATGGGGTCACATAGGTTTTTCGACAAACCCAACTTCTGACAACCGGCATGTTGGCTTCTCTAGGCCCGCCGTGCCTACGAACTCACGCCCGTGACAAAGAGCCACAAAGAGGTTTCTTCAGCTCACAATTCTGACTACTGAAAGTTCCAAAGAGCATATAATACCAGCATCTGAAATCAGGCCTCCAGGCTGCGTCACAGTATGGTTGAGAGGCAGAAAGTTGTCATGAATAGAAAAGGTCAAAATGTGGTGTGTCCACACTTTATAACAACCTGCTCTAGAGAGACAAAATTAACCCATTGCTAAGAGTGGCGCCTTCATGACCCACGTAGTAAAGATCCAACCACATCAACACCTCCACATTGGAAATCAAGCTTCCAGCATGGGAACCTAAGCCATAGCAATCGTGTTCACTTGTTTTTACTAAATTTACTAATTTCCAAGCTAGATTGTTGGCAGTCTGGGGCAGAGACCTAACCTGCCTTGTAAGCCTGGAATGTTAAGCATTGACCAGGTGCCTTCAACTGTAAAGGAGAAAAGAACGTCGTGAGATGGTCCTTGAGGCAGGGGGGCCTAACCTAAATAAGCAGATGAGAAAGTGCCTCGCAAAGGGATGTTTAGGCCTAAGTTTTGTATGGTATAATTCCTGTGGAGGTAAAAATCAATATCTACCCCCTACCACCACCGAAATACAAAACCTATAACAGATAAAAGTATGGATACCACTGAAGTCCAACTTGGTTACCCAATGAGTTTTGTTGGAGTCACTTACAGGAGCAAAAATGACTCAAGGATGGTTTCATCACCAATGCCCACCCAGCATGGATGACAGCTCACAAAGGCTAGGGACCTTCAGCACAGTGCACATCCTACAGGAAGCTCAGCAGGCTGGAGAGTGTCCTTTCCAGGTAGCTCAGGTGGTCTGAGAATATCTCCCAGAAGTCTTTACTACTTATATATGCTTTGGAAAAAAGGGATCTAGTGAATGTGGTCAGTTTCAGGGACTTCCTGAAGCCTTTGATTTGTTTCCTTTCTTCAGGATGGAGTGTCCCCTTAGGGTATCTCCTTTGTTTCACCTCTCCGTAAATATCTTGACTGTTAACGAGCTTCTCTCAGTGACAACACCACTCATGAGGATAATGGGGCTCACCAGACCAGGGAAGAAGCACTACCCAAGGCTCCCAGATAGGTACAGTTCTTGCACCGCAGGAACTGAAGAGCAGGGACAGGGCTGGTGTCTGCCAGCTTTCTGTTCCTACAACAAATAACCAAGATGACCAACTTACAAAGAGAAAAGGTCAGACTGGGAGATGGCTCAGCAAAGAAAGTCCCTGTGATGCAAGGGTGAGGGCCGGAGTTCAAATCCCCAGAACCCCCAGCGTGGGGGAAGCAAAGACCCAGGGAACGATACCAGCTGAGGTTCAGGTTCAACTGAGGAAGACACCTGATGCCAACTTCCTTTGGGCCTCCACACGCACACACACATAGGTATACGTGTTCCCACACCCATGGGACCCACAGTGTAGAGCCCCAAATACAAAGCATAACAAAGGGAGTATGCAACACAGCAAAAACTGTCCCGCTCGTGGCCAAAAAGCCTCTTCTAATGGCCTGAGACCTCTTAATGGTCCCACAATCCCCAGCGCCAAGTTAAGGAGCAATCCTTTAACACACAAGCCTTTGAGGGGTTTTTAACTGTAGCAGAGGTAAGGTGTAGACAAAACAATGTGGCTGGAGAGGAAGGCAGGGTGTGCTACCGAGTTTTAACTCTAACCTTGATGTGACGTTAAGGGGTCTGAAAAGAATAAAGCCAATAAACACACATTCTGATGTGTATTTTTAGAGGTTGTTCTGGTTACTGGGGAGAGAGCAGGTCATAACAGGACAGAGTAGAAGCCGAGAGACAAGAAAGGAGCAAAACATCTTCCAGATTGGAGACAACAGAGTGTAGGAACAGTGGGGTGAGGGTGAGGCTGATAGAGGTTAGAACAGGGTATATCCTGAGGCAACTCCTGAAGGCTGTGAGAGCATAATTCAGGTTGACAATTGTGCCATGGTTTGGATCTGTCCCTTGAAAAGCTTGGTACCCAGGGTAGCAGTTTGGAAGGGCTTCGGGACCTTTAAGAGGTGTGTCTTATCAGAAGTGTTAGGTGACGAAGGGCACACCCTTGAAGGGACTGTCGGATCCCACCTCTCTGTGTTGATATGCCTCTTGGCTCTAGAAGGAAGCCATTTGCTCTAACACGAGCTCCTTAACATTGGCATCTGCAGGTCTAGACAACAGAGCCGCTCAGTCTTGACCTTGAACCTCTAAAACCATCACCAAATAAATCTTTCTTTTAATAGTTAACCACCTGGGATATTTTGTCACAGTGCTGTGAAGTTAATGCAAGCGGCAGCTTGGGATTATTTTAGTGACTTGATTATTCAGTAGATCACTTGGGGCTAGAAAGCTGGCTCTGCCGTTGGCACACACAGCTCTTCTGGAGGACCCAGGTTCTGACGCCCACATCAAGACATTCACAAGTCACGTCACTGATAAAGTTCTGACATTCAGGATAGATAAAGAACTCTTGCAACTTGGCAACACGAAAACACGAAGAACGAGATTTCAAATGGACAAAGGCTTTTCAATAGGTATTTCTCCAAAAGAGACCAAGGACACATCAGATGGCTGGTCATCAGAGACATTCGAGCAGCATCACTTCACACCCACTGGGACCGCCGTGATTTGAAGCATTCTTGTTAACCAATAAGCTTTGGTGAAGATGTAGACAAACTGGGAGTCTTGGACATTGCCAGTGGGAACATGAAATTGGGCTTTCACACTGAAAAAAGTTGAATCTATAACTACCTTGTGACCCAGCAATTTCACCTCTAGGTACACATCATGTGTCTAATTATAGAGGCACTATCCTGGGTTCTATAGGAAAGCAGGCTAAGCAAGCCAGGGGAGCAAGCCAGTAAGCAGCACCCCTCCATGGTCTCTGCATCAGCTCCTGCCTCCAGGTTCCTGCCTTGAGTTCTTGCCCTGACTTCCCAGGATGATAGACTACAAATTATAAGCTGAAATAAACCCTTTCCTCCCCAATTTACTTTTGCTCATGATGTTTTATCACAATAGAAACCTCAACTAAAAATACTGTGTAGGAAGGAAGACACACACACACACACACACACACACACACACACACACACACACACGCACACACGCACACACACACACATTCACACACACCTGATAACAGTTTGTCTGCTCTGCATTAACTTTCAGTCTAGATAACATCCAAATGACTGTCTCAGGACAGATGTAAGACTCTATGGCCGTGGTGTGTGGGAAGCCAGCCCCTGCTCCAGAGGGGAGATCATAAGGAGAAAAGCACCAGCTCCAGAAATCCCAGAGACAAGACTGACCACCTGACCAGAGGGGCTAAACTTGAAATGGCTGACTGCCTGTGTTTCCCTTCCCTGTATATTTAGCCTGCTGGCTAAAGAAGAGATGGAAGACGGGAGGGTGAACATCCACTGTCTCCTCAGATGGCAGCTCTCACGATAAAACATGACTTAAAGAGTTGACTTCTGCTCTCAGCCATGTGACCACCGGGACAGACTTAGAAAGTATCTAAAGAGACAGAGCCCAGGTAGGCAGTTTCCAGGGCAGAGGAAGGGAGATTGGGGCAGCTGCTTCATAGACCTGGGGGTTTATGTTGAAATACAGATGTGTCTTGAGACAGTTAGAGGGGTAGTCGTATAAGATAATGAATCGCCAGGCGGTGGTGATGCATACCTTTATTCCCATCACTCGGGAGGTAAAGGCAGGCCATCTCTGAGTTCAAGACCAGCCTGGTCTACAGAGTGAGTTCCAGGACATCCAGGGCTACACAGAGAAACCCTGTCTCAAAAAAAACCAACAACAACAAAAAGTAATATTATATTATAAATCTCCCTTTTTAGTTATTATTTTTATGCATGGGGGTGTTTTGCCTACAATGTATGTCTGTGACACCATGTGTGTTCTTGGTGCCCATGGAGGCAGAAGAGAGCATCGGATCCCCTGGAGGGACAGATGGTTGTGCACCACTATGTGGGTATCAAGAATCAAACCTGAGTTCTGTAGACAAGCAGCCAGTGCTCTTAACCACAGAGTCATCTCTCTAGCCCCATAAACCTTCTCTTTAAGAAGAATCCTGACCATATTTTAGGAATGAGTAACGGAGTTCTCTATATGGGTGCCACATTCTGGGGTGAGGAACACTGGGGGAAATAGGTTTTAAGGGAAGATAAGTAATTTAATTTCTGTCTGTGCTGCACTGAGATGCCCTGAAGTCTAAAGAAGGTTCCAGAAGGGAGGCTACATCTGGGAATCCAGATCTCAGGTCAGAGGTCCTATCTGGAGATAAAGGATATACAAGTATGTGTGTATAAGAATATTGTAAAAAAAAAAATTTATGAATGTGAGTGTATGGGACAGTGATGCAGAAGTGGGCCCGACAGGAAGACCCAGAGCAAGGCCAACATCTGGGCACTAAACAGAAGCTGAGCTGCAACGAGGCTGCCAATGACAGAAGGAGGAAAGGAAGTCAGAGGAGGGGAAGGTGGGGGTGTCACGGCAGAGGGGAGACAAGAGAGATTGGTTGTGTGGGCCAAAATAAGGAGGGGGAGAAAGAGAAGACTAATAAAGAAATGGAGGAGTAATGAGAAAGTGGGGGGAAGAAGGGGAGGAGGAGGAGAGGGAGAGGAGAGGGACTGACGGTCGCTGCAGCTTTAAGAGAGCCCATGGCTTTCCAGGAAAAGGAGCAGAAGCAGCCTCTGTCAGTTGGAGTTGGGCAGGAGCAAAGATGTAAAGGGCACTTGCAGGCAAGTCTCCAGCAAACACTGACCCATTTAAGAGGATAAAAAATAAGGGAAGTATTGTAGGGGGAGATCAACAATGATGCTTCTAAAAGACAGGAGTTTGCAGAGCCCAGTTAGAACTCTGAACTATGCAGTCAAGGAGAAATGGGAAAGGCCAGAGGCTAAGAGAGGCCTAGAGGGGAGGGCTGGACAGTCTTGAAAAGCTGAAAGGAGATGGGTAGGGACACCAGGAAGGGAGAAGATGGGAGGGAGGAAGATGAGCATGCTGGTGACCCATGGATTCTCTCCTAGGTGGCAGACAGAAGGTAAGCTGTGTGTGTGGCCCAGGGTAGCCAAGGCAGTTGGAGGAAGGCAGACCAGACCTGAGATGGTATTGAAGAGCATGGGCAAGCAGGCTGTGAGGAAGACACAGCAAAAGACTGACAGCCTCCAGTTTCGAAGGCCATTTGTGGGGTACGTCTGTACCCCAGCATTCCAGCAGCCAGCATGAATGGGGACCTTCAGACTACAGCACTAACCCTGAGCACTGGAGGAGGTAGGATTTGCCATCCGGTTCACTCTGCCCATGGAGAGGCCTGGGCAGAGAGACGAGGAGCATCCCTCAGGGTCACACAGCTCCTGCATGCTGCAGAGCAGATCTGAATCCCATCCACCAGACTCTGCCTCTGCTTATGGCCTCCATAAACATCAGAAAACAAGAGGTTTCCTTGCATGGTCACTTGGCTCCATAGCTTACAGGCTCTTGGGTGCTGAGGGAGAGCATCATGCTGAGGAGCGTGAGGGATGGCAGAGAGACTCACCTCGTGGTGGCCAGGAACCACAGTGATAGTAAGGAAGGACCCTTTGGTTGGGGAGGTACCTCTATCAATAAAGTGCTTGCCATGCACATATGAGAACCTGAGATCTCTCCTCAGCATCCACACAGAAAGGTCCAGGCACAGTCGCTCATGCCTATAATTCCAGCATTGGGTCTGCAGAGAGAAAAGGATCCCCAACCTCGTTGTCCAGACACTCAGGACAAATCAGTGAGCTCCACATTCAGTGGGAGACCTTGTCTTAAAAAGGTCAGAAGGGCTGGAGAGATGGCTCAGCAGTTAAGCACATGCATTGCTCTTGCAGAGGACCCAAGTTCAGTTCCCAGCACCCACAGCTGGGAAGGCAGCTGACAATCACCTGTAACTGCAGCTCCAGGGTCAATGCCCTCTTCTGGCTTCCACAGGTACCTTCACTCCTAAGTACATACCCATCCAGGTATATACATACACGTAATTAAAAATAGCAAAATACATCCTCAAGAAAAATCAATAAAGTGGAGCATGATTAAGGAAGGCCCCCTACTTTCACCTCTGGCTTCACCATCTACACACACACACACACACACACACACACACACACACACACACACACACACACACAAAATACACTCTTTGAAGCCCTGCCCCAGTGACCCATTTCCAACCAGACCCCACCTCTTACTAGTCCACTCAGATCTTAATTCATCAGGGTGTCCAGCCTTAGGTGAGACCAGAGCCCTTGTGAAATAATCACAAATTTCAAAAAAAAAATTTTTTGAAAATCACATTTCAAAAGACTCATCAACTGATCATGAAGACCAGCACACGAGCCTTCTGGAAATATTTTCATATTTAGAGCATAACAGAGTCCCTGGAAGGTGATGCCTGGTGAGGCTCTGACCGACTGAGCGGCCATCTCAAAGGAGACACACCTGTGAGATGCAATCTCTGTGTAATAACTTCCTCACTGTTGAGACCAAATGCCCAACAGGAAACAATATAAACAAGGAAGGGGTTCTCTGGGTCCAGTTTGAGGGGGTACAGACCATAATAGCACCAAGGGTGTGCCAGAGTTCCCAGCATCAGGAGCATGTCTCCGTGAACTAGGAAGTAGAGAGCTTAGGCCAGATATAGGTTGAAGATATAAGCACAAAGACCCACCCACCCCTCAGCATCCCACACTCTGCAGCTAATCCCCACCTCCCAAAACAGCACAACTGACCGGGGCCAAGTGTACAAACACCTGAGCCTATGGAAGACACCCACACCCTCTAGTTGGGTGCTTCTGACACTTGGCAGACACCAGGAGTGGGGACTTCTGGGGATGGAACCCACCTGACCAGCCCCTCGGGAAATGCATTTCCACACTGCCCTCCTCTCCTGTAGTCCAGTTCACTTCCTAAGCAACACCAGTCTTTCCTCTGCCTGCCCATCCCTCCACCCAGCACACTTGTACGGTCTACACTCATCCCTCACACCTCCACGGGAGCCATGGGGCATGAATCATTTCTCTCCGTCAAGGTTATATTTCCTTGTTTTAAAAAGAGCACCTATTCTTCTTCTTATTCTGAGGAGGGAAAAAAGGTGCCTCTTTTTGGGGGCTTCGGAGGTGGCAGGATTTTTCAATATATTCATGCAAACGAGATATTTCATCTCATGGATTTTATCCCAGTTCTGTCTATGCACATTTTAAATAAATTAAGATGAAATAAATCCATTTTATTATATTACCCGGTGCCATCTCCATGAAATAATGCCCATATTTGTATTTCCTAAGGAATGTTGACGTGGCTAAAAATGTTGCAGCAGCTGTAATCTTTAAGGATTGTGCTGCCAAGAAAAAAATAAATCTAGGCCTTTGTTTGGAACCTAGAGTGGCACCACCTTTGATTGAAATGGTCTAAAATATCCGTCCCCCAAACATGGGTGAGGCAGTAAAGTATACAGAATTGATCACCACTGGCTCAGACACGAGCATGGCGTGACTTCCCTTGTTTCAGAACATCTGTCCTCCTCCTCCTCCTCCTCCTCCTCCCATAAACCATCCGACAGAAAGAAATTGCCCAGGTTCTCTTTGTTAGGGGAGGAAGGAAACTTTATAGAGGTGAGCCCCAGAGTGCCCTGGACTGTCCAGCCGAGCTCTCAGAGCTGTCCCCGTCCCTGAGTGGCAGCCAGAGACTCCTCCAAACCCTAGCCTCTCCACCTTCCAACTCTCCTGATGGAAGGAAGAGTGTAGGTGGTGACGGGTGTCTTGATCCTGCAGCGTCCTATTCTCCCAGGAGAATCAGACAGAAAAAAACACGGATGGCAACCCAGAGGACTAACCTACACAGAGCCCTGGTCACGGAAGCCTGGTGGCAGCGGGGAGCCAAGGGTGGCAGAACCAAGATGTGCCCCTTTCATCAGGGTGCGTATTAGCCATTTTTACCTTTGCTGTCACCGTAGACCTGACAGAACCGACCTGAGGAACGAGGGACTCACTTTGACTCACAGTTTCAGAGCGTCCTGTCCGTCACGATGGGAGGGTGGGGCTGAGAGGCTCACATCACAGGGGATCACAAACGGGAAGGAAATTCTGCTGGCTTTCCTCTCTTTCCCTTTGCAGTCTGTACACATGGCGTGACCTTCCCCAATCCACCCCTCCCCCACAAACACTGCCACAAGTGTGTCTCAATCTAATAAGTATTTCTAAATACAATCAAATTGACACTAGATATTACCTATTACAAGATGAAAACTAGAATATCTCTCTCTGTGTCTCTCTCTCTGTCTATCTCTCTGTCTCTCTGTCTCTCTCTGTCTCTCTGTCTCTCTGTTTCTCTTTCTCTCTCTCTCTCTCTCTCTCTCTCTCTCACACACACACACACACACACACACACACACACACACACACACACACACATACACACACACACACCATACTGCCTGGTGGTCCAAGCTATCAACAGCTAAAGCCAAATCCCTCAACTAAGGCTGTGATTTGCACAGAACTGGCAGCGTACTGTAGCGGTAAGGACCAGTTCTGACTAAGCCCTGATCATCCGACCACCACCCACATCCTCTTCCTGCCACGCACCACAAGCCCTCACTTTCTACCTTGTGTTATACCCAACATACACAGGAGAGCGGGACAGACTATTTCAGTCACTTTCATCCTGGTCCTTTCTAGATGGTCTCTTGGAGCATGGTTAGCAGTGGTAACAGTTGCTGCCCCTGTGCTCAAAGGACAGGCGTGATTTGTCAGTACTCTTTTTTTTTTTTAATTTAACTTAATTTTACATATCAGCCATGGATTCCCCTGTCCTCCCTCCTCCCACCCACCCACCCCCACCCTCTCCCCAGCCCACCCCCCCATTCCCATCTCCTCCAGGGCAAGGATTCCCCTGGGGATTCAGCTCAGCCTGGTAGATTCAGTCGAGGCAGGTCCAGTTCCCTCCTCCCTTCACCCAGGCTGAGCAAAGGGTTCCCTGCATAGGCCCCAGGCTCCAAACTAGTGGAAACACATGAGCTATAAACCAATAGCTGAGGAGCCCCAACTGGATCAGACCCTCTAAATAAGTGAGACAATTGATTAGCTTGAACTGTTTGGGAGACCCCCAGGCAGTGGGACCGGGACCTGTCCTTCGTGCATGACATGTCAGTACTCTTGTGAGACATGAGCCCTAAGGCGAGAGCACCAGTCTCAGTGTACCTGAGGAACGAGGCTGGCCTTCTTTGTGGCTGTGTTTACAGAGAGATTCACAGGCTCCAGAGAAATGGCATATCCCCTCAGAAAAGCCTGCTACGTGACCTAACAAGAGTTTACCACAAATAAGCAACCATCCACACTCCCCTCTAGATCAGCCCATTTTCAGAATGAGCAACTTCTCCCACCTACCAGAGGCGCCAGCAGCTGGGAAGACATGTCTAGCCTTACAGAAAAGAGCTCCATTTTACAGGTAAAATTTGGACCAGGCACTGATAGAAGCTGGTTCTAGAATCTTCTCTGAGCATTCTCAAATATCCCAATGAGATGGGCAGCCCAGCCTCCACTAAACATCAGGAGGCCTGGACTTCCTTCTCTATGCTTTCGTCAGGATCAGCTACCAGAAGACTCGGTGGGGCTTGGTGGCAATTCTACAGCCCTCTCTCTCATCTTACGCAGCCAAGTGATATTCTGGGCCGGCTCCTCCCCCTCTACAGCTATTAGTGTCAATTAGGTTGAGCCTGACAGGCCACCTTTGACGGAATGCCGGAGCAGCAAAGACATAAACAACGCCAGAGCCTTTGGAGTTGATATATGGTTGCATTTAATAAACATTTGTTTGCATATTTTTTATCATGCTAATGAATATAATTACTTTAATTTATGTCATCAAGCTATGATTCTGTTCTGATCTATACGTCACTTAAATGTGTAGCGTTAGCATTTTGCACACACTGGCAATTTGAAGGAGAAGATTCACCCTCCTCGGAGACCTTGGAAGAACATTGCACCCTCTCAGAAGCTGGACCCAGCTTTACAACTGGGAAGAGGCAGTTTTTCACCCACAGGGTGGGTATCACAGCCACAACTTAGAGAATTTCTTCTTTTTAAGTGATCTCCACAAGAGGAGGCCAAGGCGGAGTGTTCAGCACACAGCCATGAAAACCAAGAGTTTCCATCGTATTAATGGTTTTCACTGTATTTAATGCCCTGTTCATTTTTAAATTTTTTGAGAGAAGAAATAGTACAGAAAGAGATTAGACTAAGATGGTGAATTCAACTTCTTTCAACACCCAAGACCTAAGGATCTTGGGGTCCAAGATGGAGGACGTATGCAATATTGTCTAGACCACAGAGGCCTAGGTGAACAGCAGTCAATACCCAGTCAGGACTGGGCAGTCACGTGAGAAAATCATGTAAGGACACATACTTCAAGAAGCACTGTCATCATTAAACACGTAGCTGTCCCCACGCATCCCTCTAAATTGACATGACATGCAAGAAGGGTTATCCCTGGACAGCAAACGGTAGAGAAAATGTCGTCGATAGAGAGAAGAGGGGCAGGGCGCCAGCTCGGCAGGTAAAAGTGTTGTTGCCTACACAACACATAGTAAAGAGATGTGAAGGGAGAAGACACAGAAGGAACCACAGAAAAAGTCGCAAAGGACAATCGTGCATGCCAAGTGAGCAGGAGTATCTGTGCACTGCAGGCTGAAGAGCTAGGATTCCAGAAGCCAGCATGTGCCTTTAACCACTTCCTTCCCGTGGCCAGCGTGTCAAGCGACAGTGTGGATAGCCCTCTGGAGAGATCATTCTCGTGAGTACACCCTGGAGAGACAAGGAGGACCCACTCAACATGATTTTACCCTCACCTTCTCCAGTACATGGGAGCAAGCTTCGGGAAAACACTACAAACTGAGGTAGGAACTAGGCCCAAGACTCCCCTGCAAAGACACTGTATATACCCCAGTGTAGAAACAACTCACCCATGTGGGAACAAGTGGAAATCCAAAGGGGAAATGAGCCCAGGTTAGTTCTCTGCTTTAAAAAAGAAAATAAGATCTGGGGAGATGGCTCAGTGGTTTGCCACACAAGCATGACAGTTTTAATTCAGATCTTAGCTCCTGCATGAAAAGCCGTGCACAGCAGCACACATCTGGAACCCTAGCCCTGGGCTGTGGAGGTCGGCAGATTCCTGGAGCTTGCTGGCCAGTCAGTGAGCGCAAAGTTAAGTGAGAGACCTTGACTTAAAATAAAAAAAAAAAAAAAGGAGATGGAGCATGTGGCCAGCACCTTTAATCCCTGCACTCGGAGGCAGAGGAACTCTGTGAGTTCAAGGCCAGCCTGGTCTACAGAGCAATTCCTCAGCCATCACTACCCAGAGACATCTTATCTCAAAAAAAAAAAAAAAAGTTTAAAAATAGTGTGGAGAGTGACAGGAGAATGTGTGATGGATAGACTCCGGCCTCCATGCACAAACATGTACAAATGCAGACACATACACACACAAAGTCCTCAAAATAAAGCTCAATCTGAGACTTAAGCGTAAAAGGTAAAACTATATATTTTTTAGAAAGGAAATCTTTAGGACCTGCTGCTATACAAGATATTCTGTAATCTGACACCCAAAGCAAGATCATAAAAAGGGAAAATTGATAAAACATACTATATCAAAACTTTTAATATTACTCCTCAAAGAATGTGTATTGTGGCTGACTATGTAAGACGTTGAAATGCTGTGAAAGCTCACTTTGAAGTCCAGGCAGGGTAGTGGTACAGGCCTTCCATACAGCACTGGTGAGGCTGAGGGAAGACTGAGCCACATAAGAGGACCTTATCTCAAAATAGAACAAAACTGCACTCACCCAACAGAGTGCTAATGTCCAGCATAAAGAGAGAGCTCTCAAAACACATCAGCAAAATATAAATGATCAAACTGGAAACCGGGTAAAAGGCAGAGGCATTTATTTCACTGCAGAGAATGTACAAATGTCAATAGAGCCGGCATCCATAGCCAAAGGGAGATGTAAATTAGGACCCTGACACATAATGAAACTCTCCACGCAATGATCAGAATGCCCACGTTGGAGAGAAGGAAAGCGTTTATGCTGGGAAGCCATGGAGGGCAGCTCCACTCACAAATCAGTAAGCCACTCTAGAAAGTAGCTTGGCAGTTTTCTTTTAAAAAAAAAAATGCAGAGCAAGATTCAGGAAAGGCGCAAATCTACGTAGAGAAACCCTATCTCAAAAAACCAAAAAAAAAAAAAAAAAAAGTGACACCAACTCCCACAGGAGCCAACGAAGGTACTCTAAAGTATTTATTCCCAGAGAGAGAAACCTTATGGTCCCATAAAACGTGACACAGGTGTTTATAATGGCCTTATTTGTGATCAAAATAGGGAACAGCCTGATAGGAAAAGGAGATTTGGTTGAGCAATCAGTGTGTGTGCGTACCACGGAATACTACTCAGTAATAAAAAGGAGCAAGCAGTGGATTACGTGCAACAACCATAGTAAATATCCCTGCAATTGGGCCACTTGAGAAGGTGTATTCTGAGGATGACCTTGTACTATTCCATTCACATAACATGATATGTATGATTCCCTGTGTGGCCTTTTGTTACATCTTTAGCATAGAAATGGAGTATAGGTCAGAGATTATGGGAGCTAGGACAATAGGGATGGAGACGACAGCCTAGAAAATTCTCACTGGAAAACTCTGTGTCCAGTTGAATTGCAATATGTTACATTACAGTCTTACAAGATGATATAGTTGGGACAAATGGGTAAAGGGCTCAGGAAACTCCCTCTGCTGTTTCTTACAACTGTGTGTGTATACTTAGGCAAAGCCAAGTGTAAAACATTTTTTAATCCCCTATAAATTTAAACATATTCTTGCCATATGACCTAGCTATCAATTCTGTCCCCAGAGTATTTGCCAAGAGAACAATTGTTGTTCAGTCTAACAACAATCTATGTTGTGAACAATCTCAGTGTCCATCAGCTGAGGAGTAGATTAGCCGCCTTAGTTACAGCCTCACAGGGTAATTCTGTGTAACAATGTCTTTAAAGATCTTTTCATTTTTATTGTGTGTTGGGGGGCGGTGTTTTGCCTATATGTATGTCTGTGTGCCATGTGCAACCAGTGCCAGAGGAGGCCATAAAAGGGCACTCCTGGAACTGGAGTTGCAGCCTTTAGCCACCATGTGAATGCTGGGCGTGGAACTCGGGGCCTCTGCTAGAGCAACAAATGCTGTTAACCACAGGTGTAGCTAGAGTTTTCCTGCCTGGCCCACAGTCAGGATAAATCTCTGACACCCGCCAGTCCCACAGCTACTCAGACCCAACCAAATAAACACAGAGACTTATATTGGTTACAAACTGTATGGCCGTGGCAGGCTTCTTGCTAACTGTTCTTACAGCTTAAATTAATCCATTTCTATTAATCTATACCTTGCCACGTGGCTTGTGGCTTACCGGTACTTTACATCTTCCTTGTCCTGATGGCGGCTGGCAGTGTCTCCTCACCCAGCTTCCTGTTCTCTCAATTCTCCTCTCTGTTAGTCCCGCCTTACTTCCTGCCTGGCCACTGACCAATCAGTGATTTATTCATTGACCAATCAGCAACATATTTGACATACAGACCATCCCACAGCACTTCCCCTTTTCTTTTCTTGAAAAGGAAGGTTTTAACCTTTACACATCTCCAAAGTCAGCTTGGTATATTTGGGAATTTGGGCGTAGCTTCTCTTACTACTTTCTGCTGGAGGGGGGCGCTGTATCTTATGGGGACACAAAGAATATTTTAGGGTTATGGAGTAGTCCATGAGGGTGTATCGTCTGAGCCAGTTGCCTTGAAACGGTTCTGGACGTTGGATCATCTGGGCCATGGTGTCATCAGAGACCTTTCAGGTGGTCTTGGCTGGTCAAACCTGATGTGTCTTAATCTGGAATAAATCTCCATAGCCTCTGGCTTTCTGGGGGAACAAAAGCAGAATCTCCTTTCCAAAGCAACATATCCTTATACCCAAATTTTGAAGTCAAGGTACCTTTAAAATATACATTTTGGCATAACTTCACAGCTTTTACAATCAAATGTTTTTCTGCAGTTAAGAATCCCAAAGACAACACAATCCAGATTCTCTGTGTAATATCCATTTTTACGTGGCTTATTTTTTATACTACCTTTACTGTCTCTTTAAAGACTTTATTTTTTAAAACTATGTATTTGTTTTTATAACTCTATATATTACCTTTTTTGTCTTTTTTAAGCCTACGTATATTTTACACACATTCTAAACTATTACATCTGAATCTGTCTTATTGTGAGTCTATTGCTTTAAGCTGCAGCAGCTGTGGCTGCTGGCTCCGCCCATCTCAGCTTCCCAACATGGCGGCGGTATTACCACCAGCTCTGGGAGCCATCGTGGGTCCATTCCTTTATCCAAGCAGTGTGCAGCCCAGAAACCTCCGCTTTTGCTCTGCACCAGCAAAGGCTAAATCCACCATGCAGCTCAAAGTGCCACTTGCAGAGGCCTCATTCCCGCCATACTGCAGGTCCAGCGCACACGCTAGGAACCCACCAGTAGCTCAAACCGGCAGCTGCCACTCATTAGAGAGAGACAATTAGGAAGCTGTTTTTACCTCCGTTTTAGAATCTTTTCTCAGGTTTTAGGTGGAAATTCTTGCCACCACGTTGGACACCATTTGTAGCTAGAGTTTTCCTGCCTGGCCCACAGTCAGGACAAATCTCTCTCACCCGCCAGCCCCACAGCCGCTCAAACCCAACCAAGTAAACACAGAGACTTATATTGGTTACAAACTGTATGGCCGTGGCAGGCTTCTTGCTAACTGTTCTTACAGCTTAAATTAATCCATTTCTGTTAATCTATACCTTGCCACGTGGCTTGTGGCTTACCGGTACTTTACATCTTCCTTGTCCTGATGGCGGCTGGCAGTGTCTCTCCGCCTCAGCCTTCCACTTCCCAGTTTTATTCTCCTCCTTGTCCCACCTATACTTCCTGCCTAGCCAATGGCCAATCAGTGTTTTATTTATTGACTAATCAGCAACAGAACATCCCACAGCACTTCCCCTTTTTTTTAAAAAAAAAAGGAAGGTTTTAACCTTAACAAAGTAAAATTACATATAATTTGGGAATTTGGGCATAGCTTCTCTTATTACTTCTTGCTGGAGGGGGGTGCTGTATCTTATGGGGACACAAAGAAAATTTTAGGATTATGGAATAGTCCATGAGGCTGTATTGTTTGAGCCAGTTGCCTTCAAACCATTGTGGATGGTTTGAAGGCAAGGAGAGACTGGAGGGTGAATGAGCAGAGCTGTGGTTGTCAAGGTAAAGGAGCAGAATTACCACAGGGAACAAAAGAACTCGACTACATCTTCAGACAACTGTGGATGCCAACATTTGTTAAGGTATACATATTAAAGGTGTGAGAAAACTAGCTGAGTAAAGTGGAATTAGTTCAAAGATCGAAGGGAATGACCAGGAAGGGGAGGAGCAAGAAACCAGAGGGTAGAAGGACGTGGGGAGTGCTCAATGTGCTATATACCCTTGTATGAAAATCTAAAGATAACAATAAACAATTAAACAAGAATTCCAATTATGAAGAAAATAACACAACCAAGAACAAGCAACCATTTAAGAAGCCCCCACCAGTAGGACTGCATGAGACAGTCCCTCCCAGAAGGAGGCTGGACTAAACCCAGTCCTTAATTGAGAGTAATTGCAGAATGTTCTAGAAATGCAACACTTCTGTGATATAAAGCATTTCTGGCCAAAAATAAGTCTCATACCCCTTATTGGCTAGGTCTTCTGGGCTTCTCCATATTAAGATGACTTTTTTCCAAGGTATTTTATGATTTTTTGTGCTATTGTGAATTTTTTTTTCCTAATGAGATGTCTCCAAAGCTATCCATTTTTATATGCTTATTTTGTAGCTCAGACTGGCCTCCAACTCTTTAACATACCCTACTGATGTGCATCACTACAAGAGGTAGAATATTTATTTTCTCTTGGGCCATTTTATAAGATTTTCTTATTAACTCAATGTTGTATCAACTGAGTACTTCACCTTTCTCTGGAGATGGACTTCCAAAAAAATCAAACTGACCCTTTAATCTCTTCCTTTCAATTATTGAAATGACTTTTTAATGTTTTCTTGTTGTATAGCATTGGCTAGGACCTCCAATACACTGCCAAATGAGGCGGTGAGGGTAAACTTTGTTTTGACCAGGCTTGTTTCTAGGATTTTATTTTATTTTAATTATGTGTATATGTATGCATCTGCATGTGTGTGTACATGTGGGTACAGTGCTCCTGGGAGCTGGAAGAGGGCATCAGATCCACTGGAACCAGAGCTACAGGAGTTTGTGAGTGCTGATAACCAAACTCTGGTCCTGTACAAGATCAGTAGGTACTCTTAACCACTGAGTAATCTTTGCAACCCCAATTGGTCTTGCTTTTAAAAGAACTATTTCTCACAGTTTTAGTACTTGCCTTAGGGTTTTTATTGCAGTGATAAAACACTGTGACTCCCCCACCAATAAAAAACTTGGGAAGGAAAAGGTTTTCCTCTATCCCTGAGGGAAATCAGGGCAGGAACTCAAGGCAAGAGGAACTTAGAGGCAAGAACTAGACCAGAGGCCATGTAGGGATGCTGCTTACTGTCTTGCTCCTCATGGCTTGCTCAGCCTGCTTTCTTATGCAACCCAGGACCACCAGCCCAGGGGTGGCACCACCTACGGTGATCTGGACCCTCCCCCATCAATCATCAGTCAAGACAAGTGAACCACAGGGTTCCCCACAGGCCAATCTGATGGGGTATTTTACCCAACTGAGGTTCCCTCTTCCAAAATGACTCTAGCTGGTATCAAGTTGACATAAAAACCACCCAGCACAATGCTTTATAGATCTTTAGTTTTATCTTTCACTTAGTACTGTTTTTTCTATTGATCTCATGCAAAAATACTTGAGGGGAAATTATTTGTTTATCACAAAAGAATAATTTCAAGCAAAATATGCTTTGACTATCATGATTCTAACATTAAAATTATGTGAATTAGGTAATTAGACACCTTCCTAGTTGGCAACACATTGTGTGTGTGTGTGTGTGTGTGTGTGTGTGAGAGAGAGAGAGAGAGAGAGAGAGAGAGAGAGAGAGAGAGAGAGAGAGAGGAGGGGGAGGGGAGGGAGGGAGGGAGAGAGAGAGAGAGAGGGAGTGTGTGTGTGTGTGTGTGTGTGTGTGTGTGTGTGTGTGTGTGTGTGTGTGTGTTCACTACACAGAAGGCATGTAGAGGTCAGAGGACAACTTTGTGGAGTGAGTTTTCTCTTTCCACCTTTACGTTGGCTCTGGGGATCAAACTCAGGTCATCAGGCTTGAGCAGCAAGCACCTTCTCACCCCTGAGCCATCTTGCCAGCCCATGAATTGTCTATCTCTTGAATATGTGGCAAAATCCATGAGCTTTATGTTTTTCCATAAAAGTGTCTTTGATTAGCTTTTCAACTTTGTCAATAAAAACAGCGTTTTTCAACTTTCTACTACTTCTAAAGCTAATTTTGTTCATTTACATGTTTGATAAAACTTGCATTTTACCTGTTTTTTAATGTATTTAAAGCCTCTATCTTATCAGACTTGATTCCTCTGTGTGTGTGTGTGTGGTGTGTGTGTGTGTGTGTGTGTGTGTGTGTGTGTGTGTGGTGTGTGTGTGTGTGTGTGTGTGTGTGTGTGTGTGTGTGTGTGTGTCCTCTTTCACCCGATGCTGTTTGTCCATACCATCTCTTCTTCTCTGGTCAGACTTAAGGTTTTATTGATCAGTTCACTGGCTGTGTTGACCTTGCTGGCTCTGTTAATGTCAGTTTTTAATCTTGATTAAAGCTTTCCTCTAACTTTCTGTAGGTTTGATTTTTAGTTCTTTCAAGTATCTTGAATATTATGTTTGGTCCATTTGGTTTCAATTTCCCTCATTTTCTAATGAGTGAATCAAAGTCCATAAATTTTCCTCTGATAACTGTTTTGGCCACATCTCACAGGTTTTAATATTTAATGCTCTATTGCTTATTTCTAAATAGTGTATAATTTTCATTTTTATTTCCTTATTAGCACAAGGCCCTTTATAAGTGTTTCTGTATTTGTGATTGTAGATATTGATTTAATCTCTCTTTTACTTATTTTCTCATTCGTTCAGGGGATGAAACTTATACAGTTCTATTTTTTCTTTGTTGTTGAGATTTCCTTTGCCATCTGATACATTGTCAGTTTCCAGGAGTGACTTGTACGTTTGAGATGAATACGTTATATGTTTGTTATACCGAGTTGTTTATTGTGCCATTGGGATTCTAAATGCCATGCTGGGGAGATGGATCAGTGGTGAAGGGCTGCTCTTCCAGAGGACCTTGTGTAGTGGTTTGAATGAGATGCCCCCCACAAGTCCCTGGCATTTGAATGCTTGGTCCCCAGTTGGTACCTGTTTGGGGAGAATCGGAAATGTGGCCTTGCTGGAGGAAGCTTGCATCCCAGGGATCTGAGCTTCCTGATCCAGACAGGAGCTCTCAGTTGCTGCTCAGGCTACCTGGTGCCTGCTGCTTCTACTGCAGTAGCATGGACTCTGACCCTCTGGAACCCTGACCCCCAAATTAACCCTTTGTTCTATAAATTGTCTCAGTGGCCGTGTTTTATCACAGCAATAGAAAAGCAAAAACTACACCTGAGTTTGGTTCCCAGCACCCACATGGCAGCTCACAACTACCTGTATCTCCAGTTCCCAGGGCATCTGACTCCCTCTTATGGCCTTCTTGGACACAAGGCGCACACATGGTGCGTGGGCATACATGCAAACAAAAAAATCCAGATACATAAAATAAAAATAAGTAAGAATTTGAATTCTGTTTGCTATTATTTTTGCTTAATATATTTTCTAAAGAAGTATGAAATTTGTGATGCTATTTTCTTATCTTTTTACATATGTATTATAGAGTTCTCTAGACTAACAGAACCAATGGGATATATAGATATAGATATAGATATAGATATAGATATAGATATAATTTAATATATACTAAATGCACTAAAGAATTTATGAAGTCAGCTACATTGAAATAGTAACAGCAACTGAATTCACACCTGAGAAGCTGAGAACTTGCTAGTTGCTTGGCCCTTGAGCCTGGAAGGAGTCCACCAATAGCTGACTCTCTCTGGAGAGGCTGAGGACCCAGGAGTTGCTCAGTCCACAGGGTGGGGTGCTTTAACAGTCCAACCCAGCACCAAAAACATGGAAGGTTCCTGGAGAGCCGCTGGTCCTTAGTCAAATATTCAGAAATGCTGTTCTGATACCAGGGAAGGAATCAGCAGGCAGTTGAGTGAATGAACTCTGAAGTAAGAGGGAAAGCTAAGCCAGAAAAAAGCCAGTCATTATCCTGCTGTCCTTTTAAATCTGGGTGGCTACCACCAGAAGGTGCTCTCCACACTCTTGTGAGTCTTCCCACATCAACTAAGCAATCAGGACAATTCTCCAGTTGAGGCTCCCTAATCGGGTGATCCCAATTTGTAGCAAGTTGACATTAAAGCCAACCATAATAACATCTATTAGTTTTATTTTATATTCTCCATTATTAAGGGTGTGAAGGAATACAATTACGGTATCTTCCCAGCTGATTGTTCTTTCAAACAATATAAACTCTTCTTTTATGTCCTCATTGCAATGCGACCCCTCCTGCTTGAGATGGTGTCTAAGCTAGCTTACACACCTTTATACAGTTATGCTTGTTTCCCAAGCCTGTTTCTTTTCATTGATTTGGCTTATTTTTAGATACCACACGTCTGTTCATTGTGGCTTTGAAAACAAGTTTTATTAATAAATCTCTATATACTATCCATTCTTCAGCCTTAACTTTAGATTTAACACTACTGAGTTCTTGATAGGCTATGTGGGGGGCTTGAGTCAGAAAGGCCCCTGTGGTGGATGTCAACATGGCACCAGCTAGAGTCATCTGAGAGAATGGAGCCTCAATTAAGAAAATGCCTCCATGAGATCAGGTTGTAGGCAGGCCTATAAGGCATTTTCTTAATTAGTAATTTGATAGAGGAAGGCCCAGCCCATTATGGGTGGTGCCATCCCTGGGCTGGTGGTCCTGGGTTCTATAAGAAAGCAGGCTGAGTGAGGCATGGGGAGCAAGCCAGTAAGCAACACTCCTTCATGGTATTTGCATCAACTCCTGCCTCCAGGTTCCTGCCCTTCTTGAGTTCCTGTCTTGACTTCCCTTGATGATGAACTATGATGTAGAAGTGTAAGCCAAATAAACCCTTTCTTCCCCAGCTTGCTTTTTGGTCATGGTGTTTTATCACAATAGAAACCCTAACTAAGACAGCCCCCAGAGGCTCATATGTTTGAATTTGTAGGCCCCAGTTAGTGGAACTGTTTGGGAAGGATGCTGGAGGAGATGTGACCTTGTTGGAGGAAGTATGTTGGAGTGGAATTTGAGGTTTCAGAAGCCCATAACATACCTAGTCTCACTCTCTCAGTCTGCTGTCTGCAGATCAGGATATAAAGCTCTTAGCATCTGCTCCAGTACAATGTCGCCTGATTCCCACCATGGTGGTCATGGACTCACCCTCTGAAACTGTAAGCAAGCCCCAAATTAAATACTTTTATAAGGGTTGCCTTGGTCACTGTGTCTATTCACAATAGAACAGTGACTACAACAGATCATATGAGAGCTTCCTGCATATCCCTGGAGTCCCTTCACATTACTATTAAGTGATAATTTTGACTTGACCATCCAAATGTTTGCCCCTCACCTCTTCCCATTATTTGACTATAAGGTTTATTCTACAACTCTGTTATATTTGTTCCTTCACTATGTAAAGACTTCCCCCAGATTTCCAGGTTTAAGGGTGATGCAGGATTTGCAATAGCATATAAACTGGAGCTCCTTGACCGCAGAGGGAAGAGTTCTTTCCCTGTGCATTATGGGATATTTACCCAACAGCATCCTTGACTTTCATCCAGTAGATACAAGTAGCTTCACGCACCAAGCTGTGGCAATCAGAATGCTTCTGCACATGGTCAGATGTCTCTGCAGAGGCAAATGCCCTTGGCCAAGAGCCACTGATGTCCAAATTGCCCTTCCCTTCCTACTTTCACTGTAGCTTTTGGAAGGACAGGATGGTGAATTTCATCAAATGCCCTTTGGCATATGTTGTGATTTGAACGAGGCATGTCCCCCAGGGTCTCATGTATTTGAACACTCTATCCCCAGTTGTTGGTACTGTTTGAGGAGGTTATGGGACCTTTAGGAAGTGGAGCCTTACTGGAGGAAGTATGCCACTGGGATAGACTTTGAGGGGTTAAAGCTTTGCCCCACCTCTTGCACATGGCACCCCTAAGTATGGATGAAAATGTGATCAGCCAGCTTCCTGCTCCTGCCTTCATGCCATGCCTTCCTGGCCATGATGGACTCTGGAACCATAAGGTAAGATTAAAAAATAAACAAGAATAAAAAATAAAAACTTTTCTTCCTTAAGTTGCTTCTGTAGGGATTTTTATCATAGCAATGGAAAAATGACTAATAAACCATATGATTTGAGATTTCTCTCCAGTGACCTACTGATATGATACAATTTCAGTCTCCTAATTTGGTACTTTCCTTGCAATAGTGGAATAAAGCCTACTGCTCATGGTACACATGTTTAATATACAGTGTTGATCTTCTAAATTATATTAATATTTACGTTGACATGTGAAGTTGACCAATAGTTTTCCTTACATTTTGCTTGTGATATAAAGATGATGCTTAATTGCTAAGTGTTACCATTGATATCACTAACTTCACACGATATAAGATCACCTTGGAGAGAAATCCCTGGTATTGTCTATGAGAGATTGTCTAGATTATGTTAAATGAGATGGGAACGCCCACCTTAACTGCAAATAAAAAGGTGAAATTGAACTGAGCACCAGCATTCACCTCCCTCTGCTTCCTGACTGTAGAGGCAACGTGAGCAGTGCCTCCAGCCCTGTCTCCATGGTGATGGACAGCTCCCAGATGATGGACAGTGAACCAGAATAAATCCTTTCTAAGCTGCTTTTATCTGATATTTTGTTGCAGCAATGAGAAAAAAGTAACCAGTGTAGTAAGGTTGCCATCTGTATTACTACCACGATAATTTTCTGTTCCTTAAAGAATCTGCATGGATTGCCTCTGCAAAAATCTTTTTTAAACATCTTGAGATTTATTTACTTTCATTTTACGTGTATGAGTGTTTCCTGCACACATGTATGTGTGCCGTGTTCATGCAGTGCTTATGGAGGCCAACAGAGGGCGCTATATACCTTGGAGCTGGAGTTACAGGTGGTTGTAAGCCACCATGAGGATGCTGGGACTCAATCCTGGATCATCTGAAAGAGCAGTCTGTGCTCTTAACCACTGTGCCATCTCTCCAGTCCCATGTTTCTGCCTTCCTTTCTTTCATCTTTCACTATTGCACACTTAATCATTTAAATTTTCATAGATCGTTTTCATTAGCACTTCCTGTGCTAATGTGTTCCTGTATCTGTCTCCTTTAACTTTTCAAAATTCGTGGCTAGTCCTTTTTATTTATAATATTGTTACATATTTTTCCATCACTGGTCAGATGTCTTTAACTACTTCTACTTCTTTGTTTTGGTAGTCTACTATCTGTTTTCCAATTTATTAAGTTATGTTGCATCATCATCAATACCATCCTGGGTTTGCTCAGTTGCCAATGTGATGGTTTGAATGAAAATGGCCCCCAAAGGCCCAGAGGGAGCGGCACTACTAGGAGGTGTGGCCTGGTTGGAGGAAGTGTGTCACTGGGGGTGGACTTTGAGGTTTCAGATGCTCAAAGCCAGTGTCACTCTCTCTTCCCGCTGCCTTCAGATCTGGATGTAGAACTCTCAGCTACTTCTCCAACACCATGTCTGCCTGCATGTCTACATGCTTCCCACCATGGTGACAATGGACTAAACCTCTGAACTGTATGCTAGCCCCAATGAAATGTTCTCCTTTATAAGAGTTGCTGTGGTCATGGTGTCTCTTCACAACAGTAAAACCCTAACTAAGACAGCATAGTTCCCATTTGTTGTGAATTGAAAGTTTAATTTGTGTGTTTTTATTCAACATTCCATAATGCTCATATTTAAGAATCTATGATTTCTTCTGAGAACAGCTTTGACCAACCGTACAACCTAAGTATTGATGCACAGTATTCTTGTTCTTCTCATGCTCTGAAGAGTCTCTCAATACAAGAGACTTCTGTCATTGTTTATCTGGAGTTAGTTTTGTCTTTCTCTTGGCACTGAGGAATGAACACATGGAGTCTGTTTGTCTGTTTTGAGACAGAGTCTCACGAAGTTCTCCAGGCTGGCCTTCGTACTACTCTATAGACCAGGCTGACCACAAATTTGCAGTTGCCCTGCTTCAGCCTCTCAAGCTGGAATGACAGAACCCACTTTTCTGTTCCTTGAAGATACATGGATTGCCTCTGAAAATGTCTATTTTAACGTTTTTCCTTACAATTTACTTACTTTGTGTGTGTGCGTGTGCGTGTGCGTGTACGTGTGTGTGTGTGTGTGTGTGTGTGTGTGTGTGTGTGTGTGTGTGTTGTGTGCCACATGCATGCAGTGCCAGTGGAGGCCAGAAGATGGCATCAGATCCCCTGGCTCTTACATTTTGCTCTGCTCTGTTGTTTTCTTTTCATCCTTATCTGTAGATCTTTGAAACTGATTCTTGGAGGGATTCTCTTCCACATACAGAGATCCTGTTGATAATGAAAATAGTACACAATTTTTAAGTGTGTCCAGCTTACTTTTCAATCCCTATCTCTAAATTTAGGATTTTTAGGTCACAAGGCAACTAATTATTTTCTGCTTCCTTTTAACAAAATATTGTAACTGTTTCTTTTCTCTTCCCACTAAATCCATGCTAAGTTTCTTCCTCAACTAGTCCTCAGACACTTACTAAAAAAGCACAGATTTTCCTCTAGGTGTTGCTACTCATTCTTGTACAACATGGCTTCTCTTCAAAAGTTCATTTTTAATATTTAAATTTAGTTTTTCACAACTCAGACATACAGAGCACAAATGATGGGTTGAATTTTGCTCTGCCTCTGCAAAGCAAAGCTGAGCCTTTAGCCCCTACCCTGAACCATGAATGGCCACAAAGTGCTGGGGACACACAGAATCCCCTAGGCAATTCTTTCTGCCCAGGGCCCTAAAGGCAACCCACTGAGAAAGGATATAAGTGGGGAACAGAAGTGGATGTAAAGATTGGAGGGGTCTGGGAAGATGTCTGAGGTTTTTTGTTGTTTTGTTATGTTTTGGGTTTTTTTGTTTGGTTTTGTTTTGTTTTCTGTTTTTCCACTGCTGGGATAAAACATCAAAAGCAACTTTGGAAGGAAAGGGGTCATTGGGTTTACACATCCAGATCATGGTCCATTGTTGAAGAATGCTAAGGCAGGAGCTGAAGCAGGAATCACAGGGAAATGCTGGTCACTGGCCTGCTCCTCATGGCTTGCTCAGCCTAATTTCTTATATGTATATATCAGATCATCTGCCCAGGGACAGTACTGCCCACAGTGGGCTGGGCTCTCCCAAAGCAATCATTAATAAAAAAAAAATGCCCCACAGACATGCCTATAGTCAGTCTGATGGTGGCATTTTCTCAACTGATGTTCCTCTTTCCAGGTAACTCTAGCTCAGTGGTTCTCAACCTGTGGGTTGAGACCCCTTTGGGGTTGAACAACCCATTCACAGGGGTCACCTAAGACCATTGAAAAACACAGATCCTTACATTATGATTCATAACAGTAGCAAAATTACAGTTATGAAGTAACAACAAAAATAGCGTTATGATTGGGGGTCACCACAACATGAGGAACTGATTTAAAGGGTCACAGCATTGGGATGGTTGAGAACCACTGCTCTAACTTGTGTCAAGTTGACAGAAAACGAACCAGAACAGCAGGGCAAGCCCTCGTGTGCAAACATCAGGTTGGTGGCACGGCCTGACGTCTCCCAGGTGGTCGTCAGATGCTAGGAGCACGTTCGTGAAGACACCACGCACAAGGTCTCGTTTCCCCTAGCTTTACATTAGTGTTTACATCAGGGTTTCAGCCAAGGTTTCCAGCCATGGGCTGCATTAATACTAGCAAAACAACGAGAAGGGAGGAGTGCTCCCATGATTCCGAGGTGCAAACTGAGTGTGTCAAGCACAGGATGTGCAGACACGGTGACCACGGAGTTTACCACTTTATTAGAATTGTGATTGTTCACATAAAGACTCAGCCAGGCCACATATTAGTAATTATCACTGACAATCTTGAACATCAGCTGAAGCCCACGAGTGAAGCAATATCACATCTCCCGGTCTCATTTATCTTACTGCTTATAGCCCCTCTGTGGTCAGCATGCCGCGAGCTTCGCGGACATTTAATTATGAGCACATCATAAATGTAGCTGACAGGGCAGAGGCTGTGGTGGGGGGGGGGGGGGTGCGCCTGGCAAGGGGGTCGCAGTCAAGAGTACTCGGTTGATGTACCCCCAACGAGCACGGGAAAGACCACTTCTCCAGTTTTCCCTCTGCAACTTCCGGCTACCCACTGGTAGCCATCACGATTGAAGACCCGTCCTGAGGGCTGCTCCATACTCCTCTGATTCTGAGACTTGGCAGTCAGGTTCTTAAACTTAAGTCATGTCTATGTTCCAGCCTATACAGATCAACTAAGAGTACCTTCACTTCATCACACTTGGAGCATCCCAAGTGTGGGGGAGGGGTCCCCACTCTTATGCAAATGAAGGGGAGGAGCTTCCACTCCAAAGTCCTGGAAGCCCATCACCCTTCCCACCTGGCCCAAATGACTCAGTTGTAGTGGGATAAAAGGACAGCCAGGATCAAGCATAGTGGTACACAATTATAATCACAGCACTTAAGAAGCACAGGCCGGAGGATTTGAGTTCAGGATCAGCCTGATTGCATCACACATTAGAGACCTGCCCGGATTACACAGCATACCTGTCTCAAGCATACAAAAGAAAAGAGAAAAGGAAAATAAAGAAAAATGACTAGGATCTGAAATGTAGCTCAGTAGTAGGGCACCTACCGAAAATTCCCCAGTGAGGGGCTGGGGCCGGGGCTCAGTGACAGAGTCCTTGCCTAGCTTATGCAAGGTCCTGAGTTCCATTCCAGCAATATGAAGAAGTTGGGAGGAGCTGTCCTTAACAGCATCCCGCCATGCAGCTATATCCAAGTACACAGAAAATATCTTTCTAGGAAATCAGAAGAAGGTGACCTTGTATCCTGAGTGATGGAGCAGGAGGCTCTCCATGTACTCCTAATTAGCTGTGGCTTTGATACACTAGCCAAGGTGTTGGGCACTAATAAGGCCGCCAGCCTCTCAGAGTGGGCCTGAGGCTGCCAGATCTCCAAGTGTCGTGTTTCAAAGCAAGTGTCCTCAGAGGGGCCGAGGTGCAGATTCCTCGGCACCCTGGCAGGCTCATGTGGGGAAGACAAAGCATATAATAAGGGATGCGCAATGAAGGAGCTTTGAAGAGAGAGCTGAAAAGTAGCTATCATGTTGGCAGATAAATTCTACACACAATTATTCATTCCTAGCCCCTTGACATGTAGATTAATGAGTTTGATAACCCAGGCTTCTAGGAAGTAGATTCCGCCCTTCGCAGGCTCTCTCCCCCTCTACCTACAAACAGCGAGCTGGTCTATGGAGAAAAAACAAATCGATACATTTGCAGTAGCCATCGCTGCTTGCTTGTGATTGGAGCCTTATGTCAAAACTATGATGTGTCTTCTATCCCTGGCCTGGGAGAAGCTATAGTCGTCAGATGAACATGGGAGAAACGGTCAGGTTCAGACCTTGGACTCCACTGAGTTCTGGTTTGTTGCCTAGGCTGGGCATGGGGCTCATCTGCTTCACCCCAGGCTGGACTTCCCAGTGGTACTGGCCCAGTCAGTCAGGTACTGGTGCTCAGTCACCCGCTCAAAAGCGAGGCAAAAGGAAAAAGCAGTGCAAGGGTGTGGGCCCCTATCCCACTCTGGATGTCTCAGGAAGGATGGGTAAACAGCCGTGAGCCTGAACCTGAATTGAGTTCAAATCCTCATAAAGAGAAAATGTATCCAAAGCAGACATGCGTCTGTGTCATCAGGTCTGCACATCGTGGTCCACGTGCTGCCCAAACAGGAAAGAATGAAGTAGTGGAGGTGCCGCTGGACTTGGAGAGCACCTTCCCGGGGCCGGGGAGACGGCTCAGTGGAGAACGCACTTGACTTGCAATCACAGGGGCTGGAGCTGAAACCCCAGACCCACACAAGAGCCTGGAAGGCACAGTAGCTGCCTGCAGTCCAGTGCTGGGAAAGCAGAGACGGAGTCTGTGGGTCAAACTAGCTGAACCAGCCGGAACTGGAAACTCTGGGTGTCCTGAGAGACCCTCAGTAAATAAAGTGGAAAGCCATGAAGGAAGACACCAGACATCAGCTTTGCCCAACACACACGCACACACACACACACACACACACACACACACACACACACACACACACACACTTTTGAGTGTACATACATATACACACACCACACACTTACATACACACCTGCATGCACACACACACAGATACACATATGTACCCACAGATGTGTAAATGCATATGCACACACACACACACACACACACACACACACACGAATATATTCCTTAAAAATAGGCTTTAGAAAAAGTGGGCATTGAAGACAGTAGACTGGGAGATATTAAAACAGAAGGGAAACACTGGGGCAGAAGGGTTCAATGGGAAA
The DNA here is from genome assembly GCF_007827085.1 of Peromyscus californicus insignis. Lineage (NCBI taxonomy): Eukaryota > Metazoa > Chordata > Mammalia > Rodentia > Cricetidae > Peromyscus > Peromyscus californicus. The sequence continues at coordinate 157,942,850 of NW_026294562.1, forward strand.
GGGGGTGGGAAGATAGATGGGTAGGGACAAGGGAAAATACATACAAAAATTCCATAAGAAAATCTCTCACCTTGTAGGCTAATTTTAAAAAGAAGGAAAAGAAAAACTACACTCCTGTGGGCAGATGTGTTGGCCCACACCTGTAATCATAACACCCAGGAGGCTGAGGCAAGAGGATCAGGGGGTTCCAGGCTAGCCTGGGCTATATAGTGAGAGCCTGTCAGAAGGAAGGAGGGAGGGAGGGAGGGAGGGAGGGAGGGAGGGAGGGAGGGAGGGAGGGAGGGAGGGAGGGAGGGAGGGAGGGAGGGAAGGAAGGAAGGAAGGAAGGAAGGAAGGAAGGAAGGAAGGAAGGAAGGAAGGAAGGAAGGGGTGAAAGGTGGAAAAACAGGTAAGAAGAAAACAGCCTGTCTTTTGGTGCCCTCATAGCCACGTTTCTAGATCTCAGTCCATTTTCTTCTCATGCCATCCTGCTGTTTGTCCTCCCAAAATAAAGCGAGGGTGGGCCGGCCAGATAGATCAGAGGGAAATCTGACTGCCTGGGTTTGAGCCCCAGAAGCCACATGGTAGAAGGAGCAGACAGCCTCCTGCAAGTTGTCCTCTGACCTCTACGCAAGTGCATGGCGCACACACATGCACTCAAAACCGATGAATTAAAATGTATTTTAAAAATGAAAAACTGAAAATCCTGCACATTTGCAGCCAGCACTAACAACGCGGGAAGAAAAGTGCAGTAGGCAGTAGCCCTCAGAGAGTGGCACTGTTTGAAACAGGTCAGGAAGTGTGTCACTGGGGGTGGGCTCTGAGCTTTCCAAAGCCTAAGCCAGGCCCAGGCTTCCGCCTGCTGCTTATGATCTCAACGTAGCTCTCAGCCACTTCTCCAGCACCGTGTCTGCCTGCCGCCATGCTCCCCTCCATGATGATAACAGACTGAACCTCTGAAACTGTAAGCCAGCCCCAGTTAAATGCTTTCCTTAGTAAGAGTTGCCACAGTCCTGGCGTCTCTTCATGACCATAGCACAGTGACTAAGACAGGCAGTAATAACTTACAAAGGTAAATGTCCCCACTCGCACATTCAGCCTTCCCGTTCTTCAGCTTGCACTGCAAGGAGTGGGACTGAGGGCCTGTGAGGAGGAGGCAAGGTGTGGGTAGATGGAGGAGGAAGAAGCCCCTCCCATGATACTCTGATAGGGGCCTGGCTGTCATTCTCGCTGCCTGTTTCCTTTGGTAAACAGACTTCAAAACCCTTGACAGAGTCCTACCTGGGTCCTGAGTAAGCAAGTCCAGTGTCTGAGATCCCTGTGACTCCTGGGCCATCATCAACATGGGCGTTCTACGGATACCTTGTATTCTACCACAGGAATGAGGAGGCTGGGGAAATGGTTCAGCAGTTAAGAGCATCTGCTGCTCTTACAGAGAATCTGAGTTTGGTTCCCAGCACCCACATTGGGCAGCTCACAAGGGAGCCAATGTTCTGTTCTGGCCTCTGCGGGGACCTGCATTCACATATGCAGAGCCATACATAAACATACACAGACACATGAACAAAAATAAAAATAAATCTTTTTTTAAAAGAGTAGGGAGTATATGAAACAGCAATCTACCCAGCTCACAAAAATCTGATTCTCCACATAAGACCAACTTAGTAAGTGTTTGTGGAGGTTCAATTAAATGTCAGCCTGGCTTCCATCTTGATGCTAAACTGACAGCTATAAAACATGCAAAAACATATCTCTCCCTCACGGAGCCTTATAATGTCCCCAAAAGTCTTGGGGTGATGAGCACAGGTCATCCTATTTCACCATTAAAAGTCCAAGGCACTCATTAAATTCAAATATCAGATAGACACGTGTTACACTATACATATGAAATGTCCCTTGTGGACTTAGTTGGTCCCTTCCTGATGGGGCTGTCTGGACACTGTGAACTCTGGGACTGGGGCCTAATGAGTAGGAGTGACGCTAAGAAGCCACTGAAGACAAGCCTGAAGGAACATATCTGCCTCTGCTCCTGGCCTCAGCTCTCTGTATCCTGGTCCATCGAGATGTGAGAAGTCACACCCCAAGGTCCCACTGCCATTCACTAGCCCACTCCAAATGTCATGCCTTCCCCCGTGAAGAACTTTATCCTAAAACTGTGCCAAAATACACCTCTCCTCCCCTAAGCTGCTTCCACCAGGTGTTTTGTGACTGTGACAAGAAAAGTAGTTAATGCAACAATGAATAGCTCTTAGTATAAATATGTCACAAATGTGCATAGGACATATTGATACTAAAAAGATAATTTGCTATATGAAATAACAAGGTAATATACTAAGAATATTTTAGCATTAGTATGCCCCATGCATGTTTGAGACATTTATACTAAAAATTCTATTCGTCATCTGAAATTCCAGTTTAAGGAGCCTCCTAGTATTTCATTTGACAGCCGTACGCAGGGTGTCCTTGTGAAACTGCTCAAGGAAAACTCAAAAGATGGCCAGGGAGATGTGAACAAAAACAGCTCCATATGCAAGACCGCCACATGAATCATCTACCCCTGCATCTGACCTCTCCCCCAAACACCCTGCTCCCCACCCCAAGCGCAAAACTATCAGCTTTAGAGCAAAACAAAGACCACTGCTCCCGAGTAGATAGGAGCCCCATTGCTGGGTTCTGGAGCTCTATGTAAGAGCTTAACCTTGGGAAAGTCATCTCAGGCTAGAGGTGTGATCAAGAGGGACATCAAGGACCACAAGAGTCCAGAGCCTTTGAGGCGTGATGGTACACACTTGTAATCCCAGCATTCAGGAGATTGAGACAAGATTATTCTAAGTTCAAAGCTAGCCTGGGCTACACAAGACCCTCATAAAAAAAGAGTCCAGAGCCTAGAGAACTCTTGACAAGTATCTTCATGATCCCAGAATGCACTTGGTGCACGAATATGGAAGGAGGTAATGCTCTGCTGTTTGTGGGGTTTTTTTTGTTTTGTTTGTTTATTGTTTTGTTGTGTTTTTTGTTTGTTTGCTTTTCCCAAAAGTCATGGTCAGACTGATTCATCTTCTCTTCTAGATCCCGGCCCTGTTGACTCCTACAGAACCTATGCAGGGACATTCAGACAAGTCTGCCTGGTGTCTTCACTCTTCCTAGACACAGCTGCTATTGCCTAGCTTCTGCTGGGTTCCAGGTGCTGGGCTGTCCAAGAGCCTGAGTTGGGGCCTGTGTCCTCAGGCGTGACTCAGTCACGACAGGCAGTCCATGCACCTGCCAGGCACCAGCAAGAACTCAGGCCTGTCTCCATGGCTGCTGCCACACATTGGTCTCAATAATCCCACTTACCACTCATCCAATAGACATATCTCCAGTTTCTGCCCTGCCCTGTCACGTGAGTGAAAGGGAAGCAAACATCTCCAGGCTGAGTCACTGCCAACGTCCTTGCCAGTGAAATTCTCACTCCCATCTGCCCTAAACATCGGCCCCTCAGGGCCACAGCTTCAGGGAAGATTCCAGAAGACATGCTGTGCACGCCATCAGGCTGCTCAATGGATCTTCCTAACATACACCTGTGCAAATCTGATTCCCCAGAGTGAGCAGGACCCCAGCCACGTTCCATACATACCGTCCCACCCTGAACTTTGGATGGGAAGGCTCTCTTCCCCTTCAGAATGTCTCTTCAAGCTGATAGGTCCCCAATGCTGGGGCCAAGTAGCAAAGTGGCCTGTACTGCAGAAGACACAGAAGCAAATGATCCGGCCGGCCAACACCCCAAACAAAAGGCAGATCCCTCATTTGTGATCAGTCAATAGACACCTTCCCAAAGGTGTCTATTCCCAAAGCACAGGGGATGATTTGAACAATGACCATGAAATCAGGGAAGGCTAGCCAATAGTCTACAGTGCCCTAGCACAATTAAAAGTGGGGAGACAAATGGGGGCTTCACAGTCAAGTAACCACTAGGCCTGGAACAGTAGGCAGGCTGGGCTGGAAAAAGGGATGGGACATAGGGGTAACTTATAGGATGTTCCTGTTGTCCCCAAAGTGCTCCACTGAGCCCTTGTGGCACCCTAGAGACCAAGGCCTGGCCCCTCCAGACCTCCCCGCAGCCCACTGTCTCGTTTGATTCACACAGTTATTGACATACTTGAAACAACTGTCAATATTTTAAAATCAGTTTCCACAAGAAAATCCAGAAAAAAAAAATGCTTTTCTTGAAAACTCAGAAGGTCTGGCAACACTAAGCCCAGGCTCAACTGGAGGGCGCCAGGGAGAGCTCCCCACCCACTGCCACCACCACCTCACCCCACCCCTCTGAGATAGGATGCAGACTAACTAGCCAGGTCTACAGTCTTCACCCCTCCCTGTCCTCTAACTCCTGCTCTGTGGGTACCTTGAGGAAACATCCTGTTGTTCTCTAAAGACCACAAGAAACTCAGAACTTCCTAGATGCCTTTGCTAGCCTCCCCGCAACCCCAAACCTATCAGAAGAACAATTATTTTCTAGAACAAGCTACTCCTGTGCCCATGAGTCAGCTCTGCATTCCTCCCCCAGAGGTGTGCCCCATGTCCAGTGACAACAGTAGCATGAACTCATAAAACAGATGGCTCCAAAGATTCATGAAGCAGCTAGGAAATTAGCAGAATTTCAGAGAACTCTAGCCAAGCCAAATCCACGATCCAAGGTCAAAGGCAAGAATCATGTGCCCATTTCACAGACTGATCATGGCACAGAGGGGTCACCATGCTGCTTTTCCCCACACCTTGCCGTATGGATGCTCATGAGCAGGTTGAAGGGGAGAGTTGTGCCACCACGGATACGGTAAGTGCAGAAGGGGGTAGGGGAATCCTGATTGGCTGGTTCTGGGAACTGGCATTCTGGGCAGAGCTTTAAAAAGGATAATGTATCTTTAAGGCCAGGTGCCCTTCAGGGAGCGTAGTGAATAAATGTCTTCTGAAAAGCCTGTAAATATTCCATCGCCTCTCTGTCATTACTACTATGAAATGATAATGAAGCATGAAAGAAATATAATTCCATATTCAGATGACGGCATTAGCCTCCATAAGCAAACTGAAATATTTATTAGTAAAATGTTCGGTATCTACGCCTGTAATCTAAAAAAAAAAGGACAAAAATGTTTTATAATAAAAAAGAGATTGAATGCGGAGGTAAAATGTGGTTGGCTGATTTTATTGCTTATTATTAAATCCTGGCAAAACAATTATTTTTTTCTTTTCATTAGTAAGACACCCAAATTAAAACTATGCCCTCCGGCTGCAGGTTTACAGTAGTGATTAAAAACAAGGGCTCGTGATACATGGGGCTTTTGACAATGGCGTAATCAAATTCATTTGTATTGTTCAATCTTTCCCTGACAAATATTTTTACAGTAAAATATACCAAACAAAGAATCGCAGGCAACAACTATCAATACAGAGGAATTAGGAAACCTTGTCATTATTTAAAAAGCGAACGGATACGACGTTGCCATAATCTTGAATACAAACGGTAGTGTGTAGTTAATTAGGGTAATTATTGCCTAAATTGTGCTTAATTGTCTTATACTGAATAGGACGCATGAAGGAAGCTTTTTGAGCTTCTTACAATGCCTGAGTGCCACCAAACTCCTGAGTTATAATTTAATAAGTTTCGATGGTATTTCCTATAAGTCAGAAAATACACCTGAATACAAGCTAAGAGGCAAACAGGAGCCATGCGTCCTGACCTCTCTTTCACCTTATCGAAAAAGAGGCGTGAGAGAGTCATTTAGTACTGCGGCGTCACTTGAGCGTTCTTGTACTCGGAGCACATTCCTTAAAGGAAAGGGGGAAGAGAGAGCGAAGGAAAAAAAAAACACTGAGTCTTTGAAGTGAATGAAAAATTAGAAATTCAAGTGACCACGATCAATTCTGAAACACTGCACAAAATTAATTACAGTTTTGCATCAGAAGCAGGGATGTAGATTTCAGACAGGCGATGTCATTTATCTCAACCTGCACAATACACAAGGCGATTAAAAAGCCAACTGTGTCCCCACCTCCCGAGTCGAAGGCCTCTCTGAGGCTATGAAGTACAAATGATTAACTCCGAATTATGCACGGGACTGCGCACGTGCTTCAGCTCGAATGGAGTGTGTGGCAAGTCCCGGGAGCTGGAGAGGGACAGATCTGAGGCGCTTTATCAAAATCCAGCCTGGCCACCACCCCACCCCTGACAGAATCGAGATAAATTACAGGGAGAGCTGGCCAGCACTGCAAAGGCTTGCTCTGCAAACTCCAGCTCTCCCTCGATTCTGTCTTTAATTGCTTGTCTTGAATTTGCATGTTTGGAAGAGCAGGTTCAAGGATTGACTCCTTCTACAGACAACTCTGACCAGCTTCCCAGTTCATGTGGAACTGCAGGAACCTGTCATAGGAGGTGAAATATTTGGCTTTGTGAGCCCTGATAGGGCGACACGTATCAGCTGGGGACGCACCCTCCTCTCTGGCCCTAGGAGTTAGCCTAGGGAGCCTTCAGCATTCAGGAGGATTGGAGATGTCCCCGGGTTTGGGTCAAAAGAAGCTCAAGGATCAGAACCCCACAAAGAAACCCATTTGTATCCCTCTTTATCTGCTCCCCCTGCTCTGATACCCCCCTTTAAAAAACAAGCGGGATTCACATGTGTTCAAAATACATCTTAACTCTGTTGTCAAAATGAACTCAGTATTAGAAAGGCTGACAGATTTTCCCCACTCTGAGAAACCACACATGGCGTGTCACCACACACACACACACACACACACACACACACACACACACACACACACACACACACACACGGGAAGAGTGTCTGCTTCCTTAAACCCTGTATTCACAGCTGATTTATTAACACAAAAGATGCCAAGTGGAAAACTGTCACTTTAAGATTTGTAAACACAGACCTTACAAACCCTGAGGTCTCCAACTCCCTCAGGGTTTCCTTGTAAAACCTGGGCTGCCTCCCCAGCCCACAGCAGTCTTAACCATCTACTCTCCACCTGCCAATTGCAGACTTCCTCAACACAGATGGAAACAGTCCCCTGCAACTGCTGACCCTGCCTTCCAGCCCAAGGCTTGACCAGAGCAAATTCACCAATGGTCCGGGATATCACATGTAGGGATGGAGACTAGATATGAGAAAGGTCCACGCCTACATCACTGTTTCCAGAATACAGATCTTCCACAACAAGGGAAAAACCAAATAGCAACTGGCCCAAATTGGGGGTACAAGGGAGTGGTAAGGACTGTGGCTCACATTAGCTGCGTGATCCCCTGATCACACTCCATTCAAGGCAGACTGCTACACCCACGTTCAAATGGCCATTGCGGTGAATAAAAGCCCACACATGGAACCAGACACAGAATTTTTAGTGCAAATTGGAAACCTGGATTCTTTCAAAAAATCACTGCACTTTTTAATGTTGAATAGGACTTTAAGAACACATCAAAGAACACTCTACTGGCCAAATATAAACTCTTTCTTTGTTGTTTCATACACATTTTTTTCCTCTGGTGATGGGGATGGACTACTGGATCCTGGACATTCTAGACAAGTGTTCTGCCACTGAGCCACGCCCCCAGCCCCTCACTGGAGAATTCTAGACAGGTGCTCTCCCACTGTATCACACAGTAGCTCCTCACTCGTGGGTTCTAAACAGGTGCTCTACCACTGAGCCACACCCCAGCCCCTCACTGGTGGGTTCTAAGCAGGTGCTCTACCACTGAGCCACACCCCAGCCCCTCACTGGGGGATTCTAGGCAGGGACTCTACCACTGAGTCACACCCCAGCCCCTCACTGGGGGATTCTAGGCAGGGGCTCTACCACTGAGCCATGCCCCCAGCATTAGGCATTTTTATTATCATGTATTAATTGTGCAAAATAATGAAGTTCACTATGAAATTCTCAATTATAAACAGTTTTGATGACCAACTAGAGTCCAGGATGTCCCTAATTATTGCCTCAATTCTGTGCTTTTGCTAAAGAGAGAGGTTTTCACTGTTGAATTCTCTAGACAGCTTTCTCCTGTTGTAGTGGCCTATGGCAGTCAGAAGAACTCTAGACCACAGCCCTGGACTCCTCTTCCCTTACACAGCTGCTCCCCAACAACCTGGCCTCACACTGTCCAGTGGGGTCCTAACCTTAGAGGTTTGCCTGGTGTGGTTTGGTGAGACAGTGTCTCATTCTGTAACCCAGGCTAGCCTCAAACTCACAGTCCTCCTGCCTCAGGCTGCCCAGTGTTTCTGCCATCACATGGACGCCTAATCTGAGAGATCATGTAGTTTCAGGCCAGCTTACTACATGTTGCTTTCAATTTCTGGGGCAGCCTGGACCCACGTGTTTTTGCTTATTAATCCTTGGATTTGGGGGTGGGGAGTAAGTTACATAAATACCTAAAAGCTGTTAATCTAAAACGGACATACCAATGTGCTAATCCCACCATCTACTCCTTGCCACAGTCCCTGGCTCACTGAGCCCAGGCTCAGTCCCTCGTTAGACTGACTCCCTTCTCCCACAGCTGGAAGCAGCCCACGAACACTTAATCAGTAGAGAAGGCAAGATGTACTTGCTTCTGCAGCCAGTGTGCTCTCAACTTCATGCCAATGGGTGTGGTGGTGCACGCCTTTAATCCCAGCACTCGGGAGGCAGAGGCAGGCGGATCTCTGTGAGTTCAAGGCCAGCCTGGACTACAGAGTGAGTTCCAGGAAAGGCACAAAGCTACACAGAGAAACCCTGTCTCAAAAGACCAAAAAAAAAAAAAAAAAAGAGTGAGAAGAGGAAACTGAGCAGTAGTGGCACACGCCTTTAATCGCAGCACTCGGGAGGCAGAGGCAGGCGGATCTCTGTGAGTTCAAGGCCAGCCTGGTCTACAGAGCGAGTCCCAGAACAGGTTCCAAAGCTACAAAGAGAAACCCTGTCTCAAAAAGAAAAAAAAAAAAGAATGAGAAGAGGCAGCAGATGCCATTCTGGGTACCCAAACAAACAGCTTCTCAAACCAGTCTGGACTCCATTGCTGCGCATGAAAATAGTCCACTCCTGGGCTTCTCCATGTTCTGACATGTTCAATCCTTAAGATCTATTCCAACTGAGGAAATCACCAGGTGGGAAGTGCACAGGACGCATCATGGCAAATGTGATGGCTGTGGCACTTTGTGGAAATCACGGAAGCTCGGAGCTTGTATTTGAGCACGCGGAGAATGCGCTGACTACTCACCTTGCAGGTACCCAAGGAACTAAGTTTACAGTTCAAGATGTCAAGTTCCCATATAAACACCACAATGAATCAGTCTTCTCTGTGTCTCTGTCTCTCTGTCTCTCTCTGTCTCTCTCTCTGTGTCTCTGTCTCTCTGTGTGTGTCTCTGTCTCTCTGTGTGTCTCTCTGTCTCTCTCTCTCTCTCTTTCTAACTTACACGACCATGATGGATGGTGCGTGGAGACAAGTGTTAGCCCCAATCTCAAGTGTCCACTGTAGGGCAGAAATAAAATTAACACCCCTTCAAAATACAACTGGTGGAAACTCTCTGAGACCTCAGTCCAAACTGCATGATACACTTACAGGGCCTAGGAGGCTGTCAGAAGACCAGCGTGCAAAGCTTCTCCCACCAAGGAGCATCTAGTCTGTGGGCAGTGCAGAGAGGTCTGGAAGTGAGGTAAAGGAGCGGGGAAGTCTATGCATTAGTGCTGTTGCTTCCGTCCACTGACAGCACACACCAGGACGCAAGCAGATGCATTCCTCTTCAGAACTAGTCTGTACCATCTTCACACATATTCATGGCACAGGCTGATGGCCTGCACTGTGACGCGAATGTCCTGGACCTTCATTTCTCTGCTACCCATTCTTATCACCACCGTGGTCCCCTTCTGCTTCCTACATCACCCCCCTTCCAGTTTATCTTTTACATTTTAGTCTAGAACCCACATACAAAATGTGTCCTTCTGAGACTGGTTTGTTCCACCTAATACGCTCTCCATTCTGTCCGTTTTCCTGCAGACGCCATTCTTTCATTCCTCTTCATCAGTTCAGCCTCAGATGGGACATCTGGACTGATTCCGTATGGAACACTGCAATCATAAACAAGATTGTGCAGTTATCTCTGTGCCACGCTTAGGTGCCTATGGGCATGTCCCAGGAGTGCTGGATCATACCGTAGTTCTGTTTTTAGTTGAACCAGACCAACAGAAATAGGTCGCCCCACCCTGTCTGCTGGCCAGCATTTACCATCTTGGTTTTCTTGGTGACAACCATTGTGACTGAGATAAGACTGAATGTCAATTTTTTCTCCTATTTTGAAGCAGTCTCGTGTAGCCCAGGCTGGCCTTGAACTTGCTTATACCTAAGGGTGGACCTTAAACTTCTGATCTCCCACACTCACTTGCCAAGTACACTGATAGGGATCAAACCCAGGGTCTCAGGTAAGCCAGACAAGAAGTCAACCAACTGAACTACATCTCCAGCCATTTAGTGTAGTTTTGATTTGTAGTGCCCTGGTGGCTGAAGATGCTAAGCTTTTCTTCCCAGTCATTTATTGGCCATCTGCACATCATTATTATAACTATCCATTTGGTTTGTTTGCTCACTTATTGATTGGAAAATTGGGATTTTTTTTTTTTTTTTGTTTTTCGAGACAGGGTTTCTCTGTGTAGCTTTGCACCTGTCCTGGAACTCACTTGGTAGCCCAGGCTGGCCTCGAACTCACAGAGATCTGCCTGGCTCTGCCTCCCAAGTGCTGGGATTAAAGGTGTGCTCCACCACCGCCCAGCCTGGGAATTTTTTGACATGTAACTTTTTTAGTTCTTTGTATGTTCTAGATAGTAACTCTCTATCAGATGAATAACAGGCAAAAATTTAAAACCCCCTGGTATGGGATATTTGTACACTGTGTGAAGATGTGTTGCTGTGATTGGTGTAATAAAAAGCTGAATGGCCAATGGCTGGGCAGGAAAGAATAGGTGAGACTTCCAGGCAGAGAGAGAAACTGGGAGGAGGAATCCAGGCACGTGATTTCACCAGCAGACTCGAGCAAGTCGGAAGTGCTGTACTAAGAAGAGGTAGCCCAGCCATGGGGCAGAATGTAAAAATATGGGTTAATTAAGTTATAAGAGCTAGTTGGGGAAAGGCCTGTGCTAAGGCTAAGTTTCATAATTAATAATAAGTCTCCAGGTCATTATCTGCGGGCTGGCAGTTCAAAAATAGTCGGACAAGAAAGCTTGCTACAATCCCCCCACCTTGTTCCATAGGTTGTATCTTCATACATATTATTTATGATACATATGTCACTTGGTTGCCCCTAAAAACAAGCACCTGCCTTCCAAGGCAGGGTAGGAGCAAGCTGGAGGCCTATCTCTCTCTCTGAGAGCTGCTGTCCCAGGCTGCATCCACCACCAGCATCCTTGCACCAGAGTAAGAGGAGACAACGTGTGATGCAAGGTCTCCCACCCAATCATAGGTATCTCAGCAAAATCTTCATCAAAAGGACTCTATTCCTTAAGCTCAACATATTGAAAAGAAAACAAAAATTTTTAAGAGAACAGCATTGCTTGTTGTGTCTATGAATCAGAACACTGGAGCTTTACAACTTAAGAAATCATTTTATAAAATAATCACAAATTTGGCAGGCAGTGGTGGTGCATTCTTTAAGCCCAGTACTTAGGAGGCAGAGGCAGGCAGATCTCTGCAGGTTTGAGGCCAGCCTGGTCTACAGAGTGAGTTCCAGGACAGCCAAGGATAAACAAAGAAACCCTGTCTCAAAAAAAAATCACAAATTTGAGTGAGTTTGAGCAATGTTTATCAATAGCTTTTTCCATCCATGGGGCATTCATAATTTAGTCATAATAATTCACTATGTGACATTCACTAAATGTCTGTCTTGTTATGGATCACGCCCAACTACAACCATTGATGGCAGTTTAGACTATCCAGATTATCACTCCTGGTGAGCCACAATGCCACAGATGAATTGAGTAATCAAATCCTCCCAGAAGGAGAAGACAGCCCTGCCTAGTCAATACATGGCCTTCAACGTGAAGACAATGGGTCTGAGAGATGACATGGCTTACAGAAAGACACATAGCAGCTTAATGACCAACCTGAGACAAGAATGCCAACCCAGGGCTGATGGGTCATGTCGCTCTGCATGCTGTGAATGTGTTGCTCTGATTGGTTGATAAATAAGATGCTGATTGGCCAGTAGCCAGGCAGGAAGTATAGGCAGGATAAGCACACAAGGAGAATTCTGGGAAGAGGAAGGCTGAGTAAGGAGTCACCAGCCAGACACAGAGGAAGCAACATGTGAAGGCAGAACTGAGAAAAGGTACCAAGCCATGTGGTCAAACATAAATAAGAATTATGGGTTAATTTAAGTGTAAGAGCTAGTCAGTAATAAGTTTGAGCTAATGGCCATACAGTTTGAAAATAATATAAGCCTCTGTGTGTTTACTTGGGTCCAAGTGGCTGCGGGACCAGCAGGTGAGAGAGATTTGTCCTGACTGTGGGCCAGACAGGACACAGGAGAAAACTTTCAGCTACACAGGGCACAGACTCTGTCCTCATGGAACAGGGCTAGGGGTTGGGGAGGGCTCTATTAACACCCAACTATCTCCAAGTTCATAAAAGGGATGCTATCAATGTTGTGCAAGGCCAAACATCTTCAAGCCTGAAGGCAGGGCCTACCTGCTTGCCATGCTGAGTTCTCAATGAGCTTTATTGTACATGTAGATACTGTAGGAAGAGAAATGCACCTCAGGGCCATGCCTAGCCATCTGCTGGGCTACAGGGGTTAATCATACTGTTTTGGTTACTTTTCCTGTTGTGATAAAATACAGTGACAAAAGCAACTTGAGGGAAAAAAGAATTTATTTTGGTTCACAAATCAAGGGAACCATGGCATGAGGGAGGTCTGGTATCAGGGGCTTGGGCATTGGCCACATCACATCTGCAATCAGGAAGCAGAGAGATAAATGCTGGCACTCAGGTAGCTTCCTCTTTTTTTTTTTTTTTTTTTTTTTTTGGTTTTTTCGAGACAGGGTTTCTCTGTGTAGCTTTGCGCCTTTCCTGGAACTCACTTGGTAGTCCAGGCTGGCCTCGAACTCTCAGAGATCCACCTGGCTCTGCCTCCCGAGTGCTGGGATTAAAGGCGTGCGCCACCACCACCCGGCGCTTCCTCTTTTTTATGTCATCTAGGGCGTTGGACCGTGGAATGATCCTGCCCACATTTTGGGTGGCTCTTACTACCTCCAGTTTCCCTAATCTATACAGTCTCTCACAGGCAATGCCCAGAAGTATGTCTCCTAAATGATCCTGGATTCTCTCAAATTGACAATCAATATCACCCAGCATCTATATACACAGAGATGGCATTTTCACAGTTTGGATAACTATGGATGAAACAAACATAGAATAGCAGTACCATTTTCCAGGGCATGGTTGTTTGGAAAACATATGCTTGGCTCTCTCTAGATCTTTCCAAAAAGAAGCAGACCTGATTCAAATGAAGAGAGGCTCCAGAAAGATGGTGTTCATGGGACATTTTTCATTAACTCTGTACTTGGCAGTGCCTCTTAGGAGGCTTTGAGAGGACAATGCAAATAGGGTGATTTTCATTTCCAACTAGCTATTCGACACTTCACAACCCAAGCTCTGTCTTCTCAGACAATATTTCTATCCAAGAGCAGTATGTCTTGTTTGTTGTTATTTTAACAACAACTAAGTTTTGCTCAAAAGGATGATGACCATAATGAGCCACTTCTGATGATGAGTCAGAATTGTAAGCAAAGTAGTGAGTGAAAAGAAAGCCATCCCTACCCAGAAATCCTCGCCTCTCAGCTGATACTGGGCAAACTCCTCCTTGGGTCTCCTTAGGGCTTGTTGGCCATAAAGTGAAGTAAAATAACATTCTCATAATGTCCTTTGGAGGCTCCAAAGAGGCAATGCAGGTGAATAGCCTCAGATACGACAGGGGGATGTTAGCCCTGGGGACCAGCAAATGCATGCAGTCTGTCTCCTTTAACATGGTCACTGGAACTGCTGTTAAGAAGAAAATTAAGCCGGGCGGTGGTGGCACATGCCTTTAATCCCAGCACTCGGGAGGCAGAGCCAGGTGGATCTCTGTGAGTTCGAGGCCAGCCTGGTCTACAACGCGAGATCCAGGAAAGGCGCAAAGCTACACAGAGAAACCCTGTCTCAAAAAAAAAAAAAAAGAAGAAGAAGAAGAAGAAGAAAATTAAGAGTGTTTCTGGTATGGAATTTCCCCCTGAATATTTTTGTCAAAATAGAAACTATACAAATAGTCAGTTCTAATAATAATAATAGCACAACCACCACTGGAGAATTTCTGAGATTTGGGGTAAAGAGGGAGCTCACAATGGCTGAAGCAGCAAAGGCAGAGTCTGTGCTGACTGGCCAAACCTACTCCTTGTCCCATATGAGAGGTGCTGCAGACAAGGGTCCAGGTGCCCAAGTGACTTCTAGGTAATGCCTGAACCAGTAAGTAAGACCAAAATAACTGCCAAACATCCTGCCATCTAACTACAGGTATCTAGCCGAGCCCAGCAGAGGCTAGCTAACTGGCCCAGATCACAGACTCCCCAGCTAGCCACAGGACCATGTGCCTAAGCCACTAAGCTTTCAGGAGGCTTGTCACACAACAGCAGCTGAGACATCTTTCCAGGCACTACACTGCACAGATGAAATGCGAAGCCTGGGACATCCTTCTCCTCACTTCTACCTCTAAATTGTCAGTCCCTCTCTGAACTTCTGCATTCACAGTACTAAATGCAAAGGAGATCCATGTTCTCTCCTCTCAGAACCCTCCACGGCTCCCTAGGGTCGGGGTCATGTGGATTGCCCACACACCATCTCACCTGACAACTGTCCCTTCAAGATGGATCCTCAAGCAGACTCTAGGCAATGCCTCCTGTCACTCCCAAAAGCTCCTTAAGAACAAAGCCACAAGCTTGGCACTGTTGGGGTGCAGCAAAGAACCCCCGGAGGCCAAGCGGTCTGTCGCCTCTCTCAGCTTCAGCTCCTCTCCTTCCTCTTGGATGCCTGTCCTCCGGGCTCCTCTTCCCTGAATACCATGCCTTTCTTCTTTCATGTCAGATCAGGTCCGGAGAGCAGATCTTCTCACTCTACCTAGCATGACCACCCTAAAAAGCTTGGCCTGGCTTCCCAGCACCCACAGGGGCTGCCGGGTCTTCACTGAGGCTGCTGCAGCTGCTCGTGGTGATATGTGTCCACCCTCACAGGCACAACACTAAAAGGGTTCAGATGTGAGATAAAGAGGAAGGGTACTAGAGGCAAGCCATGCCATTTAACTGCCCACTTAGGATCAAGGTACAAATGACCTAAGGCTTCAAGGTCTTGGCTTCCAGAATGCTTGGGAAATGGAGCTAATGATTTCTGCCCCATTCAGAACAAAGTGATTGTGAACACCAAAAAGTAATGGTGTGGGCTGAGGATATAGCATAATGGTAGAGCATCTGCCTAGAATCCCCCAGTGAGGGGCTGGGGATGTGGCTCAGTGGTAGAGCCCCTGCCTAGAATCCCCCAGTGAGGGGCTGGGGTGTGGCTCAGTGGTAGAGCCCCTGCTTAGAATCCCCCAGTGAGGGGCTGGGGTGTGGCTCAGTGGTAGAACACCTGCCTAGAATCCCCCAGTGAGGGGTTGGAAGCATGGCTCAGCCATGGATTACCTGCTTAACAAGTGCAAGGCCTTCCCAACTAGGTTCAATATTAAATATAAATAAATAAATATAAATAAATTTTTAAAAAACATAAGATCTAGGCATGGTGCAACATGCGTATGATCCAAGTCTTTGAGAGGCATAGGCAGGAGGGCCACAAGTATGAGGTCAGCTTAAGCTACATTGCAAAATCTGTCAAAGAAAGAAAGGAAGGAAAGGAGGGAGGGAGGGAGGGAGGGAGGAAGAGCAATAGTGGCCCTGAGTGCTACACTTACCCAGCAAGCCTTTCAGCCTGCTTGGCACACCTTTTACCACATGGCAACTTCGCCCAACCCTCCGATCCCATCCCCACCCAGGCCCTCTCCACCATTATGCAATTGCCCCCTCTCCCTCTGCTCTTCCCCAATGGGCAAGGGCATCCCAACATCTTTGGTGGAGAAAGACTCATACCTCCCTGCTTCTTTCAGAGATCTACAAGTGGCAAAGTCCAAACTACAGGCAGACCCCCTCACAGGTACAGCGGATTCTGTGAACCTCCACCCAGCACCAGTGCAGCAGACTCAGTGTGAACCTCTACCCAGCACCAGTGCAGCAGACTCTGAACCTCCACCCAGCACCAGTGCAGCAGACTCAGTGTGAACCTCTACCCAGCACCAGTGCAGCAGACTCTGAACCTCCACCCAGCACCAGTGCAGCAGACTCCGTGTGAACCTCCACCCAGCATCCAGTGCAGCAGACTGCGTGTGAACCTCCACCCAGCACCAGTGCAGCAGACTCCATCTGAACCTCCACCACCCAGCACCAGTGCAGCAGACTCTGTGTGAACTTCCACCCAGCACCAGTGCAGCAGACTCCGTGTGAACCTCCACCCAGCACCAGTGCAGCGGACTCCGTGTAAACCTCCACCCAGCACCAGTGCAGCGGACTCTGTGTGAACCTCCACCCAGCACCAGTGCAGCAGACTCAGTGTGAACCTCCACCCGGAGAAGACAGCACCGTTCCCAAACCAGCCAGCCTCAGATGTCAGCCATCTGTAAAACCCTAACTGTGGTCAATAGGAGCCAACACAGTAGGTTCAACCAAAAAATATTAAACACCAGCCTACCCTAGACGCAATCCTCGGCCCTGCTGCCCAGATTCAGGGGCCCCCAAGTTCAGCTTCCAGCCTTTCTCCCACCTGCTTGGTGGTGTAACCAAAGGACAGTGAGGGGCTGTTTTATTGAAACGAAAATGCAATTGCCTGGCCAGTAAAAACTGCTCCTGTATGTAATGCCAGTAATAGATTTTTTAAGCCTCGATGCTGACACACTCTTCTGTGTTCGTGGTTATTATCTGTCCACTTCCCAACCTGAAGAGGTTAGATTGTTTAAAGATTTGTTAGCTATGAGCTGCTTAAAAGGGGCCAAGCATAAACTCCCAGCTAATTGAAAAATAGCATTTTATCAGATTCTCCCCCGATATTATATTGTAATGGTTGTACTTAGAGAACTCTCAATACTTCAATAAGTGGTGAAATTAAAAAAATCACATCTTCAGGGCTTTACAGAAAATGTGGCTGTTCCCAATTTATACTGCTTTTTTAACCATTATTTTCTTATATTTCCCACAATGCCTCGGATCAGAAGCAAACAGAAACTGAGTGATTACCCCAAAGTGTGCTAGATGAACTGGAAAAAGTCTATTCAAACAAAGCTCATTAGTTCTGATACCTCCAGGGCTATGACAAATTAAGCCGCGGCTGTGTGTGCTTGCAGACAAAAGGGTGATGCCGAAAACTCGGGCTGAGCTAGGCACTGTGTCAATAAATTCCCCTGGAAAAGGTAAAAACTACAATCGGAGCTAAAATGGAATCCCTTTAAGGAGCGTGTACAAAATAGATCATCCGTTCTTTCTTAAGTACATCCATGAACCCGCCTGCGATGAATTATTGCAGCCGAGGAGGTGGCCACTCCGTAGGGGCTGCCTGGCCAGGTGCACAGAGGAGGTGCTGCCGAGATCTACCCTCTTTCCTTTGCAAAGACTTGGCCCTGCCCAGAGGAAAGTATTCCAAACCCAACAGGCAGAGCACACGCTTCCAAAGCCCAGAAATCCAGGACTCTGGCTGCCTGCTGGATCCCAAGCGAGAGCCCACGTTATTCCCAAAGCCAGCCTGACAGCCGCCAGCTTGGAAAGGCCCCACGACCTTAAGAGAACCTTGTCTTCTCAGCCAAGAGAGGGTTGTGTGCTATAATCAAGGGCTGTATCCTTACTGGTTTGTGGATCCATTTCAAATGGGAACTCCTAGAAGTATAAAAAGTAGTTGTAGCAATCTGGCCACAGAGACTTTTATAAATATTTATTGGATGGATGGATGGATGGATGGATGGATGGATGGATGGATGGATGGATGCATGGATGCATGGATGCATGGATGCATGGATGGGTGCATGGATGAATGCATGAATGCATGGATGCATGGATGGATGAACTTGACATTCAGGTAGGACCACATGAGTTTAATGGTTGGCCTTGATTGTAATTTTCATTTGGATAAGAGAACCCCGCCTCCCTGCCCCAGATCATTAGTAAAACACACTTCCAGGCCCATTTGTGAGGTAGGTTCCACAGATGATTGGCGTGTTAAACAGCAACCGAGGAAGATAACCCTAAATGTGGGAGCCAATGTCCAATAGGTAGTGAGTTTGGTGTTTCTATCTATCTATCATCTATCTATCTATCTATCTATCTATCTATCTATCTATCTATCTATCATCCATCTATCATCTATTTATCTATCCTCTCTCTCTCTTTCAGGTTGTTTTCTCAGGAATATTGTCACAGCAATGAAAAACTGGCATGATGTAGGGATTGGAGTATCAGGACTAGACCTAGCTTTTTGGCTGTCTTTGGAGATCTGGAATATACAACGGCAGTATTCCCACATGAACAGCACATCTGTGGATTCCTCACAATGCTTGCTTTGCTCAATGACCAAACCCTTGCTCCATAGAGATGTCACAAAGTAGTTAATCCCAGACCGTCTAGGTCAAGAAAATCCTCAAGTACCCAATCCCTAGAAAGCAAGGACCACTCAAGGACCCATAGACTTTTTGGACCCTGCATTGTTTCCTTTTAGGCACCCAAGTAGGTTGTCAACCCAGTCCTGGAGGTATCTGGGGTCACAGGTTGTGGTGTGGTTCAACTGGGCCTGATAGCCACAGGGAAAACAAGACACAGAAGTGAGAGGGGCTTGCCATGTGAGCTTGCAGCAACTCCAAGACCAGACCTACTTTCTCGGTGTCAGTCACAGATAGCACACGGCACTCCAACACCAACAGAGTAGACTCTTCCCCCCTTTGTCTTTACAAATCTGTGATGTGTTCCTATTTCTCTCAGTTCCCCTATCCAACCATCTACCCATCTAGCTAGATGCAAAATATGATCTTGTAATTTTTGTTTACAGGAGCTGTTTGAGGGCAGGAGTAGTGTGGTGATATTCTCCTCTGCCATGCCCTTGGCACTCAGTAGGTCTCAGTGAAACCCTATGTGCCTTTCATCACAGTTTCACAGCATCCTTCATGCTTCTAGTCATCAACCCTGGGGCACATCTGTAGTAACTAAGCCCAGAATCCAAACACCTTCTACTGACCAGACAACCCCCGGGAAGCATCTGTTGCTATGGCAGAGCCGCAAGTACAGGGTCTAAGTTCTCATGGTTGACTTTCTAAAGTTGAGAAATAGGTCAGAAGAAAATGAGGTGTGTGCAATCTGGGTGCTCCCATCACCCGATCAAAATATATCTGGAGACTTCATGGTTAGAATGTGACAAGTCCTCCACAGGATCATGTATCTGCAGTGTTGATACTCAGCTAGTGGGTGATGTTTTGGGAAGTATGGAACCTCTTGAACATGAGACCAAGGTGGCTGATGCAGGGCCATAGGAATGGGCCTCAAGGGTTCCTAAGTTGCTTCATTCCAATATTGTGTCTATTGATACAAGAGTATTGTATTCCTTATTTTTCTGTTACTGTGATTAAAAATAAAAGGCATGACCAGGTGATTTACTTTGGGCTCATGGTCCCGGATACATAAGAGTTCGTCATGGCAGGGAGGCATAGCTCCAAGCAGCAGGAGCAGGTAGTTGAGAGCTCACATCTCCAAACCCAAGCAAGCTGGAAGCAGAAGAAATAAACAGGAGGTGGGGCGAGACCGTAAACATTAGACTTCTCCTAGTGATATACCTCCTCTAACAAGACTACACCTCCCATAACCTCTCCAAACATCGCCATGAAGTGGAGCTCAAGTGTTCGAGTATCTGAGCATATGAGGGACATTTCTCATTCAAATTATCACAAAAGACGAGCTTTTGTGGGTGTCTGAGGACACGTGGATCTCACCCTATACTCGGCTTCCCACTATCCCACAGAACTCTTGCACCACCAGGCTGAGAAGGAAACTCAGACAAGAAATGATCACTGGAGGCTGAGAGAGCCAGATCCCTGTCAGCCCCAGCCAGAAGCTGCAAAGGAACACAGGATAACCAGCAACCTGGGAAGTAGGCCCAGTCAGATGGAAGAACACAGGATGAGGAGCTGCCAGACACAGACCTATCATGGAGCAGTGGAAAGTGAGTGGGCAGCAGCATGGAAAGGAGCTTAACTGGCCCCAGTGTCTGGATACCAGCCACTCCCACACCTCCAGGGAACACAGCTGAGAAATCCCCAATCAACTGTGTTTCCCAGAATTGATTAGATTGAGTTCCTACCACTTGGCATATGAGGGTTTGAAATAGCCATTTACCTGTAGTTAGGCAATTTTCTTTATGCTTCTTTAGGTCTGACTTTGTGAGCTGACCATTCAGTCGCTCCCACCACACAGGATGTTGGACTGTGTCACCTCCAAGAGATGGAACCTTTCTTCTCAGGGATGTTGGGACATAAGATCCGGGTACCAGCTAGTGATTCCTGGTACCTGGATGCAAAAGTCAGTATGGAGGGAGGAAGGCATACCAAGAGTATGACAGTTTGGGGCACCCAACATTTGCTTTCTGGTACATCTATAGGTTTTGAGCTGCTAGTTGCATTTGTTCAAAGAACTGTGTGTAAGCACATGCAGGCCGAGACTACTTAAGGGCTCTGTTACAAGAAGAGTTATGCATAACCCCAAACCAAATAGGGTCCCAGGTCAAATTATCTCCTAGGTAGATGTTTACAGCAGCTGAAGCCAGTAGGTAGCAATATCCTAGAATGTCTTTGGTGACCAACTCAACTTCTGTCTGGGACGGGCAAAGAGTCCACAGCCCAACCCTCCTGAGTCAGGGGTATAGGAATATCTGTGATGAACACAGAATACCCTTTGCTTCCAGAAAGCTGGTGTCCAAGTACAAGTACCCTAGTGTAGATGAATTGCTAAATGGTCTTATTAATAAAAAACCTGGAGTCAGATATTGGGGTAAAAACCTGAGAGATCAGAAGAATAGAAAAAGCCACAGCCAACCTCACATTACAGATGCCTCAGTCACCTAAGAGATCTACTTCCTGTACACTCGCACCTATATACCTTTTTATTCTGCAATCTCACTTCCTCTCTCCACCCAGCTGTATCACTTCCTATCTGTCTATACAGACCTCCAGACCTCTATGGTTAGTGCTGGGATTAAAGGCATGTGTCACCATGCCTGGCTCTGTTCTCCAGTGTAGCCTTGAACTCACAGAGATTCAGGTGGATCTCTGCCTCTCGAATGCTAGGATAAAAGGCATGTGCTACCATTGCCTGACTTCTTTATTTAATATAATGGCTGGCTTTTTCCTCTAATCCTCAAATAAGCTTAATTAGGGTGCACAATATTTTGGGGAACACAATATATCACCACATTTCCCCTTTGTTGTCTAATATAAAAAAGTTATAACTAATATAAGAAAAATTATATACAGTAAGTACAATAACTATATACAATATATACAAGCAATAAATACATCAACAATATCTAGTCCAGTTGCATTTGACAAATTCAGAGAAAATATTCCATTATCTACCCTATTTTGGTGAGTCTAAAATGTAACTAATTCACTTTCTATCCTAACTTGTATTACCACCTGAAAGCTATCTTTTGATGCCTTTTATACTCACACACTTTACACCTCTTTAGTGAGTTTTTTTTCTGAATTTCTTAACAAGGAAAACTATAACTATCTAATCTTCAACTCTTTTAGAGACCCAAGAAGGAAATAATATTAACTGAGTAAGGAGGAAGCACAAACAAGTAACTTCCAAAAACTTTGAGAAATGACAGAAACAGCTGACTGTCTGGACAGTCACCCGAGGTTTCTCTGCAACTTTGGGGCATCATCTTCATCCCACAGGCTTAGCATATCTGACAGACTTTTCTGTGAAGCAGGATGTTCTGAAGGGCTGTCCCACCGTGTCTTGGTAAGTATCAACAGTCCTTTCTTTTGTGTCCTGCTTGTCCATTTTGTGTCCAGCATACTGTCAGCAGTATATGCGAGGCCACTTTCTTGCCCAGTGGCTAACTTTTGCCACACTCCATGTGGAGTTTCTTGAATGCCCATCATTTTCTCTGAAGTAGACTGGTGCTGCCAGGAGCAGACATGTCTCATTGTCATAAAAAAAAAAAGAAAAAAATCTATATTATTAATAAAACATCTTAAATGCCATATTCTGCAGATCTCTGAAGTGTTTGAAGATGACCTGTCTATCTAAAATACATCTCTGCTTCACCTTGAAAACATACCTAATATGACTGCAAGTTCAATTGCAATAACTAACTACTAACTTTAATTTCTTTATATTCTAATTAGTTGGTAAAACTTTCAAGGATTAGTAAATTGCATTACATTGTTAAATGAACTGTATAGGTACAGCACCTTGAATAAGATCAGAAATACATGTACAGTATATTCTAACAAAATTAATCTCAAATTTGTATCAATATACAAAATTTATATACAATGTACAAAAATCCAATCCAATCTAAAATATTTAAAACCAGTGGTTGCCTTCTAACAGTAGATTCAGTAATCTACCTTTTTGTCTTATCACCCTACGCCAAGGACATCTGACAGAGTGCTTCTCATATGTTGCCTCCTGCCTGGGACCAGGGCAGTGGCACACCCACCCTGTGGAATTTCCTTAAATTGTCTTTTTTTCTTGAACTTCTCAAAGCAAATTTTTACTTGGAAATCACAGATTTCATTGTGATAATGGATTCTATGCTTTTAAAAACATCTTCAGACCTGGTGTGCTCGTATACTTTTAATCCCAGTACTCAGGAGGCAGAAGCAGGCAGATCTCTATGCATTTGAGGCCAGCCTGATCTACAGAGAGAGTTCCAGGACATCCAGTGCTGTTACACAGAGAAACCCTGTCTTGAAAAACCAAATATATATATATATATATATATATATATATATATATATATATATATATATATATATTTCTCCAGGCAAAATAAAGTCACCTGGCTACAGTATGCTGTTAAACTCTGAGATACCCCTCTCCCCATCAGACTTGTGTTTTGATAACTTGGTGTCCAGCTTGGGCTACTCTTTTGAAGGCTGAAACATGCAGGGGTGATAGCCTGACTAGTGGAAGTTAGGTCACTAGCAGAGGGTCCTTGAAGATGTACCAGCCCCTGGTTCTGAAACAGACTAAGGTAGGAGATAGTTTGGAGTTACACATAACCCCCCTTCTAATAATGCCTTTACTTGCATGTGCCCCTTGCAACAATGTCTTTACCTGCATGTGCACACACGCCCTTCTCCAAACAATGCACCTAGCAAGCTCAAAGCCCATGCTCACCCCCACAACTTGCATCAGACGACACAAACTCCCACCTCTGAACATTAGTATAATTTTCCCCTGGTCCTGGTAACAATTAAATTTAGAGTTTCTGTTGATTGTTTTCCCAATGTATCCAGGTATGAAGAATAGAATGGAGGGATGATCCGGCTTGAACTGGTTATGGATGCATTTGCAATAAGATATAGCTATGTCCCCTGGTAACCATTTATGGAGAATCCCCTATTTAGCATCTTATGCCTATGCATAACTGGGCATGCATATGACTAAAATCAGAAGCATTATGGGAAGAGACATACACAGTAGGAAAAATGAATATACGATCTAATCTATCTGTCAAAATGGAACCCACTCAAACTGTAATAACCAGCCCCTCTTTCTTTTTAACCCCATAAAAGGAAGCCCCAAACAATAGTCGAGGCCCTTGAGCACTCTCTGTGCTGTTGCCCACTGTCAATCCTGACATCCTATTTAATCTGTACTTTGGTTTTGCACTGAGTAAAGCTACCTTGTGTCTTGCAGATCACTGTGAGTCCTTATTTTCAGTTCTTTGGCTGAGAGGCCAAAAACCTGGAAACACCAGGCCCAAACTCCAACCTTTGGTAACAGTTCCAGCCACAATTTCTGCTTCCTGATCCATGTGAACAAACCTCCACCACCAAACAGGTACTCTGCCAAGCCTTCCCTGCCACAATGGACTGAGACCTCTGAACCCGAGAGCCAAAATAAGGTCTCCCTCTGAAGTTGCATCTGTTGGGTATTTTGTCACTGTGCTAAGAAGAGAGGCTCACACAAGAACTACCCATCTACTAGGCACAAGGCTCCCCACTTATTAGACACAAGACACTCTACCTCCTGAGCACAAGGCACCTCACCTACTAGGCATAAGACAACCCACATACTATGCACAAGGCACCTTGTGAGCGTTCTGCACTTAAGAAATCCATAGCCTGCCCTCTGTAGATGTAACCATCTTATTAAATAAGAAACACAGAGCCAATGCAAAGATGAAAGCCCAAGAGGTCAGAGCTAAGAGTCTTACCCTTCCTGCTTCAGCTATCCTCTTCAGTCAAGAGAGCTACTTCCTGTGTGTTTGTCTTTATGTAGACTTTCTGTTCTGCCTTCTCATTGGTTGTAAACCCAACCACATGACCTCCTCATCACTGCCCGTCTGTACAGACCTCCATGTCTTCTATGGTTGGTATTTAGATTAAAGGCATGTGTCTCCATGCTGGCTGTATCCTTGAACACACAGAGATCCACCTAGCTCTGCCTCCCAAGAGCTAGGATTGAAGGCGTGCACCACCAACGCCCGGCTCTGCTATGACTTGCTATTAGCTCTGACCCCCAGGCAACTCTATTTATTAACATACAAATAAAATCACATTTCAGTACAAATAAAATATCACCATAGCCCTCCTCTCACGAGCAAAGATTTCTCTCTCAGAGATATATCCTGAGTGGTCACCACAAAGCCTAGACCAAGTTGAGTAGTCTGTAGAAGGAAGGAGTGAGGAAAGGGTGAGGAGGAACATTCTGACATCATCATGGCTATATCAACCGAGTGCTATGAAAATGCAGGATAGGAACAGGTGATGTTCATTGGGTCATTCCCAAGGGGGTAGGGCACCACTGGGGCACTAACGTCATCCCCCAATGGCTGCTCAGCTGGCAAGGGCCTGGGATTGCCCTTGTCATTCAAGGAGCGAGATGAATGATTGAGACAGTCCTCATTTCTTAGCATCTGGCTGGCCTGTACTCCATCAGCACTTGAGATGGGCATCTGAGTCTCTAGGGGCTCAGGAGACAAAAGTCACCTTGTGTGTAGCTGTGTATATGACCGAGCGTGAAAGAAGTGATTCTCTTTATTTCTGTTTTCAAAC
The DNA here is from genome assembly GCF_007827085.1 of Peromyscus californicus insignis. Lineage (NCBI taxonomy): Eukaryota > Metazoa > Chordata > Mammalia > Rodentia > Cricetidae > Peromyscus > Peromyscus californicus. The sequence continues at coordinate 157,968,196 of NW_026294562.1, forward strand.
TATTTCATTTGGTTTTATTTTATGTGTGAATGTTCACCTGTGTGTATGTAAGTGCACCAGGTGCATTCAGTGCCTGAGGAAGACAGAAGAGGGTGTTGGATCCTCTGGAACTGGAGTTACAGATGGTTATGAGCCACCATGTGAGTGCTGGGAACTGAACCCAGGTCCTCTGCAAGAGCAGCAGGGGTTCTTAACCACTGAGCTATCTCTCCAGCTCCATTTTTTAATTGTAGAGCTTGGGATTGAAGCCAGGGCTCTTCACATGCTAAGCAAGCATTCTCTCACTGAGCTACATCCCCAGTACTATTCTTTTCTCTTTTTGAGATAGAATTGTGTACATAGGCTGCCTTGAACACAATCTGCAGCCCAGGCTAGTCTTGAACTTGCTACATAGAAGATATCTCTGCCTCATAGTCCTGAGAAGCTGGATACTGGTCAGTGGCACCAAGCCCACAAGGATAGATTTCTGAAACAGAACCTTCAGAACCCTCTAGCGAACTCAAGTAGAAATAGTCCAAGAAGGTGGCAAACAGCTTCATGAACACGTGGGCTAAGGCATGGGCGTGCTCTGCACTTGTAAAGAGGTCTGACACAGATTGAGCCACTGAACAGGCTGGGCGAGCAAAGAATGAGGATAGGAGAACATACTCTGATATTATTGATGGTACACTTTTTGTGGGCCAGGCACTGGGTGGCAAAGCCACCACATTATACAAGACAGGCAGAGGCCTTGCCTGTCAGAGATGACACTCTGACAGAGGAGAGAGCCACCCAGGGATGGGAGCTGTGGAGGAATGTCACACAGTGACAGCAAGAGCCTTGGGAGCCATGTGATCAGAGTCTAGACCCAAATGACAAAGTGTATTGCCAGCAGAGAGAGCAGGCCTGAGTGGGGGACCAGAGAAAGATCAGCATCTGAGAGCTTAGGAAGATTGACATGAGGTCAGAGGACACACAGGAGCTTGATGGGGCAGCTTAGGTAGAACACACAAGCCATTTGGACCAGTGTTCTACAGGCTGAAAATGACCCTCCATCCTTCTTCTGTGCCCATTTTCCCTTCACTGCCAAGATGGATCTGGGCCTCTCTGGGGAACACTAGCTGTGGTTACTTGAACCTACTACCTTCTGAGAAGTGTTTTCCACATACAAGCTCGGGTGTGACAAGGCTCTGATGCTGTGACCAGCCAAAGCCCTGGGGTCCCCAGTGGGTGTCACAGCTGTGACTATTGTCGGCTGTTGGTCCCACTCAGCCCACCACCCCTCTGCTCTGTACCCACGCAGCACCGGCATCGTCTTCACTGTGAGGTCCATCACCCCAGGTCTAGGAGGGAAGGCCCCAAACTCTGGGAGGCTGGTGTCTCCAGGTCCTGTCCTTTACCTGCAGGACACTGGCCACTTCCCCAGTGCACTTGATATCTTCATGGAATGGCTTCTAACATCAGCCTGGTTTTCTGCATGGTAAACCCTCCCCCACAGAGTTGAAAAAGCCTTTCTGAGGGAAGTGACATCCATATGAGATTTCTCATAAGTGAGCTACCTGGGGCAGCCATCCAGAGTTCAACCCCATTTCTACATAAGAACACATTAGCTTCTATGACACATGCATGGTGACACAGGAATCAGTGAGGGAAGCACATTTGGAAATGATGGGTACAGTCCCCGGACCTCTTCCTCCCCACTGAAGGTTACCATAGATCCCAGAAGCTGGGGACCCAGCATTCAGACCCCGAAACAAATAGTCAATCATAAAACCCAGTTCGAAAACACTCTCATCAAAGGAACCCTTGAGCCTCATGCTGTACTGTTCCATCTACCACACAGCTGGGACACTGAGGCCCGTCAGCCATTTACAAAGCAATAACTATGCTGATGCAGAAAGACACTTTCTTTTTACTTCTGTGTAGATAACCGTGTGTGTGTGCGTGTGTGTGTGTGTGTGTGTGTGTGTGTGTGTGTGTGTGTCCTTCTGCATGTTAAACAAGCACTGTACTACTTAGCCAGCCCTCCTACATCCCTAATCCTATTTTACTTTATCTTGAAGGTTTTTTTACATTGCCCAGGCTAGCCTCAGTTTCGCCATGGTCCCCGCCTCAGCACCCTGAGTAGCTGGGATCATGCCCAGTTTCATTACCCTTTATTCCTTTAGATCCCAGTCATCTACTGGAGGAGCAAGTACTGGGGTTCTGTCTGAGAGGAAGTAGGGCTGCGGAGATGGTTCAGCAGTTCAAGTTTGATTCCCAGCAACCACAACTTCTCTCTCATCTCAGACTGAGACAGTCCCTGAAACACTGAGATCAGTAAGCCGTGAGAACCAGGCATAGTGGTGCAAATCTGTAACCCCAGCACTTGGGAGGCTGAGGCAGGAGGATCGCTCATTCGAGGGTATCCTTAGCCACTGAGTGAGGCATGGTCAGGAAGAAAGAAGAGAGGCAAGGAGAGGGTAGGGAAGAAGTCAGGAGCGGGGGAGGTGGTTCCTTAGGTAACATGCCTGCGGCAAACACCTGAGTTTGGATCCCCAGCATCCATTTTCTTTAATCCACTTGTAATTCTAGCACTGGGGGCAGAAACAGAAGGATCCTGGGAGCTTGCCCAGCCAAGCAATCTAACCAAAATGGTGAGCTCCAAGTTTAGGGAGAAGAGCCTGTCTCAAAAATTAAGGTAGAGGGCAATTGAGGAAAATACTAGAAGTCGACCTCTGGCCTCTGCATAGAAGTACACATGCACCTTTGTATGCACAAGAACATATGTGTTCCATGTACACACACACATTCACACACACATACATACACATACACACACATACATGCACACACATATACACACACATACACATACACATACATACATACACACACACATACATGCACACATAGACACACACACAGACACACACAGAGACACATACATGCTCACACACATATACACACACATACACATATACATACATACATACACACACACACATACACACCTGTAGGGACAGCCACTTGGTATAGGGTTAGAGACAGGTTGCATAGCAATGTGGAAGGGACAAACTACAGAGAACATCCCTGCTCCACATGCCCTCAATCATGGTCATTAGGAAAATTCTAGATTTTTCTAACATGCCAGAAACATGGGGTGGGAGTAGGTGAAATTTGACCTACGGAGCTTCTACCTCAGGTTTTGTTAATGTACTAGAGTCAACGAGCCCACCCGTGTCTGAGGAGAGCCCACAGTCCATCTGTCCTCCACCTCCAATCCAAAGACTGTCCTAGCATGCAGGGGAAGCCACACTGGCTGCAGGGGAGATAGGCAGCGACTCACAGTGACCCAACCCGGTGGTCCTCTGTGGTGGCCGAGGACCCCCTCTGCAGAGCAGCATTCTTCCACATACAGCTTAGCAGGTGAAGGGCGTGCGTCCCCTGCCCCGGGGCCTGCTGTCGGTCACTCAGTTGAAAAAGGTGTTTGCCCAAATTAAAGTCTGCACTGAAGTCCTGTTTCCCTGCCACGTCAGCACCTAATTCCGAGCTCTGATGATTGACATGTCTCTTAATGTGGGTTCCTAAATGTGAAACCATTTTGTGAGCAAACACTGCAGGAGCAAGAATTCCTTGGTCCAGTGACCCCACAGCTTCCTCTCATGGCGAGCCACCTGGTGATGGAATGCCCCCTGAATATTATCCTTTTCTATTATTTTTATCTTGGCTTCCAAATGAAGCGCATGAGGGAAATAAGATGTGGTGTGGCCTGAATTCTCACCAAGAGGTGTTAGGAGGGTTTTAAGCAGAGGCGGAGGCTTGTGGGTAGCTTGGGATGGCAGAAATGGTTTTAATTCAGTGCAGAGGGTAGGGAGGGACTTCAGATGGGGAGTGCTGGGTCTCTGGGGTACGTGATTGGGCTAGCTGGCAGGGGTAGAGAGGGCAGCAAAGTGATGCTGGACACAGCCTCCCTTCTAGGCTCAGTGACAATTCAGGGCCACAGACTAACAGCAGAGCAGCACAGCACGGAGAGCCCCTTCCCTTGCCCTGGAAGCCCCACTGAGAAGCTGGTGACCCCCTCTGTTAAAATCTGAATGAGCAATGTCCTCCACTGGCTCCTGTGTTTGAACACCTGTTCTCCAGTCAGTGGGACACTTGTGAGGTTTGGGGGTGCTTGAAGGCCCTTTAGGAGGTGAGACTTTGTTGGAGGGGGACACCGAGGGGCTTAGGGAAGTGGGTCTTGGGGGTTATAGCCAGACCCTACCTCCAGTCTAGTCTCTGCAGCCCCTAAAATGAGAGAAGCAAGGATCTCAAGCCCTTCACCGTCCAGCCATATTAAACCTGCTTCACTGGAGCATCTCTGACAGGAATTTGGTCACATTGAAAAGTAACTAATAAACCATTTAATGATACATCTTCCCTGCGGCTGCTTGCCAGTCACCTGGGCACAGCTGACACTTGAGGACCCAGTACTGGGGGAGTCTTCCTCTCTCCCCCTAGGACTGGGCAGGCTTTATTCAGCCTGTGGCCCTTGCGTGGCTTGAGTTCCACATTCTGTGCCAGCTTTTTCTGTGTGTCTAGTTCTGGGGTACTTCATTTACTTTAATTTAATTTTATTAGTGTGTGTGTGTGTGTGTGTGTGTGTGTGTGTGTGTGTGTGTGTGTGTCAGCAGTTAGAAGAGAGCACTGTATCCCCTGGAGCTGGAGTTACAGGTGGCTATTAGCCATCCAATGTGAATGCTGGGAACTGAACTTGTGTCCTCTGGAAGAGTGACAAGTGCTCTTAAGCCCTGACCCATCTCTCCAGCCCCTCTTTAATTCATTTTTTCCACAGACCTCGCAAACTATTGAAGCATTCCTTCCCCAAAGAAAAGATCCACACTGATTTCTATAGCGCTATGGGGCTCAACTCTTGAACAAATTCCTCACCAGCAGGGTGGATGAGAACCTGGAAAGGTGAGCTGCCTTGAACTTGGAACCACATTCACAGTGGACGATGTCTCATCTAAAGCTTGTTGCATGGCTTCAGAGCCGCTGGGACAGAGGCAGAGGGAAAGCCCAGGGGAAGGTTCTCACCTTCACTGGCAGACACAGAGTTGAGGTTTTCTGGAGGAGGCCCCCAAGCTGGGACTAAACTGGGGGGCTGGGGGCATGGAGAAGCCCTTGGTGTGAGGAGGAGGGAGTATGGCAAGTGCCCAGCAGAAGTAGGATCGTCAAGGTGTAGCCCTGGATGGAAGGGAAGGAATCCCTGAGGCCCTTTCCCTGGCTACCCTGGGTTGTCTCAGGAGCAATTTCACTCATCCTCTCCGGTCACAGCAGCTGCCACCGCCTAGGCCCCCTCAGTCTTGCATCTCCCAACACAAAGGCCAGCTGCTGGAACTCTCCCTGCAGCTCCAGTGAGAAGCAGTCAGGGAACAAAGCTATCTATGCCTTGTGGTGCCCAAAATACGACTGTCATTTATTTTGTTATATGAAATTAGAGCACGCCTTGTAGCCATAATGAATCATTTCCTTCCTGCCTGGGCCACTGTGTCAGGCAGGCGCTCGGCATCCCCCATTCAGGGCCTTTCACTTCATCTCTGGCTAATAATAACCGACCCAGGTGAGCAAACGCCCTCCCCAGACAATGCAGGGCCTGGGCGGACATCTCCAGGAGAAGAGCGGCATGTGAGGGGTGGGGCCAGGCTAACATGGAGAGAGACAATGCCCATGGGCAGAGGAGAGGGCCTGTGCTCTATGGTAGAAAGATGCAAAGCAGGAGACACCAGCCATCTTTCCCAGCTACTCCTCAGAGAACGCATCCCCTGCAGGCTGCTCTCTTGTAGACTTTCTTCCCACTCATTGCCTAGATTTAGCTCAGAAGGGATCTACCCACACACACCAAGTCCCCACCATGACCATCCATGGCTTTGCTCCCATTTAAGCCTCAGGTTTCAAGGCACTATGTCACACCCTAACCTGGAGCTCACGAAGTCTCGACCCTTCTCTCTCATCTCCCGTCCTCACCCTGGGCTGGCTCTGTAGGAGCTGGTGCTCAACAAGCGAGTCAGTCAGTATGTGGTAATAGAATCAGGCCCTTGGGTTCTTCCCTCTGGGGCTAGGACCAAGGAGCCCTGCCCAGCATACTGCAGAGGAAGCCAAGCCAGGCCCTGCACTGTAGAGTTCCCCCCAATGGGCCAAAAAGGAAGTTATCCCAAGCATGAGACTGCCGTGATCCTGTATCACTGGTCTTCTCCACTAATTGTAACTCTTAACTCCTTTGAACTGCCATACTCTCCGAGTTGGCACACAACCAGTACTGCTCAATGAGGACAGATGCAGATGAGTGAATCAGTGAATGAGAGTCAAAGGCCACGTTGCTGAATGATGTAGGACCAATCCCAGAGGAACAGTGAGCAGAAAAGGGATGCTGGCCGGCTGGCACATGCACTCACTTCTGCTGTGATGGACTAGAACCATGAGCCAAAGTAAACCCCTCCTCCCTTCGTTGTGAATATCCCTTGTTTTGTCTAAGAGATAAGATATGACTAAGGTAATCATCCACCAAGGGTGTACCCTCTGCCTGCTCTACCTTCTCTCTCACTCTTCCCATGGATCCTAGCTACCCAGCCATGGTGTTCTTCAGGGAGCCTCCTGGCTGTCCATCCTCCTAACCTCCATGACTCATATGACCACATGGCTCCTTGTATCCAAATGAGTTCTTGCGGACACACACCAGGCACTGGCCTGATGCTGCTGAGAACTCCGATTGGACAGAAGGAGGCTGTGTGTCTCCATCTCACCTGCAGGTGCCACAGTATCAGACTCATTGAAGGTCCCTGTGAGACACTTTCTCACTGAGTGAGTCAATCAAAGCAATAACATGGAACTGACCAAGTCTCAAGTTCCATGCCTAATTTGCCATCCTGCACATTGCCATGAAAACTGAAAACACAAAAATCCATCCATAAAGTAACAAGTAGCTGCTAAGAGAGAATCAGTCTTCTGTTGTGAGATATTTGATGATACTGTATGAAGATACGTCACTGTGACTGGTTTAATAAAAAGCTAAATGGCCAATAGCTAGGCAGGATTTGGGGGTGCAGAGAGAACACTAGGAAGAAAAGCTTCAGAGTTGCCAGCCAAACTTAGGAGAAGCATGACATGTAGGAGATGAGATAACAAGCCATGAGCCACATGGAAGCATGTAAATTAATAGAAATAGGTCAATTTAAGTTATAAGAGCTAGTAGGAAAGAAGCCTAAGCTATCAGCCAAGCTTTCATAATTAATAAGAAGTCTGTGTCATGATTGGGGAGCTGATGGTCCTGATGAAATAGTTCGACTACAGTCTTCTCTAGGGACAAGCCCCCTGATAGGTTATCCAGTCCTAAGTGCTCAGTCACACACACACACACACACACACACACACACACACACACACACACACACATGCACACACACACATACACACACACACCACATACATACACACACATGTACGCACACACATGCAACCCAAAATGATTCAGCAGGTTGAACATATGTGTCTACTATTTGAGTGTGTGTATAGCAACCATGATTACAGAAGAGGAGGTCACAAACTTGAGATAGAGTAGAAAGGACACAAGAGAGGTTGGAGAGGGGAGAAGGAGGAGTGGAAACACAGTCCTCATGTATGAAGTTCCCAAACAAAGTAAATGTAATAAAAATAAATAATAAGGGGCTGGGGAGAGGGCTCAGCAGCTAAGGGCACCGGCTCCTCTCTCAGAGGACCAAGATTCAATTTCCAGCACCCACATGGCGGCTCACAACCCTCTATAACTTTAGTTCTGGGGGATCTGCACCCTTCTGGGCACTGCTTGCACGTGGTACACAGACATACATGCTGGTAAAACACCCGTACACATAAAAGTATACACATACTATCTTATTCATATTATAATATATATTTATTATATTTTTAAATATACATAATCTTATTTATGTATATGTATGTATATAAATGTGCTTGTGTATAAATAAGAAAATGTGTACATATGTATATAAATAAGGTACTATATTTTGTGTATATGCATATAAATAGATAAAATAAAAATGCAAATAGCCACTGTTATAATTTTTGTACATCTTCTTCTGGTATTCTCTAAAAAATTTTTACATAATTGAGAGCCTATAGTTTTTTGTCCTCTTTTTGAATTTTTTGACAAATCCATAAACATCATAGCATTTGATCATGAGATCACACTTCTTTGCTTTTCATGATTCTCTTATTAAATATGCAAATTGCTTGCAGTCTTCTCTGTATTTCAAACAACATTGCAATGAATATCTACATGCAGAAGCCATTTCTCTTCCTGCAGTGCTGAGGGCCACACCTAGGACTCAGGTTCCATGAAGCACGTGCTTGGAACTCTACCGGCAGACCACATCTGCAGCTCTTTCCAAATTTTAATCCTATTGTTTAATGACATTTATGAAGCAGATTTCCTAGGTCAGAGCTGATCCACACCTTTTAAGTTATTGATAATATTTCTAGGGAATATGTGTGATATTTTTATTAATTCTTTGAGAATTCTTATAAGCATACTTCATTTTGATCATACTCATCCCCACTCCTCCCTTGAACCCCTCCCAGATCCACCGCATCCCAACTTCATATTCTCTTTTTTCCATAACCCACACTTTGTGTTACCCTTGGATGGCGGTTGGCCTACACTGTACTGGAGTGTGAAATGGCTGTGTCCTTAAAGAAAACTGACTCCCTCCCCTAGCGGCCACCAGCTGTCAATGGCTCCTCGATGGTAGGGCTCATAAGTTGTTCCTGCTTCCAGGCTGCAATATTGACAGCTCGATCTTGTGCACGTCTTGTCCCGGCATCCACAGCTGCTGTGAGCTCCCGAGTACAGCAGGCCATGTCCAGGAGACACCGTTCGCTCCGGTTCTTCCTGACCTCTGGTTCTTACCATCTTTCCACCCTCTTTTCTTCGATAGTCCCTGAGCCTTGGGAAGAGGGAGCGTGGTATGCATGCTCCTATTTGTAGCTGAGCACTCCACAGACTTTCTCTGGACTTAAGCCAGTTGTGGGTTTCTTCATGAACAGACAGTGACATTCTAAGGTAGAGTTAAAGGGAGGGATACACACATACAAACAGCACTTACCAGAAGATAGGGACGGTAACCAGAGAACAAGCCATAAAAAGAGAGCAATGAACTATGAACCAATGGCTGAGGGGTCCCCACTGGATCAGGCCCTCTGAATGGGTGAGACCGTTGATTGGTTTGATCTGTTTGGGAGGCATCCAGGCAGTGGGACCAGGTCCTGTGTTCATTGCATGAGTTGGCTGTTTGAAACCTGGGGCCTATGCAGGATTGCTTGGCTCGGCCTGGGAGGAGGGGACTGGACCTGCCTGGACTGAGTCTACCAGGTTGATCTCAGTCCTCGGGGAAGGCTTTGCCCTGGAGGAGATGGTAATGGGGGGGGCTGGGGGAAGGTGAGGGGGATGGGATGGGGGAGAAAAAGGGAATCCGTGGCTGATATGTAGAACTGAATTGTATTACAAAATAAAAAAAATAAAAAGAAAAAGAAATAAAGTTTTAGCTTCTTAAGGAGCATAAAATTAAAAAAAAATAAAAAATAAATAAATAAAAAGAGAGCAAGTGGAAAACAATGGCAAAATTCATCTCAAACGTGTCAGTGATTACATTAAATGCAAATATGCTAAATATATCAATTAAAAGATCTGATCAGCCCTAACCAACACATTCATGTCATCCCCTCTAATGTTACATAAGAGAGAATGGAAAGAATGCCAGAGCCAGAAGATAGGGAGAGGGCTGCAAAATGTCATCTCCTGAACCAAACATTCATTGCATTCATGCTTCTCAGAGGCTCTGGCACCTACACTGGGTCTGTATGAGAATGGGTCAGCAGTCAGACGTGGATGGAGAGAGGGGTCAGGAAGCCCTGACACACACTGGTGAGCTACTTGCTGCTGACATTTTCATGAAAAGGGAGCCCTTGCCCTCCCTCAGTTGTGCACCCATTGATGATCTCACCAAGTTCCAATGGTTAGTTCCAAACCAGTGGCACATAGATACATATGGCCTGGGTAAACTAAGACACAAAACAAAACCCAAGTCATGACTCTAGGAAAGGATTGACAGTGACAGGGAGGGGCTGTCAGGGATAGGAGGAAGATGAGGAAGGGATAATCTGAAGACATTGTATACAAGTGTGAAATTATCAGATAACAAAATTAATCAATAAAAAGACATAGTGGGAATGGGCTTAAAATATGATTGAACTATAATGCAATCTAAAAGAAACTCGCTTCAAATACAACACTGTAATCAGGTTGGAAACAAAAGAGTAAGAAAGATATGTCACACAAGCATTAATCAAAGGAAGGCAGCAGACTTATATTAACATCAGATAAAATAGAGAACCGAGAACACCACCAGAGAAATAGAAATAGAAGAAACAATGATTTAAAAAGTGGTCAATCAAGAAGCAAACCATAGCATGTATAAAACAAATGGAAAATATGACAGAATCAAAAGGAGAAGAATCCAGAGGGTGAATCACTCAGCTCCCTCTCTCAGTGGTCACATAGAAAGTCACCTAGAACACAGAAAGGCTCACACCACCGTCAACCAAATGGACCAAAATTCAAGTATTAACCCATCTGACAGCAGAGCTGCAAATGTCTTCCCAACCGCCCATGGAAGATTAGCAAAAACAGATCCACAAGAGAAACTTAATGGGATCTCAACCTCACTGAGCATGCTCTCCAAATACATCAAAATCACAGAAAAATCTCCAAACACTTGGAAACTGATGAAAAAAATTCTAAATAACATGAGCTAGGATGGGAATCTCAAGAGAAATAAAAGTAAATTTACATTGAGCAGAAGGAAAATGAAAATACAATATATCAGAAGTTGTAGGAAACAGCTACAACTGTGTAAGGGAAAACCTAGAGTTCTGAGAGTACACAAAGGAAAAGAGAAAACACCCCAAACCTAGAGTTCTGAGAGTATATATACAAGGGAAAAGAGGAAACACCCCAAACCTAGAGTTCTGAGAGTACACAAGGGAAAAGAGGAAACATCCCAAACCAAAAAATTCCAAGTTCACACTTCATGGACCTTGGTGAGGAGAAAGGGGGGGGGGAGGGGAGAGAGAGAGAGAGAGAGAGAGAGAGATTAAACCAAAGTGTCAAGCATTCAAGCATGGTGGCACACACCTTTAATCTGAGCACTTGGGAGGCAGAGGCAGGTGGATCCCTGAGTCTGAGGCCAGCCTGGTCTACAGAGTGAGTTCCAGGTAACGAGCAAAAGAAATGAAATAATAAGGAAGAAAAAATCAAATTACATGGAGAAGAGAAAAAGAATAAAGAAAATCAGTGGAACAAAGACTTGGTTCTTGGGAAAGCTCAAGAAATAGGCAGATCTCTAGGAAAACTAAACAGAGGAATGCCAAAAACCCTTCAGGCATCAAAAGGAGACAGGGGATGCCTGGGAAACCCTATACATGTCACCTGTTGACAAACAAGGCAGGCAAGTTACTCCAAAAGTATAAATGACTATAGCTCAACCAAGATAAGAAGGGAATGTAAATAATTCTGCTGTGACTAAGAAACTCCAATTGGTAATTTTGTAAATTCCGCTAAATAGAAATCTTCAGACCCAGATAGTGCCACTGATGAGTCCTATCAAATGTTTAAATATTAATTGGTTCCACTGGCTACTAACTCTGTGGTAAATCTGGTAATACTGTCATAACAAGCTACATAACAACAATGCAATAAAATAATATAAAAAAGAGAAAGGAGTGGGGAGAGAGGGAAGAAAAGAGAGAGGAATTGAAGAAGGTTGGGAATGCAGCAGAGAGAAGGGCTATCAATCCAAAAAAATCCTTCACAAATACTAGAAAATCAAGTCCGTCAACAGATAGAATTTCACAAAATGAATGCAAGGTTGGTTCAATGTCAGACAATCAACTAATGCAATCCATCACACAGACTAAACAAAATGTGTTGATATTAGTTGGTGCAGAAGGCACATGGAGCAAAATTTATACCCATTCATGATTTTTAAAAATAAGAAGCTCCCTCTGAAGTAGGAAGTGAGAATTTTATTCAACTGATGAGAGTGTCTATAAACAAACCGCAGCTAACACTGTGTGTGAGTGTGAAAGCTGACGTCTTTCCTCCATGAGTGAAGCAGAATGTTGCCCACACTCCGGACTCTAAATCAACACATTACTGAAGTTCTGAGCAGTCCAAAATGCCAAAACAAATGGTAAGTAAATGTTAAAGTTACAGATCAAAAGAAAAGAAGCAAGAGTATTCCTGTCTGCAGATAGCATGGCCGCCTGTGTAGACAAGTTCAAGCAAGCTCCAAAAATCTCCTAGAAGCCATATGTGAGTCCAGCAAGGTTGCAGAATAGAATTTAAACATAGGAAAGGAAAAGGTTTTCTGAATATTAGCAGTGAACACATGAACATCAAAAATTAGACATGTGTGTGGGAGAGATGACTCTCTGTTGAAGAGCACTTGATGCTCTTGAAGAGGACCCAGGCTTCTAAGGCTACCACATGCATGTGGTACATATACACGCATCAGGCAAACACTCATAAGATAAAAAATAAATAGCCAGGCAGTGGTGGCACACACCTTTAATCCCAGCACTTGGGAGGCAGAGGCAGGTGGATCTCTGTGAGTTCAAGGCCAGCCTGATCTATAGAGTGAGTCCCAGGACAGCTAAGGCTGTTACACAGAGAAATCCTGTCTCAAAAATAAATAAATTTAACTAACTAAATAAATAAATAGATAAATAGATAAATTAATAAATCGAGATAAATAAATAAATCTAAATAAATAAATCTTTTAAAAATTAAACGTAATACATATGTAAATATTTAACAAATGATATTAAGAAACAAAAATAAAGCATGTATGAGGGTTGTATAATCAACTACATGATGCTGAAAACTCCAAGAAAATCTAATAAATGGGGAGACAGGCTATGTTTATGGGCTAAGAAACAGAAATAGCAAGGCACTCCTTTCTCCTCACAGCCACAGGTCAGTCAAATGCAATTTTTATCCAAATCCCAGAAAGTGCTTCATGTGTATAGGTACATACAATATTATTTTTTAATTTATTAAGAAACCAAATATATAGGATAAATAAAATTATTTTTGGATAAAGAAGACTGAATACGAGTAATAATTATATTCAATAACAAGATTTATTCAGTAACTATAGCAAATCAATCCAGTGAGATGTTGGCAGAAAGGCTCCAGACATGTGGATCAATGGAGTAAAGCAGAGAGAGCCACCAATGAGTTTAACTGGCTTTTGATAAGAACATGAAATTTAATGAAGGAAAGATACAACTTTCTCAATCTTTGGTGCTGGAGAAATTATATACCCATAATTTTTTTTTTTTTTTTTTTTGGTTTTTCGAGACAGGGTTTCTCTGTGTAGCTTTGCGCCTTTTCCTGGAACTCACTTGGTAGACCAGGCTGGCCTCGAACTCACAGAGATCCGCCTAGCTCTGCCTCCCGAGTGCTGGGATTAAAGGCGTGCGCCACCACCGCCCGGCTATATACCCATAATTTAAAAAAAAAAAAAAACCACAAACTTTGATCTAAGTTTCTCAGTTTATTAACACTAAAATTAAAAATGGCCCAACTACTCATGGGCTTAAATGCAAATGGAAAGTTCTAGAACTCTTATCAGGAAGTATAGGAGAAGGTCTGAAAACCACAGGAGTAGGCAAATTCTTTGTACTTGACACTAAAAAATATATTCAGCAAGCAGAGAAATTGATAATTGGGCTTCACCAATTTAAAATTTTGTTTTGTGAAAAATCAAGATTAAGAGGAGGAAAGATAATCTACAAACTAAGAAAGCATTTGCAATAATGTGTCTGGTAAACAACGGCCATTGAAACTGTAGGAAAAAATCTCAAAAGAAAAAATAGAAACACAGGGCATGGTGATGTATGCCTGTAATCCTGGTTGATACTCAGAAGGCTGAGGCAGGAGGATTACATTTGAGGTCAACCTGGCCTTCATTGTAAGACTCTTTCTCAAAAACAACAACATAGCCGGGCGGTGGTGGCGCACGCCTTTAATCCCAGCACTCGGGAGGCAGAGCCAGGCGGATCTCTGTGAGTTCGAGGCCAGCCTGGACTACCAAGTGAGTTCCAGGAAAGGCGCAAAGCTACACAGAGAAACCCTGTTTCGAAAAACCAAAAAAAAAAAAAAAAAAAAAAAAAAAACAACAACAACATAGTTAGAAAATGCACAAAAACATGAAGAGGCCTCCTACCAAAGAGAATATAGATGCTATATAAACAAGGGTTTGCCATAGCCATTAGGTGAATGCAGTTAAAACTACTATCCACAGGGGCTGGTGAGGTGCCCCAAATGGTAAAGACAAAGACAAACTGTGGTGCATCTCCACAAAGAAAAGCAACATCCTGGATGAATACCTGGAGAAATACATTAAGTGGAAAAAGCCAGTTGCCAAAGGTTGCATGCTGTATGATTTCATTTACGTGGCATTCCAGGCCTAGACTTGCAACCCAGTGGGAGATCCTTAGCACCACAAAAGCGGGGCTCTTCACTTACATCTGTAACTCCAGCTCTGGGGAGGCAGACACAGGGGGGCCTTGGGAACTTGCTGTCCAGCCATCCTAGTCAATCAGTGACCTTCTGATTCAGCGAGAGACCCTGTCTCAAAATAAATAAATAAGGAGGGAAGCAATAGAGGGAGACACCCAAGACAACCTCCAGTTTCTACACACACCTGTGGGCAGGCAGGCATGCAGGCTCGCACACATGCACACACACACACACGCACACACACCACATAAACTAAAACTAACAGAAAAACAAATTTGTGATGGTAGAGTACACTAACTTATCAAATGCTGACAGCGGGCTTACATTCTGATTTTGAATTTTGCAGTGCTGGGGATGGAGCCAGGCTGAATAAGTACTCTACCGCTAAGCTACATCTCTGGAGTTTAATCATTTTTTAATCTCTTAATAAATAATTAATTGCATGCGCTAAATGTGTAACAGCCATTCGAAGGTTAATAATCTTTAGTACGCATTGATATATTTTTAAGTGGGAATGTTGTACTTCAAGATACCTGTGGTAGGTGTAATGATATGTGGAAAATCTGTGACTCCCGTACAGGTATCTTGAGCACATGAGGTGGCCCCAAAAATAAATAAATAAATAAATAACAGCACGATGGTGGGGACCCACTTGGATAATTCACCAGAAACCTGAATAAACACCAAACCAAAAAAAAAAAAAAAATGAGAGGGAATCCAGAGATTAATGCCTCCGAGGTACATCAGCTGTTGGCAGTGGGTAGAACTTGTCTGATTCCAGCACAGAAAAGGTTTCACTGAACGGAAAGGTTATGAGGCGGGCAAGGGAAACTGAATATTGACTAAATATTTAACAATATTAGGGAATTTTCACTCACCTCAAAGGCAGCCAAAGCCAGGATGTGTATACTTTTTCTCTCTTGGAGAGATGCTCTTAATTGTTGATGGTTATAAAATAGTATGTGCAGGTGGCTTCAGATAACCCCGGGAATGGGCAGACGACGTGACTCAGGAAGTGACAGCTACTGTGGACGGACAGTGTGTGCAGGAGCATCTTGTTCCTGTGTGTACTGCTTTTGCACGCTTTTGTATTTTCTAAAATAAAAAGGCAAAAAACACAACTGCGAAGGGCAGTCTTTGTTTTCATCCGGGGTTTTCTCCTGCAGACGAGGGGGACTGTCTGTTAAAGGATGTGCATTCCTTACTCCTTTGGGGGGCTGTGCGCATGCGCATGAGGGTGAAAATGTGTGTGTGTGTGTGTGTGTGTGTGTGTGTGTGTGTGTGTGTGTGTGTGTGTGTGTGTGTGTATGCCCGGTGTGGAGGTCAAAAGTGAACACTGAGTGTCGTTCCTCATCACTCGCCGCCTTTTTGCTTTTCTTGAGACAAAGTCTCTCATTGAACATGAGGTCATAAATTGCGCCAGGCTGGCTGACGAATGAGCTCAGAGACCTGCCTGTCTCCGCCTTCCCATCACTGCCCGGGCTGCCCATGCTGCCTGTTGGCTTTTTACCTGGGCTCTGGGGATTCAAATTCGTGTTGTCCCTACTCATGCAGCAGGCACTTTGCCCGTTGAGCCTTCTCCCCAAATCCCATATGCCTTTTAATATTATTATTCTCTCATATATTACATCCCGACTACAGTTTTCCCTCTTTCTTCTTCTCCTAGTCCCTCCCCACACCTCCACTCTTTCCCCCCCCCACACACACACACACACCCATCCACTCCTCCTCCGTTTCCCTTCAGAAAAGAGCAGGCCTCCCAGGGATATCAACCAAACACGTCATATCCAGTGATGCGAAGACTGAGCACCTCCCTCTCTGACTCTTACCTGCTTCTGAGACCCTTTTCCTCCCACAGGATTGCTCATCCACCCTTATGCCTTTTGAGACACATGGTGAGAGAGAGCATCCTTGGAACAAAGGAGGAAATAGAGTCACCGTGACTGCCTGAGCCGAGGCAGAAGCTCGCCTCCCCCATCCACCTCGCCTCAGCTCTGCTCCATCCTCCATGAAAGAAATCAAAGTTTAGCAAACACTCAAGCCCCAGTTCTTGCCACTTAAGTCCTCACCCCATGTGCCTAGTGTAAAACCTTGGACTCGTGCCACATCAGTGCCTGAGCATCTGCACTTGTCTGTTTCTCTGAAGAGGCAGGGAGTGTGGTGCAGTATGTTTGCTGTGTACATACATGCATGGGGGTGTACGTACACATGTGTGCACACCTACACTGATCACTGTGGCCATTGTCATCTGTCACGTCCTGAGCATAAAGTCCTAGAAGAGGTTCCCTCGGTCAAAGGAGCATACTTTGTCCCCCTGGAAACTGTTTCCTGACTCCAGCCAACAGCCATCAGCACTGCCAGTTCCCTCTAGCAGACACTATCAAATCCTGATCGATTGTGAGTTCGAATCCACCTGCCTGGCTGGTCCCATCTGCATCTTCTTTTTTTTGTTGCACTTTTTTAAAGATTTGTTTCATGCGTATATGTGTGTGCCTGAGCACATGTATGTGCACTACATGCATGGTTCCCCCAGAGGCCAGAGTGGCCTGGAGCTGGAGCTGGAGCTGCCTGTGACTCTAAGCTACCCTGTGTGGGGGTGCTGGGAGCTGAACCTGGGTCCTCTGCTCCAGCCCAATGGTTGATTTTGAGAAAGCGTCTTGTTAAGTAGCCTTAGGTTGGCCTGATACTTGCTATGTAGCCCAGGCTAGCCTCAAACTCACAGCAATTCTCTGGCCTCAGAGCTGAGTTTAGAGGTGTACACCACTATAGCCACCCATAAGCGTGTTATTGTCTTTAGAGTACATGGACTTGTACTTGCAGTAGTCCCTGAATATTGACCAGACTAGAGTATCCAACCACCTCCTAGTGAAAAAAACTGTAATAAAAGTAATGGAATGCTTTGTGGATTGCTGTAGTGGCACACACCTGTAGGAAGGAAAGAAGGAAGGAGGGAGGGAGGGAGGGAGGGAGGGAGGAAGTGGGGATGAGATAGCGGGAGGGAGGGAGTTCACCAACCAATGAACTCATGAATAAGCAAATGAGTGTGTCTTTAGCAGACTATGGACAAAGAGATGGAAGCCAGAGAACCAGGGGAGTCTGGAAGCCCAACAGAGGAGGAACTCAGCCTGGCCTACCGAAGCTGCACAATGCTTTGGAGGGAGAAACAGAACCACGTGACTCGCCTACCTTCCCATGAGCCTTCTGAGGATGGTCACTGGTTCTCACTGAGGAAGGAGCTCCAAACAGCACCCACTGTGGTTTCAAACCTCTTCCCCCAAAATAATAGTTTACTTTATTACCACACACTCACTGTACAAAGTGACTGCGACATTCTTATACGTGCATCCTGTCCCTTGTGCTCAGCCCCATCGTCCTCTCTTTACCCTGCCCTCTTCCTGCTGGTCCCTTTCCGTTTCCCAGCCAGTCTCCCTTCATTCTCACTATGTATCTACACAATCCAGGCTCTGTGCGCGAGCAAAGACGGCACATGTCTCTCTGCACTGGACTTGTTTCCCTTCCACCCATTTCCTTGCCAATGACGTCATTGTATTCCTCCTTATGCCAAATGAAACTCCACTGTGTGTGCACACCACATTTTCTTTATGCTTTCATGTGTTGACCGGCATCAGGCTGTCCCATGTCTCAGCTGTCGTGAATCATGCTGAGATGAACATGGGTATGGAGTATCTGTGTGCTGTGCTCTCTGATTCCTCCGGGTACATACCCAGGTGAGATATGACTGGGTTGTACAGAAGTTTTGTACAAAATAAGAATTAATTTGTTGCTACAGATTTTTAAAGAACCTTTTAAATTGTTCTATATTCCAAATAATACCCAATTCTTTGTGGGGAGAGGAGATACTTCAGCATTCGAAATAAAATCCTGCAAATGCATAAAGTCTGAAGACTCCTCAGCAGGTGCCGAGAGACGAAGTCTCCTGCACACTCCTCATGTCTCTCTGCTTCCTCCCCTCCACCATCCCCTTCCTGCGGCTGCACAAGCTACAGGAGCCAGCCCTGCACCTCTTTGCCAATCTTTTCTCAGAGGTCACAGGAATGTTGGCATGTCTGAGGCTCCCAAGTACTTCAGCTCTGGACATCTATGCTGTCCAACAGAGAAGTGATGATCTGACCTCTAACTTCATCCCAGTGTCTTTGGGGACCCACACAGAACAGAGGGGACCTCAGATTCCCCAGGACCCCAGTCCCAGTACTCCTAAGCAAGTCTGGGTACAGCCCACCAACCACAAACACCGGGGTTGGGGAGAGATACTGCTGCCCCCCAGGAGCCATGCTTGTCTTCTCCAACACATGATTCTTTCTCCAGAGGGTCTCCCTCCTCGGTGAACTCAGGAGTCACTTTCACTCGTGGATAGCACAGTGTTCGTGAAGATTGTCTTAGTTAGGCTTCCTATTGCAATACAACACCCTAACCAAGTGACTTGGGAAGGGGAGCTTGCATCCCCTTACAACCCTCAGGCCACACTCCATCACTGAAGTCAGGGCAGGGGCTCAGGGCACAATCCTGGAGACAGGAGCTGATGCAGCCACCATGCAGGGGTGCTGCTGACTGCCTTGCTCTCCATGGCTTGCTCAGCCTGCTTTCTTATACCACCCAGGACCACCAATCCAGGGATGGAACCACTCACAATGGGCTGGGCCCCTCCTTAGGAATCTTCAACCAATAAAATGCACTATGGACTTGCCTCCAAGCCAGTCTTCCAGAGGGATTTTTCTCACTTCAGAGTCCCACATCCCAGATGACTCTAGTTGATACAAAAATAACCAACACAGATGTGGATGGCCCAAAATATGATCAGGTCTTTCCGGGAAGCCACTTTTACTCCTTCACTCCCACCGACCCTCCAGGATACTCCTCTTGACTTAGCACCTGGGGGTTCTGACCCAGTAGAGCAGGAGATGCTGAGGATTTCATTGATGTCACTCTGCTCCAGTGATCTAGGCATTACCACCTTTGTATGTGACTGTTTCTACTCTGTGGCAAAGAAACAGCCCTGGGTAGACCTGTCACCATCATCCTGAGGGCCAGCCAGAGACAGGCAGAGATGAGGAAGTCCTTGCGGGTGCCAAGCTGCTAAATTACTCCCCACCCTGGCCTCCAGTTTTCTCTCTACCCTGTCCGTTTCTCCAGCATGTCTGGACTCACTTCTCTTCTCTCCGATGTGACTTTGGGTCATAAAACGGAACGATTCAGTGTTTATGCTTCTAGCTACATTTACGTTTAAGACTAAGATGTTGAGTTTAGTTTTAATGATGAAAAAAAAAAGCCTTTCAAAGACCAGCTCACTGAAACTCATTATGTACTATAAAGGCCACTATTTAAAGATTCCGTAATTCTACTGATAATCTTTTTAAGGCAGATTTATAGCTGAAAATAGTTAGATTCTTTGACTTCAGTTATAATTTTCCATTCTGTAATTTAATACTCCTTTAGTTTATATTTGCGCATTAAAAAGACTGGATCTAAAAGTCCATCATTAAATACTTTTAATAAGTGCAATAAATAAGTTTTACAGTGTGCATAAATCTAAAAACAAAACCCAACATAAATTGTTAATCTTACACTTTTTCTCATTAATTGCAATACATAAACATATGTTTTATACAAAGATATTTGCTCCAAAATAAGTATAATAAATACAGTTTACCACATGTATTAACCTTAATAGTTACAAGCTGTTAATCTTATATATTAGGTAATAATTTGTAATAAATAATTGTTTATTATCTTGATGTTTGCTTGTCTTGGGTTTTAGCAATATGCAATAAAGAAATGCAATTTTGAATAATTTGATTGTAAGACTACTGGGAAAATACTGTATGTTATAATTAGCCGGGAGATGGTTCTGCTCATGAGAACCAAGGAAAAGGGGGGGTTCAATAATCTAAACATATGTTATTGAGTCCATAAATAATTTTTAAAGTTGAGTTTAGTTTCAAACAAGACAAAAATGCTAAAACTTAAATACAAATGGAAGAGTGAAGCTTTTTTCCTGGGCTTCAGAGCCTCTGTCTTGATCTGTGCAAAAGAGACAAGAAAACCAGAAGCCCCACAGAAAGCTCCCAGCCCCACACTGAGACAGGGGCATGGCCACCATTCAACTGCCCCTCCCCATCCACACCCACAGGAACAGCTGCATGTGTGTGCTCAAACACAGCACCCTCCAGAGCCCCTCAGAACCATGTGCTTTCATATGAGACTGCATTTTCCAGGGAGGGGCTGGCAGAGAGGGACAGGGAGAGGCTGGCAGGGAGGAGGGGCTGGCAGGGAGGAGGGGCTGGCAGGGAGGAGCTGGCACCTTTCCTAAGCTTAATGGAAACCGCTAGTCTTAAAAGTAAAGGTAATAATTTGTCATAAATAATTGTTCATTACCTGGGCATTTGTTTGTCCTGAAGTTTAGCATTGTGCAATAAAGCTGTGCAATTTTGAGTAATTCGATTATAAGACTGCTGGGGAAATAAGGTGGATTTTAACAGCCGAGGGAGGGTGCTGTGGGTTGGAAACACTGCTCTGTCAAACCACTGTCCTGGGCAAGTGCAAGTGTCCCTAGAGCTCCGTGAATACTGCAGACAGAGAGGGAGCCTGTGTCTCCCCTGCCTGCCAGAGCAGTGCTCCAGGGACCAGATCTGTGCTGGGTGAACTCAGTCTCCTCCCTCCTAGAATCCCAAGTCAGGGCACTGGGACTGCAGGGGAGTCTTGGCTAGTGCCCCAAGTCCAGCACCCCCGCTGGCCAGATGGCACCAAAGGCTCACCTGTATGTATGTGCCCAGGAGGAGCTTCCTGGGAGGGGCACTCTCTCCAAAGTGCCCTGATGCATCTCAGGTCAGCTACCACTTTGTCAGGCCACACCCTTGCAGGCAGGGGAGAAGGGGGGTGGACACTGAATGAAGCAGCCTCAGACAGGAACAATGCAAACGCAAACACTGAGCAAGAGCCTGTGCACTTGGGCCACATTCCAGCCCAAGAACATGAAGGCCCACCTCAGGTCTGAGAATGGGGGGGGGGGAGTGAGATGAGTGAGATCTTCTAAGGGAGGTGCAAGAAATTAAAAGGGGGAGGGGGACAGAGGAGGGGAGGGAGAAGAGAGAAGAGGAAAAAGGAAGAGGAGATAGAGAAAGGACATGAAGGAAATATGGGAGGAGGGAGGGGCTGGAGAGGAGGGAAGGGAGAGAACAGTATAGTGGACCTAGGATGGTCTGCAGGAGATCTTCTTCACCAGTTTACAGCTGTCATCCCCCAGCGCATGAGCAGCCAGTGTGCCTCGTGGAGCCCTGAAGCCTCACAGGCACCTGCTCCCTGCCATGCAGTGAGCTCAGGTAGGTGCTTCTGTGTTTTCACATCTCACTTTTCCACACTCTGGTGCTAAGGCTAGCCCAGGTTTCACTCTTTACACATCACCCTGGTACAGCCCAGCAGTCCCCATGGCATCCTCCCTGCTGAAATTCTGACAGCTGGAGTCAGGGACTGATCTCACCACAGACAACTCTGCCCCTGTTCTTGCCTGTACCTCGGGCAGAGCTGGTTCCAGGTTCTCAGCAGCAAGTTTTGTGAACCGGCAGCCCAAGGAGGGTGAAAACAAGAGAGTTTCATGTCTCCTTTCCATGGGAGAGGAATCCTGTCTCTCTGACTGGGGCTAGCCTCTGAGCAAGGCTGGAAGTAGAGGTCTCCAGGTCTTCCCCCATCCTCTCCTAAAAGGCACACATCACCACTAAGCCCCTCAGCTGCCCCTTTCCCGGAACCTCAGAGGGAGAGACTCCCTCCTACCCTGTCGTGACCTCGGAGCTCCAGGGGGTCAACAGAGCCCTGCCCCAGCGGCAGCTCATTAAAAGAAGGAATTACGGGCACTGTCAAGAGACAAAGGCTAGCCCAGGCTTCAGGCGGGATCCAGCCTGCAGCCAGGACTACCTTGCCACCCGAAAAGATGACACACCTGCCCCTCTCCATAGAGCTCCTTGCAAACTCAAGAGGGTGGGGAGTGTGGGAAAGTCTGCCGGCCTGAGACAAGTGCTGCGAGGCCCTACGAGGACCTCTGGGGATGTCGGGCGGTTGGAGATGCTAGAAACCATCTCCACTCCCTGGGCGGCGCTGGGGCAACTGCGGGGATCATGCAGCCAGATGAAGCTCATAAATTTCCCCTATGAACAATTGTTTTCATTTCCCTCCCATGCCACTAGATATTATAAGTGGAAAGCAAAACACAAGTAAATATGTTCATTCCACTCTGTGATCGGTGATAAACGAGAGGCTGCGCTGGCTGACAAAGGTCATCAAGCAACCAGCCGGAGTCTGCGAGTGGACACTGCCACCCTCCGGCCATGCGCGGAACTGCATCCGCCGCCGACACCCTGACTCCACTGCCCTCCCAAGGCTGCAGGCACAGGTTTGCCATCCTGCTCCAGCTAGGACACCCGACACTTGCAAATGACACAAAAACCACAAAGCAAAGAAAGACTGAAATTAAAACTGAGCAGCATCCCTAATAACCTCTCTCACGAAGATAACTGCTTATTAACATTTCAGTCTATTTTGCTTCGATGAGTGTTGGGCAACACTTCACATGATGATGTGTGCATAGGGAAAGAGGAAGGCTGTTTGTCCAAAACTCTGATTTTTTTTCACCGAATGTTCAAATTAAATTAACTTCTGTAAACAGCTGGAGATACCTTTTTAAGGGCTGTGTAATATTTTTTAATTTTATTGTATTATTATTATTATTATTATTATTATTGTTATTATTATTATTATTGGTGGTGGTGTGTGTATACAGTGGGGGAGGAGGTTGCCTCTTGAGTACCTCCTGAGGATACCACATGAGTCCCAGGGGTCAAACTCAGGTTCTCAGGTTTGGCTGGCAAGCATTCTAACAGGATAAGCTCTTGGGCTGGTGGGAGTTTAAGTTGTAACTGTATCAAGTTAATGCGCCATCTTCAGTTACTGTTTATGGATTCCAATGTGTCCATCAGTGCAGACGATGTTGAGGCTAAAATGTTTATTCAGTAACCCTTGTTCATGTGGTTTAGAAACGTAAATGTAGAATTACTAAATAAAGTGAAACTTGGTTCCGTGTTGTTGGCATGCTGATCCTCGCTCATCCAACCTCTCCACTTTAATATCAATCCCAGGCAAAACCCTATTCAAGCTTTCTTGACATTTTACCACATTTACGCCAAAGTCCATTGAATAAAAATAACTGAGGAAATATCCAAGAAACATTTTTTTGGCAAAAACTGAGGCAAGTGATTAAGACTTCAAGCAGATATTGATACACAGAAAGCTATATAAATGAGAAGGACGGTACAGGGACAGTCCAAAGCCAGGCACTGACAGCCCGACACAAAGGTGTGCCCTGGTCATGGGAAAATGATGGTTCACAGGTAAAGATGTGACTTCAACCTGCTACTATCAGAAAACAAAACACGTGTCTTCCTTCGTGCCTCTCCTGTTTAAAAAAAAAAAAACTGTAGGAATGAAAGATTTGAATTCTGAAGTGGAACATGGAGGCTCTGAATGAGATATAAAGGGGAAGTCCTTTCTGCATGAATTCAAAAGACAGGGACTAGACAGGAAATCGTGGTGTCTGGATGGAGGTGGCCCACCTACAGCTGAGTGAGGTATACATGTATAAAAATTTCAAAGAATAAGCAAGAAAATATCACTTTGAAAAAACAGCTAGATTTGAATTGTATAAATGTAAAAGGTCTCTCTGTGGAAAAAAATATATAATTTTGGGATTGAAAAGCAAACCAAAATCAAAGAAAAAAAATATTTTTGACACATGTAACGGAAAGATGAATACCCTTAATGTACTCAGCTTTCTTACACGTGAATAAGAGATATTTCAATAGGAAAAAATGGATTGGGGACATGAATAGCAATTCACAAAAGAATAAATACAAATGATAAATATGCATAAAAGATGCCCAACCTTATTAGTAATCAAACACATGCAAATTAAAGCAGGAATGAGAACTTGTCTGTCCCCGAGTTGATAAAGACAGAAGCGGTGATGGAGACAGAATGTGGAGGAGTGAGAGAGGTTTCTCTACCGCACCGGTGGAGGGGTGAACTAGACAACCAGGAGCAGGGATAATTCATCAATATTACCAAACTGCTTTAAATGCATGACCCAGCAGGACAAGCTGATGGACACTGGGAACCCCAACACTTGAGAGGCTGTGGCAGGAGGAGCAGAGTCACAGGTTAGCCTGGGCTACATAATGAAACTCTGTTTCAAAAACAAAAACAAAATCAGAATCCAGAGATTTTGTTTCCAAAGGAACCCATCCAGGATGTATGTGAGGATTTGGATACAATGTGTTCTCTGCTCCCAGAAACAAGCCAATGCCCAACAACAGAAGAGTACATGTATTTCATATACAATCGTGGGGTAGGCGAGTAGACAGTGCTGCATTGGGTAAAAACAATATTGTAGAAATGTACTTGCTAACTGCCAAGGGTTTTTCATATCTGTTCTATAACAACAACAACAAAAACCAAACAGACAATTGCGGGAGCTGGAGAAATAGCTCAGCAGTTAAGTATACTGGTTGCAGGGGGCTTGGATTCAGTCCCCAGCACCCACATGGCAGCTCACAAGTGTCTATAACACCAGTTACCAGTGCCCTGATGCCCTCTTCTGACCTCTACAAGCACTGCACACATGTGGTGCACATACGTACATATAGACAAACCCTCGTACACTAAAAATAAAAGTAAATAAATAACTTTGTTTCTGAAGCTAGCCTAATCTACACAGTGAGTTCCAGGGCAGCCAAGGCTACATAGTGAGAACCTACTTAAAAAAAAAAACTTTTTAAGCAAAGTAGAAACAATGAAATTGTGATTCATACAATCAGAGAAACATGCTAGGATATCCATCCAAAAACAAAGACTACAGATGAGATTGCAAGTCCTTTGTTTTCCAATTGACTTTTTTTTTTAACCTTTCTGCATTTAGCAATGTCCTACCAACTGAGGGCGAGGAAGACAGTGGTTTGGAATTTTCTAGAATTGTCGTACTGACTGCATGTACACCAGCAACACGTGAGTATCTTCATTTGTCCGTTTGTCTAGGCATCTGATGGTCTTGGAACACATCCCAGAGTGAGGCATGTTCTAGAAGCCCGGCAATCCCCTGTTGAGGAGGTGGGGATGAGCAGCATGGTGGGTGGTGTTGATTCCCTTCTGTGGGAACAGACACTAGGGGCAGGGGAGGGAGATGTCCTAAGAGGGAGCTCAGAGAGGGCCACTCTGAAGAGACCAGAGTAAGAAGATCCGGGTGGCTGGCACGATGGCCCACACCTGTGAGCCCAGCACTCCATGGGCTGAGGTAGGATGTCCGTGGGTTTTATGCTAGTCTGAGCGACATAAAGAGTTGTTCTACAAAAAAGAAAAGAAGTGATGTGGGTCAGTGAGATGACTCAACATAAGATTGAGTTAGATCCTTGGAGCTCATGGCAGAAAAAGAGAAATTGCTTCAAACACACACACACACACACACACACACACACACACACACACACACACACACACACATACCAATACATACACACAATAATAATAATTTAAGTATCTTTTCTAAACATTTTGCTAATTTTTTGAGAATTTCATGTAAGATTTCGATCATATCATGCTCACTCCTTCCAGATCCATCCCTACTGCTCCACCCCAGCTTCATGTCCCCTTTCATTTCATTTTTTATTTAATTAAAGGGATCTCATGAGTGTCTTCAGGGTATAGATTACTCCAATGGCTTGTGAGGACTTACTTCTCCAGGGAGTCAATGTGAGCACTTTATGTTTACATAAGAAAGAAAACTCTGATCACTACTAACCCAGGCTAGAGGCACTCGGTCTCCACCTCTCCTGGCTCCCTATTGCCACTACTCCATGCCCTGTGTCCCGTATTTCTGAAGAAGACCCCCATGTCTGCCCAAGCCCATCATCTTCCTAAGGAATCTACTCTCATAGTTAGAAAGAACCACTGAGGTCCTGGGGTGCTGGGGGTGGGGAGTACTGAGATAACTGTGGCATGACCCTGGAGACACAGCTGGAGGTGGCTCTTATGCCTTGCAGGGAGTCTGACATTGGGGACCATCATCTCCAGACAAATACGTCAGAGGAATCTATGACTTCTGTCATCCACACCCAAAGCGAGCTCCAGAAGGTGACACAAAACAAGAGTATCCAACCAGTGTCCTGATGCCAGTCTACGTAACAGACACAAAGACTCTAGGACTGGTGGGTACAGGTGTGGGGCCTCCAGACCATGGTCTTCCCATTCGCTAATGGAAAGCCCATCCATCCCAAGGTTTATGGTAAGAGAATGGCATCCCCATCAAATTAAAAGCCTTCTCAGCAAAGGAAATAATTACCAGGGTGAAGAGAAAACCTTCGGGAGGCAGGAGCCTTATGTCTTCAGAGATTCCAAAATTATAAGCAATCAAATTAATGAATAAAGAGCTTGAAAGATGGCTCAGAGGTTAAGAGGACTGGCTGCTCTTGCAGAGGAGCTGACTTTGTTCCCATGTTCCCATAATTGTCTGTAGCCCTAGTTCCAAGAGACTTGATGCCCTCTTCTGGCCTCCATGGACACTGCACACAGGTGGTGCACATAAACTCCCACAGGCACACATTCACACATATAAAAAAAAATTAAGAAAAAATAATCTCAAATCAGTGGTGGGCAAATGAACAGAACATGGTTCTCAAAAGAAGCAGCCAAATGGCATCCTTAGCCATCAGGGAAAGGCACAAATCCACAATGTCAGTGCCTCTCACTGCAGTCAGAATGGCAATCATCAAGAAAACCAATGAGAAGAAATGCCAGGGAGAATGTAGGGAAAGAAGAGACATTGTTCACTGCTGGTGGGAATTTAAACTAGCACATCCACTATGGAAATTGGAATGGAAGTTTAAAACCAATACTAACATAATATAGCATGGAGTTGAATCCAGCTATAGCGTTCATGGCTGTACACCTGAAGGAATCAAAGTCAGCAACATCCAAGGCCATTGCGACACTATCCACAGCAGCCATTACGGGATCAAATGACTCCGTTTTTTAATGTGGTATATTAGTCACCCATGAAAGTTGAAGTCGTGTCATTTACAGGAAAACAGGTGAAACTGGAGATGGTCATATAAAGCAAAACTAAGGCAGACTCAAAAAGACACTGCAGGGTTTCTCTTACAAGCAAAATTTATATTTTTTTAAAGACATGGAAGAAAATAGGAGGGGTGATGTGTAATAGGTTCCCAGACATCCTGCCTCTGAGCACATTTTTGCTGCCCCACAGCATCTGACCCAAACAGTGAACAGCAGTGGATAGAGTTCAAGGCACTCAGAATACGAGACAATTGAGTGCTCAGCCTGAAACAGGACCTCTCTCTCTCTCTCTCTCTCTCTCTCTCTCTCTCTCTCTCTCTCTCTCTCTCTCTCTCGCACACGCACACCACAGCTCAGAGAACACTGAGGAAAAGTAAAGAACTTAAGGCTCGGAAAACAGGGAGAAGGGCTGGGAAATGCTGACTTTGGGACATGGCACAACCATAATGACCTCTCGGTACCTGTGGGTACTATGCAGACCGGGCCTGTGGACAGCTGGTCACAGATCAGGGAGAGGCTCAGGAGGCCAACTCCTCCCTGCTGGACCATTAGCTACTGATGGATTCTGGGGGAGCAGCAATCATCACCTTCACGGATGTAGCCAACTAGAGGGTCACAAACAAAACACAAAGACATGAACGTAGGAGATGGACCTGTAGAGGGGAGGGGGATGACAGGGTGAGAGGAAGCTAAGAGAGGGCAGGGTGAGAGAAACCAGAACACAGTGTACATGTATGAAACTGTCAAAGAACGGATTTAATAGCAGTGGGAGTCGGGGGGGGCAGTACTTTTGAAGGCAAAAAGGACCAGAGTGAGAGGCAGGAGGTATATAAGGTAACACTGAGTGAATATGATCCAAGTACACAATACACATGTATGAAAATGCCACCTTGAAACCCATTATCTAGTCCTATTTATTTGAATGCACTCATTAAAAAACAGAGTGTATCGCTCTCACTATGTAGCCCAGGCTGACCTCGAACTCACAGTCGTCAGCCTCAGCTTCGCTGGTGCTTGAATTTGGACATGAACTTCTATGTTCTACCCTTTGCCTGAAGGACGATGTGGTAGACACTTAGCAAGTGTTTGCCAAATGTATCAAGACACTAGCATGAGCGGAAAGGTAGGGAGACCCAAGCCAGGCCATGTCTCTGTCAGTTTCATATGCAGAGGGTGGAACTCATGCCCTGACACCAGTGCTAACCTCAACAGCAGCTGTTGGGGAGAAGGCCATTCCCAGGACCTGAGTGCAGACATATATATGGGGGTGTGCAGGTGCTTGCAGAGGCCAGAAAAGAGTGTTGCTCTCCAGGAATTGGAGTCACAGATGGCTGTGAGTCACATGATGTGGGTTCTAGCTTGGATCTTCTGCAAGAGCAGTATGCCCTCAGCCACTGAGCCATCTCTCCAGCCCTCTGAGTGGTCCTTATCTCTATCACAATGCATCTTCTGAGAAACACTCTCCAGGTTTTCCTGGGGTAAATAACACAGAACCAGCTTCCTCGGGAGTGGTCTACAAAGTCCACAGCACTGCAGGCTTTCAGTGCGGCCCTTGTACCTAGTTAGTAGCCTGTCGAAGTCAGACAACATTGCCCATCTGAAGGGTAGCAGCAATGACCTAGGTTCCTGGTGACAGTCTAGTGACAATGAGCACCTGAGACTCTCATCAGCCAGGGACTAAAGGCACCATCCCTCCAAAGCTAAGGAAAGTAGTCTTCGTTGTTCTCTATAGCTAGGGTGGGGCCATAGGTCTAATGGACTTGGCCCATAGCCTGTCAGACTCACATCTGAGGTCAGAATATTTGCCATTTGGCTCTTACCTCTCCCCTTGGGACCAGAAAACTATCTGATGGGCTGCACCCTCAGAGCACTCAGGCATGGGCGGCCACATCGACCCAAAGAGCAACTCTAGATGTTGGATAAGAGTGTCGTTCCTGGAGGAGCAGGACTCGAAAGTGGGAGAAGCAGTAAAGAACGGTTCCCAGTTCCAGGGTGGATGCTCCCAATGACCTCTGTGTGCAAGGAGATAGGTGGAAAGTGAGCCCCTTTAGCTCACCAGTGACCTGCCAGATCTCTCCAGGGAACCTCCTGGGGAACCCTTCTAAGCCCATGGACCTCTCTAAGCACACTTCATCACAGGGAGCAGACAGTCTCCAATAAGAACTCCTCAACTCCTCTGTCTCAAGAAAAATGGAACTGGATATGTACCTTAGTGGTTGGGCACCTACCCAGAATATGTCAATGAGGGTCTGGGGGCATGGCTCAGGGGTAGAGCACCTGCCTAGAATCCCCCAGTGAGGGGCTGGAGTGTGGCTCAGGGGTAGAGCACCTGCCTAGAATCCCCCAGTGAAGGGTTGGGGGCATGACTCAGAGGTAGAGCACCTGCCTAGAATCCCCCAGTGAAGGGATGGGGGCATGACTCAGGGGTAGGTCTGCTTAAAATCTACCAGTGAGGGGCTGACAGTATAGTTCAGAGGTAGAGTGTTGCCCACCATGCACAAAGCCTTGGGTTCAATCTCCAGCACCACACAGAGAGAGAGAGAGAGAGAGAGAGAGAGAGAGAGAGAGAGAGAGAGAGAGAGAAATGAGAGTAAAATGCCTTAGAAAACAGAAACACAAAAATGCTTTGCTTTGTTTTTATTTTAATAATAATACATTAGACTGTAAAGCTGATGCCCAGCCATGCCCAGCCCACAAGATTAACATAGGGCAATGTTAGAAAGAGAGATGGATCACACTGACCCGCTCTGTTCCCACAAGCTATACATTCTAGAAACTGTCCAGGCTATCCACTCCATCTCTAGGATAGCCCTATGCCATATGCAAAGGAGAAATGCAGAAGAGGACCAGATACCACACAAGCCCTGTGTGTGTGAGGACAGAGACCCACATGGTCAGAGCTGCTTCCTTCATTCCGTGGGCACAATGGGGGACAGGACTAACCCACCCCTGCTCAAGGGTCCTGTCAATCATCTTCATCACCTCAGATTCCCCAAAGATGAAGACACATTTTAATCTGCCTCTCAAACTAGTCCTTTAAGGGGCACAAGGAAATGGACAGGTGTTTTCTGAGAACCCACCCAACTCCTGTCCTGCTCAAGGCCAAAACTGCCAGTAAAGGAAAATGAGGTAGCCTCTTCCCAGAGCGCACATGTTGAATCTAGAGAAAGGAAATCTAAGTATCAAGGACACTCTGGGAGCAGAGAATATGGCTTCAGAAAGCCCCGGTGCTATGGGTACCTAAGCCAGTGTTCACTGGGGCAGGCAATCAATGCAGCCTTAGGGAGCAGACCTTGACATTCCGATGCATAGAATGAATTCTTTATCAAGTATCACTTAACATTTCAAGGGTGGCTCCGGAAGCCAGTTCATTCAACAGCCCACTGCCCAGAGTGACTTTGGGGAGCTGGCTGAAAAGCCAGGGTTGGACTTGTCCCACTTTGAGGAGAGGGAATGCCAGAGATAGCTCAGGTCCTGGGATCTGCTCAAAGTCCCTCCCACAGGGCTGAGTCAGTGGCCTGGAAGTTCTGTTGGGGCCTGAGGTAGGGGTGAAGGGACAGAAATCTGTAGTTAAAGGCAGAAAGAGCATTTTGCTGAGAGGTGATTAAGTATGTCAACCACCCTAAAAGTCTAGGGGCTACCCCCACCCCCACCCCCACCAGCCCTGTTTGCACACTTAGCCAATGGGCAAAATAAATGCACATTTGAAAACCAGTGATGATCATCAAAAGCCGAAATGAAGATAGGGTCTATCTTTGCACAGCCAGCCCTCACAGGCCACTCTCACCACACAGAGCACACTGTCCCCACTGCACTTCCCACGTCCATCACTGAATATGTATTAGGGTGATGCTAGCTTGATCTCTAACCCAATGAGAGTAGACTTCGCCGGCCTGGGTGTGCCTGCCCTCTACCTTAGAATTTGGAATGGAGAAAAGAGATGCCCCAGGCACACCAAATTAACCATCACTGTTGGAAAATCTACTGAACCCTGCAGGCCCCAGCCTCTTCCTGCAGGGAGGCCAGGCCTGGGCTCTGGGGGTCATTTGCTTCCATTTGTAATAACGGGATGTAATAAAGGCAGTGACGCCTTGATTTTTCTGGGCAATCTCAACCGCTGTCCACATTGTCCCAAGGGCCACCACCCTTCGGCCATGATGAGTGTGTCCTTCTGTCTCAAACACTGTAAGGTGTCTGGACTCCCACCCATTGGGAGGCAGATTGGATCCATTCCAAAACTGTGGCTCTATGTCCAGTCTTCAGAGAGAACATTTCTATTTTGAGAGAGTTTAATTTGAATCCAGTCAGAATCACAGTGGATGGGTTTGCCTCAAACATGCTAAGATGCAGGCAGCTGCTCAATAAAAAAAATAAAATCCCCAAATAGCCCTTGCTCTATTTTTTTTTTTTTTTTTTTTGCATTTTTATAAGTTCTTTGAAAGGAAAAAGAGAAAAAGAAAGACGAAAAAGTGCGGAATTTCTCCCTTCTCCACATGACCTCCCCAGTGGCAGGAAAGACCCAGAACAATGGATCTGAGGAGAGAACCCCAGCTGTGCTTTGGCAGCTCCCCACCCTCCCCACCCAACCCCACCCAACCCCACCCCATCCCGCCCACTGCATGCACCTGTCCATTCCCTCTGCTTCTGGTTAGAAGAGAGGAAAGGAGACATAGCCTCCAAAGTGTTTGTCCCCCTGGACCCCAGAAGACAGCACGTTGAGGTGCCCATACGCTGTGTCCAGTGCCCACAGGCTCAGCACTGCTGAATCCTGGGGAGCCACAGCTGGGACCCACTAGGCTGACTGCTGAGGAACAGAGTGAGCACAAAGAAACAAGACCCCGGTTTAATCCTTTGTTTAAAACCCACCAGCCCCGCCACAGGGCTGGTCTCTCCCTTTCTGAAGGGACATCTATTTGCCTGCAAGATGCCCTTACAAGTCCCATATCCCCTCACTACAGAATTCAAACGAGTCTCCAAATTGCCACTGCTGTAACACTAAGCATTGGAAAAGTCTGGATGACCTTTTATTAACATTTTTCGAAGCCAGTATGAGTTGGTAGGGTGTGTTTTGTCGCTGAACTGGGTGGGTGATTTATTTATTTATTTACTTTGCTACAAGCACCCTAAGGAATTATGAAAAATACTTGGTTTCTGTAGTTTATCCCATATGCTCTTAATAGGCTCACAAATATAATACCATTATAAAAAAGAAAAACTGCCAAGTCTGCTAAAAAAATTGTCATAACACTAAATTATTATATAAATATAAAGGGAGTGTGTCTGTAAAATATTCAGTCAATGAACATCCCTAGGTGATGGTTTCGCAGTGTTGTTTTTATTCCTGAGAGATCCATAACGCATTTGGGTATGCCACGTGTCACCACATGAGTCAGGCAGTTAACGCATGTGCTTTTCAGAAGGGTGTCTTCCCCATAGAACGAGCTATAAAAAAATGGAGAGATCTTGTTGCTTTGTGTGATAGGCATAATTTAATGTCTTGCTTATAACACTGCATCTTAAGGAAAAATACACACTGTCCTGTGTGGTTATTTACAATATATTGCTAAGTCTATGCAAATGGGTTTCCCGAGCCCAGGATTATATAACAAAGGTCAACAATGTTTGAAATATTTTGAAGCATATTCCCAGTATGCTCAGGGTATGTTGCTAATGTCCGATATATGCACATATATCTTAATATATTTCCAGATATTTCTCTTCCTTGTTCTCTCTGTTGCTTCCCACGGAATACCATTAGGGGGGTGTTTGGCTTTCTGAAGAGAGCCAAATGTTGCTGCTATCCATCTTGGAAAAATTTATTAAGGTGGCTAATTATGCGGTCCTTAATATTGAATTAGTAAGGAGGCTCCTTGATACCAATGCAGAAAAGGGAAAACCAGAGTCATTTCCTCGGTGTTGAAATGAGGCACTCAACAAATGGGAAGCTGAGTATACACTTATGAGGTCCTAGTTTTTGGTCACAGATTTCCAAATCAGGCATTGCTCATACGTATATGTGTGTGTGTGTGTGTGTGTGTGTGTGTGTGTGTGTGTGTGTGTGTGTGTAAGTGTTTGTTATTAGGTGTTCACAGAACCAGGATTGAACACATACACACACCCTTCCCAAGTGAAGACTCCATTCTTAATTTTTTAAGATTTTGCTTATTATTCTAACTCTGTGCATACATGTGTGTCCATGTGGGTGTGTGCATGTGAGTTCACGCACCCATGGAGGCCAGAGGTGTTAGACTCACTTCCCTGGGCCTGGAGTTACAGGCGGTTGTGAGATACCTGTTGTGGGTGCTGGGACTCGAACTCCAGCCCTCTGGAAAAGGAGCAGCACAGACTTATCCTCCAAGCCACCTCTCCCGCCTTCATTCTTATTTTTTTAATGGGAATTATTTGACCATAAATAATTCAAATACTGAGGAGAAACTGACCGGCCGATTGCATGAGGGTGGAAAAGGCTTATGAAAATCAGATCTCCTGGATCTAAGCTCTGCCCCAGAGAGGATGCAAGAAGAGCTCCGTTTGCTTCCAAGGTGTCTGGACTCAGCTCTCAGTGCTGCCCTCCATTCTTGCTCCTCATAAAATCACCAGGTGCACTATAACACCACTAGGAAAGAGGCCTCCAGAAAAGATGCTCACTCCTGGAGTATGGGCCAGACAGGACAGTCACAAACTCTGGGCCACCATGCCAGCTTCAGGTTGCCCTGGTCTTTAAGGTCCTCAAAACAAGCCAGGCATGGAGGCACACTTCCATAATCCCAGAAATGTAGGAGGCTGAGGAGGAAGGAGTGTGAGTCCCAGGCCACCCTGGACTACATAGAGTTCAAGGCCAGCCTGGGTTACAAAAAAATGTTCAAGGCCAGCCTGGGCTACATAAAGTGTTCAAGGACAGCCTGGGCTATATAAAGTGTTCAAGGACAGCCTGAGCTACATAAAGTGTTCAAGGCCAGGCTGGGCGGCAGAGCAAATTCAAAGTCAACCTGGGCTTCATTGGCAAATTCCAGGCTAGCATAGGCTCCACGGTAAGTTTCAGGCCAAAAACCAAGGGGTAAGAGGAGCTCAAGGTGGCTCCATGGTGGAGGGTGCTTGCTGCCAAGTCTGCCCACCTGACTTCCATCCCATGACCCACACTGTTGAAGGTGAGCATTGACTCTTCAAGTTGTCCCCTGACCTCTGACCTCATTCCCCCGACAGAGAGAGAGAGAGAGAGAGAGAGAGAGAGAGAGAGAGAGAGAGAGAGAGAGAACTTCGCTTCGCTTCTTATTTTTAAAGCTCTTAGCTAGAGATTCAGCAGACGCGTTCCCTCGGGCAGGTGAGAGGGCTCAGTGAATCAAGGAGCTCACTGTCAGGCCTGGTGAGCTGAGTTCCATCCCTGAGACCCACATGGTGGAAGGAGAGAACTGACTCCTGCAAGTTGCCCTCAGACCACTATACACCCACTCAGGCACATGCAAGCCCTCACACATGCACACACAAATACAGATAAATAAATACCATTTTTAAATCTTTAAAGCACAAAATAAACTTCCAAGGTAAAACTTTCTGGTGAATCCATTTTTTTCAGACATTGACCAAACCCCCTACCCACTTACTAGAAAGTCTGTCTGGATGTGATGGTGGATCGGGGGCCTTTCAAGAGATTCCATTTCCCCATCATCAATACACCAATCACAGCCTGCCTGGTGAGTCCTTTGCAAGGGACAGGACCAGTGGGCCCAGACTTCCTCTAAACAATTTCTTGCAGCCATGTTCCCACAAAAAGGAGTGATGTGGAGTCTTCAGGAGCAGCATTCCTGGGATAGCTAATCTTGGCTATCAACTTGACGTACTTGGGGAGAAGGGACCTCAACTGAAGAACTGCCTGAAGTCAACTGAAGACTAGTGTGTGACATATCTGCAGGGCATTTTCTTAATTAATGATTGATGTGGGAGAGCCCAGCCTTCCGTGGGCAGTGCCATCCCAGAGCACATAGTTGTAAAAAAAAAAAACCTGCAATGCCATGGGGAGCAAGCCAGTTCAGTCCCGGCCCCCTCCAGGTCCCTGCCCCAACCTTCCTTCATGACAGAATGTGACCTATAAGCTAAAATTAACCCTTTCCTCTCCAAGTTGCTTTGGATCAACAAAGAGCAAACCTGGATGCACACCCCCAGAAGCAGAACACAGATCTCCCCATAAGAGGCCAGCTTCCTCTTCCTCCAGAAAAAGGCATCATGGTCATACACGGCTCCCCACATGCTTTCCCTGCCTTCTCTGGCTTGGGCTTCCCTGAGTCCCAAAATAATGATCCCTCTTGTGGGGGAAGATGGGAAGGTATATATGTACAGCTGAAAACAGTCCCTGTTTCCTCCCAAACCTCAAAGTGCTTTGTGGAACATTCCAGAAGGTTTGGAGAGAGGGATTTCAAAGGAGCCCAGAGAGCTATGAGCGTCTTTGTTCTCCCACTGGAAACTCAACTGTATATAAAAGAGAGCAAATGTTAAATCATTTAAAGAGAGCTATTTTTCATAGTTCTCAGTACATAAATGTGTTTCGGTACATGTTATTGTAAAATAGTGTTCCTACTTACATTCTTATACATCTGTTGTTGTGTTTACTCATCTCTAGTTCTGACTTTTAGAAATAGCAATAAATCTATTTTTTAATCCCCTCTCCTGATGACTGATTATTCATCGCTAAAAGGGATGGAGGGGAGTCCATGTGAGGAGTGATCCGCCCTCCCCAGCAAACTCCACTTTTACAAGATAAACAGGGTCCAGGGAGATTCCTCTCCTGTCCTGGGTAGTTTATGCAAACTAAATAAGGAGTTGGTGGCAGCTCAAATAAATATAAATTACCCTCCAGTGGAGACTCCAACCACTTGTTACAGTCTATTTCAACAAGAAGGAGCCAGTAGTGACATCTACAGAAACAATGCAATTCATTTCTACACTGCAACCCAAATACAAAGATCACAAATGGCCTCACTGAGACTCAGTCATCACAGAGCTGAACTGGAGGGGATGGGAAGCTGGGAAGGGTGAAAGAGGAGGGACGGAGTTGCCATTTCTAAACCCTGGGGAGAGGGCAAGAGTCACCAAACCAAGGGCCTAGCCATGTGTGTAAGTGAGGAGAGATCAGGCTTATGCCGCTATAACAAGCAGCCCCTAAGTCTTGGTTGTTTAGACGCATCAAGTGGTGATTTCTTACTCTCAAGAAACGTGCAGAATCTGTGAAACTCACAAGGGTAGATTTCCATCCTGTATTTCTGTGTCCTAATGATCAAGCTGTATTTATCTTGGAGCTCCTGCACCTTGCTACAAGGTGACCGGCTGGATAGGAGAAAGGAGGAGAGAGCTGCCCATGTCCTGCTACCCACCAGCTCTTCCATGCTTTCCCTTAAAGCAGCCCCTTCACCAGAAGTCACTCATCCCATCTACGTGGGAACCAAGAAATTTAGGAGAACAGGAAGGCATCCTTGGTGAACAATTCTTTCTCTGTCACAAGGGACAGATTGCTTCCCAGTCAGTAACCATGTCGCCTGACTGGAAAGGAAGACAACCCCCATAACCTTGTGCATGCTCAGCAAGCATGCTTTCGCCGACCCACCTGTACCCAGCCCTTGTTCGTTGTTTGTTTGTTTGTTCGTTTTGTTCTTAAGACAGGTCTTGCTATGTAGCCCAAGCTAGCCTCAAATTCCCTGTGCTCCTCCTACCTTCACCACCCAAGAACCTGGATTACAGGCATGTGCCACCACGCCTCAGTTGACTGGCTTCTTTGAGGTACGCGACAAAGGATGTGACAACGCCGGTCTAACGGGCAAACGCAGAGATGGAAGACTAGAGATTTATACATGTGCATAGTTAGTGCACACATGCAGATTGGTAGAAATAGCAATAACTATCTGACCAACATTTCAGCATGCCGGCACAGGGATGAGCATGGGTCAAAGACTAGAGCTTTAACATACAGAGGAATCACCAGTTGGTATCTCATCCATTCCCAAGTGCCTTCCTATTTTATATGTAGTAGCTTATACCTAGGCTGCTGGATAGTATTTTTTCAATAAATTCTGACTGTGCCCTAGAACACCTGATGATGCATAGTGAAACACTCTCTCAAAAGAAGAAAAAGTTAAGATGCATTACAATGACTCTGTAAGAGGGGCCACACTTGGTTCCGATGGTATAGTGTTGCTGCTGCTGTCCTGTTGTTAATTTTTGGTTAGCCACTAGTTATAAGCTAATCTTACCAAATGCTGCTTGGAAATACAGCATCTCTGGGTCACACAACAAAAGCACACTGTGATGTGATGAAAAACAGAACCCTCAGGAGCTGGCATAGAATGGCAGAACCTGGGGTTTGAACATGAGTTCTAATCTCAACTTTTTTTACCATCAGCATCCTTAGCCTTGACCAGACAACATCAGCTTTGGGCCTCTCCTGGCGTGCAAGAAGGGCAGTATTGGAAGGATTGCATAAGATGCCATGTCTAGGAGGTCAGGAGAGGTGGCTTGGGTACTAAGAGCACTGCATTGCTCTTGCAGAGGACCTGAGTTCAGTTCCTTGCACCCACAATGGTGTCTCACAACCACCTGTAGCTCTAGTTCCAGGGGATCTGACGCCCTCTTCTGGCCTCTGCAGGGCACCAAATGCACATGGTGCACAGACATACATGCAGGCAAGACACTAATACACATAAAATAAAATAAGTAAACCTTTAATAAATAAATAAATAAATAAATAAATAAATAAATAAATAAATAAATAAATAAGTGGCCATGCCAAGGATGATGGATTGGTAAATACTGGGTATGTCCTTGGAGTCTCAATCTCTTAAGCTCCAGGTGACACCTGGAAGCTCTCCAGACACCTGAAGTGTGACAGAACCAGACCATGTGTGTGACTTGGGAAGTTATGCAGGATGTGTTGATGAAATGGAGCTACCCTCAGAAATGAGACCATGAGAACCTCTTTGGAGCTTAAGTTAAGACCTCACAAACACCCCACCATACAGTCATTCAACTGTAGATTCTCCAGAATTGCCAAGTTCAAGTTTGGCTTTGGCTGTGGCAACCTCTTCCAGCACTGCGACAGACGTGTCTGGTGGCTGGAGTCACGTTATTCCTGGGACCCTCACTTCACTCTCAACGACAATGCCCCACGCCCAGGAATGCCTTTTTAACCATACTATTGGCTGTTTCAATCGAATTACAAAACACAAAGATAAAATAATAAGAAATGCCCATTTTTCACTGAAACGCCAGCTAGCAGGGCCTATAGGTTGTGAGCATTTTTAATATTATACTTTTGTGCTTTCCTAAACTAATTTAGCCTGCTAATTTTCTATAATTACCTGAACACTCTTAACTTCGCCTGGTCAGATGAGTTCTGCCAAGCTTATATAACCAGCATTAAAAAGATGCATTTAGCCACTCCGATTGTTCAAGTAACAAAGCCTGTGCAATCCGGGGGTTATTGTATTCTCCCAAAAGTACTTAAATAATAGCCTAAAATCTGAAGAATTACTTTAATACTTCAATAAAAATAACCCAATTCAAAACATTTTCAAAGAAACATAGTTCTTTGCTCTAGGCTACCAAGTAATGGCTGAGAGAAAGTATATAGCCTGTCACTTCTGATTAGAGGGCTGTGCCTCTGTGCTTTGAATGAGGGGCATGTCTGGTAATAGGAAGTGCAGATATTAAAGTTAATAAAATAATGTGGAATACGATCTATATGAAACTTGACCAAGTATTGCACTGACTAGCACATACATTACTCTGCTCAGTCAACTGCTGTGGCCTAGCATCTAACGGCAGGCTTAATTTCTGTTTCCAATGAGAGTACAGCTAAAAATACAATTTCCAGATTAGACAAATATTTTATCTGACTCCCTAACAAATGTAACCAAGGACTGCTGGCACATCTACACAGATGCCCGGTCACCATGAGAAAGAATGACAAGTGTTAAAGACTGCTCGGCTTGAAAACGCTGAGAAACCCCAGCATCTTTGAGGTCATTATAAATAATTAGCTGTAAACACGGTGATGTGGAGGCTTCGTGACTGGAAAGGGACAAGGGTGGATCCATTTCTCTCCCGCCCTCAGAGGCTCTCGGCTCCCCCTTGGCACAATTAGGGCCTCTCCACAGACTGAGGCCCCTGCACGCTCATTATTGCCTCTTTAATCTAAAATCCCAACACCAACCATAATGGTTTTGCTTTTCGATACATTAACCTTCAACTTGTATTTTCACTATTAAATAACCCAGCTCTGAGAACCACCTAGAATTCCTTTTTTTCCCTAGTCACCTTCATGAAGCCATGCGGTAGCCATGATGTGACCCTCTTCAGGGATTTAAAAGCAATTCCATGAGCTAATCTCAGTAAACCCAGAATTAAAGTTCTTGTTTCTATATTTCACTTTCAAAATATTTAGAACTTTGACGTATGTGACATTATGTTTTCATTAAAACAGCTGATTTCAAAATGCTGCGCTGAGCAGAAACGCCATAAACACTTTATGATGAACTGCCATGCTCTTAATTAAAACAATAAATCCAGCACACAATATTTGTGCAGCCTCGGGTCTGACCTTTGCCTCCTGCTATCCAGCACCAAGCCGCTGCCGCGTTCCCAACGCCAGACGTGGAAGGTTTTAAAACATGATCTACAAAGGCACTAAAGATAAAATAAGAGAAAAGCAACCATTAGTCTTTGCAGTTATGATTAATTCAGTTCATATTTTACAATCTGGTTATGGAGTAAAACTGCGGATTTTACATCAAGTATTTGCCATGTCTGTACCTAATGTATAAAAATGCTGGATATTTTAGAAAATGGCACCACGCTGGTGCCCTATGACGCCATGATTGAAAATAATCAGAATAGACGGAGTCGCTTATCCATCTGAAATGATGGACAGAGCTCACCCATTGGTCAGTCTCAGATAATAATTATGTGCATTAGAACCTGTACTGGAGTAGTTTAAATTCAAATGGTCATTCAGTTTTACCGCATCCATCCCCAAAGCAGGCAGCAGGAGTGTGGTGAATTAATGAGCTGTAGTGACAGTGAACTGGTTGCATTGGTGTGGTGTCTCTAAGTGACCTTGGGAACTGCTGTTACCTCCAGGGGCAAAAACTGTTCTGAACTGTGCTAGCACACACCTCCAAGAGAGTTTAACGGGAATCTGGAGAGCCCATGCTATAGCTCTCACTAGATGGAAGGGCAGATGACATCTGGGTTCCAAGAAAAAAGTAAGTGTGCCTATCCATGGTTGAAGCAGAGACTTCCTGCAAGGAGGGGATAGAATGGAGGATAACATTGTGATCCCTATGGTAAGGTAGCCCTTTATTACCTCCCCAGTCATGGCTGACATGAGCACATGTCCTTGGTCCCTTCCACTCCTCTGTCTTTTCAGCCTTCCATTTTTGAGATTTATTTTTATTATTTTAATTATGTGAATGTATGTGTGTCTGCATGTGGATATATACACATGAGTGCAGTTGCTCATGGAGGCCAGAAGAGGGCATCAGATCTCCTGGAGTTAGAGTTACAGGCAATTGTGAGCTACCCAACACAACTGCTCCAAAACGGGCTCAGGCCCTCTGCAAAAGCAGTACGCACTCCACTGAGCCATCTCTCTGGGCCTTTTCAACCTTTCCCAGGGGCCCAAACCTGCTGTGTGCTCATTTGAAAAACACCTGCACATGTACACATGTACAGAGCCTCAGAGCCCACGGTGTTAATGAGGTGGTCTGCTCTTGCAGGTTACAGCAAGAACTCACCAAGGTTCTAGAAAAAGGCAGGAGAAGGAAGCTGTAAGGGTCACAGGTAGCCATCTAGACTCTCAGTCCAGGACCTGGGTCTATTTTACCTACATTTGGAGAAATGGAACTCCAGGGTGGCCAGTGCCCACTGCAAAGACAAGATCTCCACCCTCGATTACTGAGCTTTGGACATCAACCACCTACAAAGCCTCATTGTGACTATTCAAGTCCTCCTTTATCCATAGAGCATTGTGAACTTACAGATGTCATCCATACCTAAGTCCTGAGGGAGACCAATACTGCTCATTCCTGCCCACGGGTCCACCAAAGTGACTTCCAAGGACAAATACCAAGCGAGTTCCAGAGCTTTTTCCACCTGACCAGAAACATGAGTCTCTGATATCATTTGACTGGGGAATTCTGCTCCACCATCTTAATAGAAGGAGAGCCTGGGGAAAACTGGGGTCTGAGGGTTCCTGAGCATGTCCAGGGTTTTTGTACCCACACAGCCCTGTCCCAGATCTCAGGGGTGTCCTCTGGATAATTTTAGAGTAATTTAATGTCATAAAAATATATATTTAAAAGGATAGAGAGAATACTCAGTGGTTGAGTGTGGCTGATGCTCTTCTAGGAGACCAGAGCTCAGTTTCCAGCACCCATGTCCCATGTAGGATATCTCATGGCAACTTGGAACTCCAAGTCCAAGGATTCCAGCACACTCTTCTGGCCTCCAGACACCGCACGCGCACACACACACACACACACACACACACACACACACACACACACACAATCCATGTAAAAATAAATAAACACAAACAAATTCTGGACCTCTTGAGAATGCAGCTAGTATATGATTTCTTTGTCAAGTTTGTGCTTTCCACTGTGGGAGTGACAGACTCACTCACAATGTTCAGAACTGGAGTGGACGGAATCAATATGCAAGTGACGCACAGGGGCTGAGGGAAAACAGATGGAACCATAGAGCTTGGTCCATGGAAGTTGCCCCCACCTCGGTGTGAGGAGTGAGGCAACATCCCCCCAGAGATTTGCCCAGGATATATAACGTGTGTATGCTTTTCTCCAATTTTCTTCCTGTGGAGTGAACCCCTGATGCATGCAGAATCTACCTAGAAGGACAACTGGAATCAACAGTTTTACTGTAACCAAGCACCTGAAGGAGGGAAAATTTATTCTGACTCATGGCTTTGGGATTTTCTATCTGTGGTCACCTAGTCCCATTGAGTTGGGCCTAAGGAGAAGCATAATATCATGGTGGGGAGGGGATGGCAGAACTCAACTCATGACAACCAGGAAACAGAGAGACAGAGAGAGAGAGAGAGAGAGAGAGAGAGAGAGAGATCCTTCACATGCACACCCCCAGTGACATCCTTCGTCCAACCAGGCTCCAACTTTAGTTCCTACCACCTCCCAATAATGTCCTGATGTGACAGTTCTAACAGTGTTGTTCGAGACCTTATAATCCAGCCAGCTCCCAAGGAATGGCTCCACTATCTGAGGACCATGCCTTCAACGCGGGAGCCTTTTGTGGGGGAGGGGGAAATTCTGTGCCCAAAGCATAATAGGAGGTAATGGCAGAAGGTACTCTGTCACCACGTACGGTTCCAAGAAACAAAATGTAATGGAAGTGTTAGGCAATCTTGGCCCTAACCCACCTGCAAAAGAGCAATTTCACCTTCTGGAAAGACCCTTGGGCATGAGGTCAGTTCTAAAATGGTGTTTCATGTCTTCTTCACTACTAAGTGAATGTTGCTGTTCAAGATTGTATTCATTTCGCCGTTCTGTGTGTGCTTCATTTGTGAAGGTGACTTGGTTTTATACTTACATAAAAGCTACAAAAGGAATTGACAGCTACTTGGGTAAAATCTACAGTCAAGAATGTTACCACCTTCTTTGCTGGGCAACTGTGAGGATTAACTACAATCCTGCAGGAGAGAGGTTGTGAGATGGCTTAGCAAGGTGGACTTGCTGCTCTCAAAGAGGACCCAAGTTCAGTTCCTAGCACTCGATCAAAAGGCTCACAACCACCTGTAACTCCTCTTCCAGGGGATCAGATGCCTCCCCTGGCCTCTGCAGGCACTGTACTCATGTGCATGTGTGCAAGAACGCGCACGCACACACACACACACACACACACACACACACACACACACACACACACTTAAAAAATACATGAATGACACAAAGAATAAATTTAAAAAATAAAAATAAATCTAAAAAATAAAAATATAATTAAAAAATAAAAATAAATGATTTTAATTCACAGCACCAGGCATAGAAGAAAAAGCCAGTAAATGCTGTTGAATTAAGAACAAGGGAGGAGCTGTCTCACTTCACCCCATTGCTCAGGGAAGGCTGAATCCCTGTTTCTTGGAACTGGCTCGACCTTCTCACTCAAACTTAGATTTAGGCTAAGCTCTCTCAGCCTAGTGAATAGAGCACAGTCCCCTGGAGCAACAGGTAGGATGTGAGATTCTCATTGACTGGAAACTAATTCTCACACACCTGACAGT
Organism: Peromyscus californicus insignis; assembly: GCF_007827085.1. NCBI lineage: Eukaryota > Metazoa > Chordata > Mammalia > Rodentia > Cricetidae > Peromyscus > Peromyscus californicus. The sequence continues at coordinate 158,012,199 of NW_026294562.1, forward strand.
GTTCTGTCCATCCCTCTCAAAATAAGCAAGAACAGTGAGATGGACTTAGAGTTGTAAAATTCTCCCATGGTGACTGCACTGTGATTTGCTATCTTGCATTTTCTCCTACCTGGTTAATAAGATAGACTAGATTGGAGGGCTAACATCCTGGAGGGTGAAATTCACAGGATGGAGGGTTCTGTTGACCAAATACCCAAGAAAACCAACTTAAAGAGAGGAAGGATTTGTGTGGGCTTGTGGTTTCTAAAGGTTCAACCCAAAGCCCTTGGCTCCATTGATTCTGGACCCCATAGGAAGACAGACATCATAGTAACAAGAGCATGTGGGTGGCAGCTACTCACCTCAGTAGACAGGAAGCCGGGAGAGGGGAGGAAAACTGAGAATGAGAAGCACACGCCCTGTGACATCCTTCCTCCAGCTATGCCCCACCTCTTAAAGTTTCTAGAGCCTTCCAAGATAATGCCAACAGCTGGGGGCCAAGCCTTCATCACATGAACTTGAGAAGGGGTAAGTTGTATTTCAAATCTCATAACAAGAGCCAATGCCCCCAGAGGGGGCAATCTGCATGGGCCAGTGGTCCAGGAAAAAGATCTGACTCCGTAAAGAACTCAGCATATTCAGCCAGTGGCTGGCCTGGTGTCTGCTCAGAAAGAAAGGAGGAATAGAAACGTGGAGGAAGAAAGGCAGAGGACAGAAAACGAGCAGAGGCTACATGTAGCGGTTCACACCTTTAGTCCTAGCACGCAGGAGGCAGAGGCCCTGTGAGTTGAGGCCAGCCTGGTCTGCATAGCGAGTCTCAGGGTGGGCTACATAGTGAGAGCCGGTCTCCAAAGGACAGAAAACCAACAGAACCCTAAGGGTGTCTGTGCTGTCTTCTGTTGCCCTCCCTCCACACCCCCACCTGCCAGAGGAAGTTTAAGTTCAGCGAGATGGGGATGTAGGTTGCAAATCTTGTCTCCGAGTTGGGGGTGTATTTGGAGTCTTCTGCATACGCCTCTGTTCTGTTTTGAATTGTGTCACCCACCCCCCAAAGGAGATGTATGTTGAAATCCTAGCCTCCAACATCTCAGAGAATGACTGTATTTGTAAACAAGATATTTTTTTAAGGAGTTAAGTTAAAATGAGGACACCTGGTGGTGTCCTCACGAGGAGACACTAGGGCAAACAGAAGACAGCCGTCATGGCCAGGGAGAGACGTCTCAGAAAAAAGTGACCCTGTCTACCCTTCAGTCTTAGACATCCAGCCTCAGAAATGGGAGGAGGTACAGTTCTGTTGTGTGAGCCGCCCTGCCGGGGGCACTGGTTAGAGTCACACTAGCACACTGATGTACTTTTGACCCCCAAAGTTCAAGAACTGATTTCTGGCCTCAAGTCTAGTTCAGAGGTACAACATCTGCCTCGAATTCACCAGTGAAGACTAAAGATATGACTCAGCAGTAGAGCCCCTGCCTAGAATCCCCCAGTGAGGGGCTGGGGATGTGACTCAGTGGTAGAGCCCCTGCCTAGAATCCCCCAGTGAGGGGCTGGGGTGTAGCTCAGTGGTAGAGCCCCTGCCTAGAATCCCCCAGTGAGGGGCTGGAGTGTGGCTCAGTGGTAGAGCACCTGCCTAGAATCCCCCAGTGAGGGGCTGGGGTGTAGCTCAGTGGTAGAGCCCCTGCCTAGAATCCCCCAGTGAGGGGCTGGGGTGTGGCTCAGTGGTAGAGCCCCTGCCTAGCACATCCAGGGCCCTGAGTTCCATCCCTAGCACTGCAGAAAATAAAAACAAGCAACTGATTTGCCTTTTCTGTAGAAGACCGCTCTGCCAACTGTCTTCTACAAGACAGATCCAAGTTGGTGTCGGGAGGCTGAAACAACAATACACCAGACAACTTCAGTCTGTGACCAATCACAATTCCCCATGTCATGCTTGGCCACTTGTCCCCAGATGAACCTCATCTTGTCCCTGTCTCCAATGCCATTTGTATAGGAGTGACCTGAAGAAACACCAGTCATCCACAGCAGACTGGGTACTTCATGGCATCTTCCCACTGTAGCTGTACCTACTGGGCTGGTCCCTAAGTGAGTGTGACATCAGGCACAGTGTCCAGCTCTGGCTTTAGAGCCCCCAGGCACCTTGCTGTGCCTCCACCACTGCCCATCCATCCCTGAGTACCTGCCATGTGCCTGCAGCCCTACTGCTATGCCAGATCTCTGCAGAAGATGAGGCCCAGAGGCACAAAAGGAGAGCAGGGGCTCCCAGGGCTCAGCTCTGCTCTACCAGGGGACAAACAGACCCTTTCATTTCCCAAAATCACCTTCCAAGAACACTCCCATACGGGGCCATAAAAAAAGGCTCAGACCCAAAATTTTTTTAGAGGGGATTTTTATATCTGTGAGTATCTATTGAGTTTTATGTCCCTTCAGAGTGTCCGTGGGCTGTGGGCAGAGTGGAAAAGGTCTTTCATTAAACACAGGAAGCAAGCAAAGGCGAGAAACATGTTGGGCTCTTTGCCCTCTGATTTTAGGGTAATTCTTGGGAGTTTTAAAAGTCCCTTTCAGGCCTAGAGCAGGCAGTGGACTGAAGCGCAGCACCCTCTGGTGGTTGATGGTGTTCAGAGTCCTAGCCCCTGGTCCAACAGAGGCTGGAAGCCTGGGTCACCTGCCAAGGCAACCAGCAGTACAGAATGGATGGGACTTTTAGGGGACCTTGAGAGGCTGCTGACCTGCAGCACAGGCTGAGCCCAGGTACCTCTGTGCGCATGTGGTCATGTAAAGGGCATATGCATGTGTGTGCACATGCAGGGGCATGCTTGTGGTCGCCTCTGAGAAGCAAGGTCACCCACAGTGACCCAGGAAGCACAAGATTCTCTCTTCCTTGGGTTACCTCTCCCTAGTGTCCAGGCCTTGGAGGTAGGATCCCCAGTGTTTCCCTCTTACTCATCCTTTCCGCTTATTTACAACATGTTTCTTACACACACACACACACACACACACACACACACACACACACGCACACACACACAGAGTCTTGGGGGAAGACGGTGTTTTTTAGAATGCTTGGGACACAACTCCCACAAGGAAATCTGAGAACAACGTGGGTGGACTCTCCTGACACAGGAGAATGGTACACTCTGAGGTTGGTGAGCAAGGGAGGTGTGTGTGCTGGCCTGAGGGAGATGAACAACTGGGAACCTAGCTCACGTCTCCTTTCCTACCAACGCACAGGCAGCTGCATCTCTACAGCTGAGGGCTTACAGTATGTGCAGAAGTTCCCACGGTGTGCCTCAGCACATACCCTTCTGGCGTCTATGCCTGAAAACCCAACAGCAGGCTCCAAGGCCCTGGATGCAGAAGTAAGTCAGGACTTAAAGGGGTGTATCCCAGCCAAGGGAGCCCTCTGAGTCTGCCTCTCCGCCAGCCACACCCGAGAGAGTGAGGCAGGTAGGTGGGTGTACTGAGAGCACAGGTTTGAGGGGCCTGACTCCAGCTCCCGAAACAGTGACTTACTGACTCCAAGCCTCAGTTCCCTCAAATCGACAGTGGAAAACAAGCTCGGAACGTGCTTCCCAGGCTGTTAGAAGAACAGACACAGGCTGCACACGCAAAACACTGACCCAAAGCAACCTGGGGAGGAGGAAAGGGTTAATTTCCACTCACTACTCTCACAGCACCATCCACCACAGAGGGCACGTATGGCAGGAATAGAGTCGGAGATCACGGAGGACCACTGCTTACTGGCTTGCTGCGAGTAAGCTTGCTCATGGCTTGCTCAGCCTGCTTCCTTATACAAGCCAGGACCACCTGCCAAGGGTGCCACCACCCACAGTGAGCTGGGCCCTCTCACATCAATCATTAACCAAGAAAATGCCCCCACAGACATGTCCAGAGAACCATCTGATGGAGGCGATTTCTCAGTTGAAATCCCCTCTTCCCAGATGACTCCAGCTTATGCCAAGCTGACAGAAAACAGCCAGCACACAGTGGCCTGTAATTGAACACTAGCCCTTAACCACCATTGTCCTCACTATTATCTATGCTGTTCCTTCCTCACTAACACTACACAGGATAAGCAATAGCCCAGTGGCCCATAAAAGGCCCAAACTTTCCTAAGGGCCCAACAATCTCCATTTCCCATCAGCCTCTGAGGACACAGGACATCCCCCTACCCACAGGATTCCGTAGACATCAGACCTTAGGCCCGGCTGGCTGGCCCCATCTGTCTGCAGTCTTAATTCCTTCTCTCACTCAGAGGTCCCTACCGTCAAGCTTTCCTGTCACAGAGATCACGGTGGAGGCTAAGACAGTCAGTGCAGAAGTCTAGAAACAGCTCCAAGGGGACAAGAAAGGATACTAGTGTATCCCCAAGTCTATTTCCATCTGGAACTTCAAAACGTCTCCAGAGACAGCCTTCACTCTGCAATGAAAGTGAAGCCCTGCCAGCCCAAAGCCCACCTCCACTGCTCCCCCAAAGCTTGCATCCAGAGCTCCCCACAAACACAGGTTGTAACTGAAAGTATGAAATTCAGGAAGCGGGACGCTGCTAACTCTCACGGCAGCATTAACTCATTCGCTTGCACATATGGGGTATTTGGATCCCAGTGGGCCTGCTATATATACAGCTTATTATACAGTAGGTGCGACTTGGGAGAATTAATGTTACCATAGGAACATTTGGATCAAGCCTGGCTTCTAGGGAGGAGAGAGAAAAAATAAGTTTTCCTGCTCAGCGCACTTCTCTGTTTGGAGCTGCAGAGAGGAAGGAGTCGTGTAATGGAGTCAAATGAGGCGAGGAGGGGCTTCCCCTGGTGGCTTGGGGAAGGTGAGAATTCCTGGAAGCAGCTCACTGGGGAGAGAAAACAGAAAGTTAGAAACCAAAGCCAGAAGCCCCTGTAGCTCAGAGGGCTGGGAGGGAGGGTGTGGGAACAAAGCCCTCCCTGCTAGAAGTGAGGGCCTGGGTGGCAAAGCTGGAGTACTGCCTTGGGGACAAGCTAAATTCCCCCCTCCATCTCTAAAATAAGATGTCCTTACTCCCCACCACCATACGCTGTCTTATTCTTCCAGGAGTCCATGGTCCTAGAAATACCATCCAGGCAGGAGGGGGGTCAAGGATGAGGTGGGCGTTCTGCTCCCTGTTAGGCACATTGCAGGGACCCATCCTTGACTGAAGAGAGCGGAAAATAGATTGGGGGGTGATTCATCCATAGTGAGCACAATAGTTCTCTGTGGGAAGCAAAGCCCTTGTGCCTGTCTATAGATTCCCACCCCCAAGTCAAACTCCATTAATAAAAAAATCAGAGCTCTCAACCACTAGCATATTCTCAACACAGCTGGGTATGCACTGAGTTCCCACAGGCTCTGAAACCCATATGCCTACCACCTCTTTTTGGGAAACACAAGGGTCTGATGTCTCCTACCCCCTTCCCTGTCTTTGCACATCTGGGGGGTGCTGACAAGCCACAGATACTGAGATAGACCCAGTCTAGTCATTCTACTCAAGCCAAAGGCAGCCCCGCAACCCTGGAGACCCACGCCCCAGGTAAACCCCACCCCCACCCAGGGAGCTGCTCTGTCACGTCTCTGCATCCTTAGCATGTGGCAATACACCAGACATGCAGAGCTGGCCGGAAACTACTTGGCTGAAGGAGTGAGGGTTGAGTCCAGGATGAGAGCAAAGGAAGAGGTTGAGAAGAGGGCTGGAGAGACTGCTCAGTGGTTCAGAGCATTTGCAGCTTTTCCAGGGTCTGAGTTTGGTCTCCAACACCCAGGTAGGGAGGCTCTAAACCCCCTGTAATTCCAGTCCCAAGGGATTCAGTGCTCTGTTCTAGTCTCCACAGACAGACAGACAGACAGACAGACAGACACACACACACACACACACACACACACACACACACACACACACTCACATACTCACACACACACACTTAAAATTTTAAAAAAATAGTCCTTTTAAAAAGAACAACAGAGAAAGAACAGGACACTAGCACCATTTCCTAAATCCAACTAGCGCCCACTTTGTAGCGGGGGTTCTATTGCACCCAAGAAGATGTGCGGATAATGAGACTTTACTCTGCCTTCAAAATAGGGGGCGGGCGGAACATCACCAAGGACGATGTCTTACTCCTGTCTCCCAAGAATCCAAGCCTACACAGATCTAGAACAGATACCTGCCAACACCTCCAATAACATCAAGATGGTCGAGCAGCAGGGACCTGCTCAGGAGAAGTGGGAAGACACACAGAGTGGGAGGTTCATTCTGAACCACTGTGCAACACCCTGGCATCCTACAGCCACCCAGGCTACCTGGTGACTGTAACTAAAGTTCTCCGCCCCTCTAGGCATTTCAGAAGCCTTTCAAACACTGCAACAGAATTCGGGGGACATTGCCGAAGAGGGGGCAGAAAGAAGGTAAGGTCTTACCAGAGAATGGGGATGGGGCCGTGAAATGCTGTGTTCTGGACATGGCGTGGCTGTGGCAGTCATCAACTCCCGGAAGCTGTGGTTTCCTGAACAAGATCAAGCCAGCGAGATCAGCTGCCCCTCCCGCAGGCAGTGCTGACTGGGCTCAGGGGGATTCAGGGACAATAAACAGGGAACGTGAAAGTGGGACGGAGAGGGTGTTGAGGGTGTTGGAGGGAGGGGGTGGCCATGATAAAGATATATTATCTGCATGAATGAAATCGACAAAGAACAAACAACAGATAAACCACAACAGGGAAAAGGAGGGTGGCTCCCCGTTTCACTTGAAGCTCTGTCTTGAAGTGTATATGATAGTGAAGTGGGATATCTCAATGCCCCCGAAGATACCCCAGCTTGGCACTGTGTACTAAATATCCTAACACCCTGGGTGGGAGGGAGCAAGTCCTAGAGATGGGCGAAAGGCACCCATGACATCCTCAAGGAAGTCTGCATTCTCTCTTCCCACCCTCTAGTTAAAATAAGCGGGGAGGGTTGCAGCGTTCCCCAGCCAATGCTCGACCAGTTTCTCAGGACAGACCAGCAAGGGAGACGGTACTTTTGACATATCGCTTCTCCTCTGAGGAGGGCAAACAGGTGCGAAGGATTATCATCCAAAGAGCCCAGCACTACTGAAAAGGAACCCGTACATAGCTCCCGGGTTCCTCGCAGCACCAGACACATTATCACTCTGCTCTGTGCTAAAGATTTTTCTCTTTGTTCATTTCACTCAGTTTTGTTTGAGTGTGTAGCGTTTTCATTCTGTCTGTGGCATGATTTTGAAATTAAGCAGTTTGTGTGCAGACAGCTGGTGGTACAACTGGCCTATTCCCTTCAGCCCCCACAAAGGGCCAACTTGCAGGGTGTACAGCCCTGGGGGCGCTTACCTACAACAAACACCCATCCTACCCAGAGAGGGGGCAGCTCAGGGCAGAGGGAGGGGGGATGCTGTCAGAGTGTGAGGGTGCCACAGGTAAAAATGGAAAAAGGCTTCTGAGCTCTGGGGACATCCTGGGATGAGACGTGAGTCATCCATAAAACAGTATCCTCTGCTCTTCAACACACCTTTCTGGGACCCAGTCCAGATGGAAGGTGGGCAATGGTCAATCCCTCACGCTATTATTAAGCCCCTTCTACAGGTGAAGTCTGCTTGCTTTAGTAACAGATAAAGTTGCCCCGCCCAGACTCCTATGTCACCTACACCTCAGGCCTCTGGCAATTCTTGCACTAACTTAGCATGTCTGGTGGAGCCACCGTTGTCTTTTCCTTGAGACACTGTGCCATTATCATTTAGATCTTTCCTTTATTATCACTGTGGTTTGTTTTTTACATTGCTGGCCTCGTGCGTGCTGGGCACATGTTGTACCACTGGCCTCTATAACAAGCCCCCTTTCCATCTTTTCGTTTTGTCTCTTATCATTATTGTTTTACTCTTGCTGTGTGTGTGTGTGTGTGTGTGTGTGTGTGTGTGTGTGTGTTTGCATGAGTTAATGATGCCATATGCATGCAGTACCCAGTGAGGCCAGAAGAGGGCATTGGATTCCCCTGGAACTGGAGTTGAAGAAGGTTGTGAGCTGCCATGTGGGTGCCACCAATCCACCTTGATTTATGCAGGAGATCTGAGAGGCAGGAGGGGAAATATTTGGGTGTTGTTGTTGTTGTTGTTGTTGTTGTTTTTAAGTAATGGGTATTCTGAAGCAGGCACAGTGGTACCTGCCTGTAATACCAGCACTCATGAGGCCAAAGGAAGTTTGAAACCAGCCTGGGCTAAAAAACATCACTACCTCAAACAGAAGGAAACAAGAGTGGTCTAGCCTTCAATCTGTAAATAAGCCAACCTCCAAGCTAGGTGCCCAGCTTCTTGGTCACATAAATGGAGAGTTGATATTAATGCATTATGGGACTATGTTTTGTGTAAACTTGAGTTAATTGCTTATGATGCCTTTCTTTTTTATCTTTGTACATGTGCCTGATTGTGTTTGATGTATGTATGTGCCTGTTCATGTGTGCTTATTTGTGAGCATGGGTGTGTGGGTGACACAGCATGGAGGTCCGAGGACCACCTCAGGTATGGATCCTGGACCCCTGCCTTGTTTGAGACCGTGTCTCCCTCTTTATTGTTCACCATTGACTGTACCAGGCCAACTGACCTATATGCTCACCAGTTTTTGTCAGCTTAACACAAACCTAGACATCTAGGAAGAAGGGATCTCAACTGAGGAATTGCCTCCAATACATCGGCCTGTAGGCACATCTGTGAAGCATTTTTTGGACCGCTAATTAATGGCCTAGCCCACTGTGGGTGGTGCCATCCCCAGGGGGAGGGCCTAAGCTATAAAACAAAGGTAGTTGGGAAAGTCAGTAATCAGCATTCTCCACAACCCCTGCTTCAGTTCCTGCCTCTGAGTTCCTGCTTTGGTTCCCCTCCATGATGGGCTGTAACTTGTGAGGTGAAATAGGCCCTTTCCTCCTAAGTTTGTTTTGGTCAGAATTTTATCTCGACAAGAGAAACCAACTTAGAGACACATGCCAGGTGTCCAGATTGTTATGGGTGCTGGGGATTTGAACTGAGGCCCTCATGCTCGCATGGCAAGTGCTTCCCCCACTGGCCCATGCCCAGCCCCCACGAGGCTTCCATACAGTGAAACTAGCCTGGCTGCCATTGCTTTCAGAGTGTTTCATCTCCCATCACTGCCTCCCCAGTCCACCGATAGGGTCTTCGGTTCTCCAGTCCCAACTGCCCAGGATTTCCATGCCACTCAGCTTTCCCACACTGCAGTGCCAAGTTCTCCCCACCCATAGTCTGCCTTTATGCTCATTCCCTATGTTTGGTTGGCTTTTTTCATTCTACATAAATGATGTTCTTCAGGGACTCACCATGAGGATAATAGAACTGAACCCAGGTCCTCTGCAAGAGCAGAATGTGCTCTTAACTACTGAGCCATCTCTCCATCTCCCTGAAATTGTATTTTCAGTTCCTTTCTAGCTGCACAGAGACTTGGTCTACATGCTTTCCTCACTGTGGCCAATCTTCTCCTAAACAACCTCTTGGTGTTTAATGGGTCCTCGGGAAATAGATTTTTCTTTCTTTTTTTTTAAGAGAGAGAGAGAGAGAGAGAGAGAGAGAGAGAGAGAGAGAGAGAGAGAGAGAGAGAGAGAGATTCACTGTGTAGCCCAGGATGCCCTTGAAATCAGAACGTTCCTGCCTCAGCCTCCTCCTGAGTGCTGGGACTGCAGACATGCACCACCATGCCCAGCTACAAACACCTATTTTAAATGAAATCCTGGTTTGTGTTATTAAGTCATGTACTCTGAAAAGCTGAAGTCAAATGGAGGAAACCAATAAACAGGACTTCATCAAAATGTTAAAACTCTTTTACTCTGAAAAAAAAAAAACCTATGAAGAAGTTAAGCCAACACTCTGTGTATAGGAAGAAATAGTTGCAAACCACACAGCTGGCAAAGGACTAGTATGGGGAATATGTAAAGAACTGCCAAACTTCAACAGTTCAAACTGTTCAAAAATGGGCCCCAAATACAAAGGTACTCTGTGGCAAAGGGTGTTCACGTATGTTAAACGGTCTCACGAAGGGCAGGGGAGATGGTAAAGTAATTGCTGCACAGACATAATGCCCTGGGTTCAAATCCCTAGCACCCATGTAAAAGGCTGTGTGTGGCTGGAACCCTAGACTTGGGAGGGTCCCTGGAGCTGACTGTCTAGCCAGGCTAACCAGCTAGAAAGTTCCAGATTTGAAAACAGAGAAAAATGATAGATAGATAGATAGATAGATAGATAGATAGATAGATAGATAGATAATAGATAGATAGATAATAGATAGATAGATAATAGATAATAGATGATAGATAGATAGATAGATAGATAGATAGATAGATAGATAGATAGATAAATGGAGACTATTGCTTGCTCTTCCAGACGACCCAAGTTCAGGTCCCAGCTCCCCCTTATCAAATATTTCACAGCTACCTACAACTCTAGATCTGAAAGATCTGATGCCCTCTTCTGGCACAGGCAGGAACTCACACATAAATAAAAATATCTTTTTAAAAGATGGACTGTGATAAAGGAAGATTCCAGATGTTGTCCTCTGGCCTCCACTTGCACACACACACACACACACACACACACACACACACACACACACACACGCTCACACACACGTTCACACGTTCATGAGAAGAAACATGCACACAGCAGTGGGCTTTGAAAAGTCCACATTTCCTTCTGCTTCCACAGCTTCTCTAGTTGAGAGCAGTGGTTCTTCCCAATGCTGCAGCCCTTTAATACAGTTCCTCATGTTGGGGTGACCCACACACACACCATAGAAATATTGTGTTGCTACTTCATAACTATAATTTTGCTACTGCTAGGAATCATAATGTGAATGTCTGTGTTTTCTGACCATCTTAGGTCACCCCTGTGGAAGGGCCATTCGACCCCAAAGGGGTGGAGACCTACATGTTGAGAGACACTGCTCTAGAGGAAACAGAAGTGTGCCAAGAACTCAGGCTGAAGAAAGCCAGCTTCCGCACTATTTACTTACAATATTAACCACGCTAAGTCTCCAGCTACAAGGCACTGATTGAATAAATTGTGTTTTACAAAAAAAAAAATACCTAGAATGAAAACTCAGAGGGGCAAAGCCTTTGATTTGGGTGCCAGTGTATCCTAAACGTCTCAGAATGGGCATCAGTGACTGTTTGCAGATTGGTCTGAACCAAATGGTGAGAAGCGAGCATCCCAGAAACCATGACTTGGGAAAATGTTCACAGCTCAGAAAGAGAAAAGGAAGAGGGGGAGCAGACTCTAAAACTGTGTCCACACGCCCTCAGTTTTGGTTTTAAAGAGGATGAGTGCCTTGCTGTGTGTTAAAAGGCAAAAATGACGTTATCCAAGATGCTGACAGTGGCTGTTTCTAGAGAATGCCCACTTAGGACAAGGTTCTTTTTTTCTGTTGCTTTTATATTTGTGTATGTTCTACATATTCCAAGTTTTAGATTTTTTTAAATTTTTTTAAAGTTTGTGTGTGTGTGTGTGTGTGTGTGTGTGTGTGTGTGTGTGTGTTCCAGCATGAGCATGCATGTGCAAATGGACACACATGTGAGTGCAATGCTTGTGGAAGCCAGAAGAGGGCATCAGATTCCCTGGAACTGGCATTACAGGTGATTGTAAACAGCCTTACCCTGGAGCTGGGAAGCAAATTCCATTCTTCTGAAAGAGCAGTAAGCGCCTTTAACCACTGGGCCATCACTTCTCCAGCCCCTGTTCCAAATTCTAAACAGAGAACTTTTTTTTTTCCTTTTCCAGTTGAAAATAGAGGGAGATTGGTCAGTGGGTTGTTTTGCTTGGGGTTTTTGTTTGGGGTTTCTCAAGACAGGGTCCACAACATAGTCCAAGCTGGCCTCAGACTCAAAACCCTCCTGTCTCACTCCGTCTTCCAAGTGCTGGGATTAGAGCCATTCATCATCACACATAGCTTTCCGTGGTTTTTAATTTGTTTAATTGACACATAGCAATTGTTCGTATTTCTAAGTTTAGTGTGGTGTTTCAATACATGCATGCATTATGTGATAATCAAATCAAGGTAATTAGCATATCCATCACTCCAAGCATTCATCATGTCTTTGGGGCTTGGCGGGGGTGTAGTTTTATTTTTAATTGGCCCACAATAATTGTACATGGCAGCAGTATTTTCAAATAGCTTTGAATCCATGCAGAGCCACAATGATTTCTGAAACAATACAAGAGTTCCAAGTACAGCCACCCAGCCTCTTTCCCAGGCCGCTGTTACTCACACAGCACCTTCAGGTCCCTCCCACAAGCCAACATGTCTTATTCACTCAATATTTTTCTGGGTCTCTTTATCTAAAGAAATTTATTTAGAAGGAATCTTTATCATGACCATAAAGGGAAATCAGTATCACTTGTCATAAATACAATGAAATGATACAGTAAATGCCATTTTAAGTGGTGTTATTTAGCACTAGCTGAATATCGTTGCCTGCGGAATGCTCTGAATCCAGCATCTGCTCTTGGTTTATCGAATAAAGAGGGGCTAGCAAATACACAGAGGCAGGTCTAACGACATATTTGAACCAAGAATCCCAGCTCTAGACACCATCAGGAGGCTTGAAAGCAGATTGGTGGAGAAATTGCATTGAATTCAGTGTCATTGCAAGGTCCCTATGGCATTTCTCAGGCCACCATGGACACATCTCACACTTCAAGCTCACCAGGCTTCCAGAATACGGCTGAATAAAGCCCAGGTGTGGGGCAGCACCAAAGCTGGTCAGTCCCCTACTGGCAGCCTTCTGAGGGAGCCCCAACCACCATGGAGCCCTGGGTAACCACACACACCCTCCCCCGCCAGGCCACTGTTAGTCCTTGGGTAGCATCTTCCTCTGCCCCAGGAAGGAAGGAGTCAGATATGAGAGAAGCAAATTTCTTTCCTCCCTCTAGTCCAGGGAAGGTTTGAGAGGGCCATTCCTGGATGCTGGATGGGAAAAGAGCAGGGTGAGCCACACACACTAACGTATTCAAGTTAGGACTGGGGGAAAAATTATCTCTCTGTGTCTAGAGTGTTATCAAGAGAACTGCACCAGCTCCATTAGTGTGGCAAGCTCCTGTATGAATCACGGGTGTTGGAGCTCTGCCTGGGAATGTATTCATTTGTGATCCGAAGTTCTATTACATGCGAATTCCATCCCAAACAGTGCTACCAATAGACCCAGATGACTGACACTTTAAGCAACCTCCTTTCGTTATTTCACACCTCGTCAGGGAGCAAAGGATGGATGGATGTGGGCTCTCGTGATGAGAAGTGACTGATGCCCTGACATGAGGGGCTTTCTCCTACTGCATTTCCTCCGGCATGGGGATCCCATCCCTCTGCCTTGCTTCAGCGAGCAAATGTGAGAACTGATATCACAAACGGAGCACACACAAAGTACATTCCAAACACTTTTTCAAGACTTAATTTTAGGGGGTCTGGAGAGATGGCTCAGCAGCTAAAAGCATGAATGGTTCTTGCAAGAGGACCTGGGTTCGATTCCCAGCACAACCAACTGTTGTTATTCCAGTTCCAGGGGATCTGACACTAACTTCTAGCCTCTTCAGGCACCAAGCACTCATGTGGTGCACATACACACATGCAGGCAAAATACTCATTCATAAAATTTAAAAAATAGATAAGATTTGTTTTAATTTTAATTATACATGTGTGTAGGTAAGTGTACATGAGTGCAGTGCTGAAAGGGACCAGGAGGGGGCATCAGAGTCCCCTGGAGTGATAAGTGATTGTGAGCCATCCAATGTGGGTGCAGGAAGTCCAACTTGGGTCCTCTGGAAAACCCAAACATGCTCCTGTTATACCACCTCTCCAGCCCCCTACCCAAAAACTCTTCTTAAGTTGAACCTAACCAGGAAAAATGATTCAGGTAGGCTGCTGGACATCATTTGGTACCTAATAGATGATCCACTGACAACATTGTTAGGGTGTGATTCAAGACGTCCCCCCAGGTTCACGTTTTGAACAATAAATCCCCCACTTGTAAGACAATTTCAACGCAGTGGGGCTTGGCTGGTGAAGTGAGTCACTGGGCCAGACCTTACTCCACACTCCCTGTCTGCCACCATGGGAGGGCTGTCCATATGTCCCCACTGCACTAATGCCACCATTGCTGTGACAGACTGAAATCCCCTGGAACTCCAAGTTAAAGTCAATCACCCTTCCGTTAAGTTGCTTCTATCGGGTATATTAGTCACAACAATGAAAAATAACTCACACAAATATCAAAAACTGTTTATTCAAAGGCTTGAAAATGCATAATTTTTTAATTAAATTTAAATTTCCAGGAGGATGAAGGCAGGAGTTGTTGGGAACAGGGACATTAATCTTTAGACAGAAACAAATCTGTCGATTTGAGTCCCAGTGGTGTCTCTCAGGGAACCGTCTCAAAGGTGGCACACATAAGACACATGAGGCCTCTTACTTGCTCTGCATTTGCTTTGGAATTCATTCTTTCCAGGGATACAATTAGCCAGAAATACCATCCACACAACAGAATCAGGGGAGGCACTCCGGGGTAGGGGGCTCGGACAGATGGTTTTCCTCAGGTTCCTATAACTAATTCATCCATCCATGGGTGCTTCTGCTTAGGAATGCTGCCTTGGTCAGAGTCCGTGGGCTGAACGCACAGACTAAGCTGGGCCTGGAGTCAGCATGAGGACAACAGCGAGGCAAGCCGCCTAGCTGAAGGAGTAGAGGAAACAGAAATGGAGAAACCAGGGCTTGGATTTGAGAACTTGAGAAAAGGTATCAAAAAGCCTGAGAGTCAGGGCTGAGGAGGTGGGTAGGTCGGGGGAAGCACGTGTCATACACACACAACAACCTGAGTTCAATACCCAGTACCTACATAAAAATAATGCTTTTAAAAAGCTTGGAGCCATGGTAGAAACTGTAATGCCAGCGCTAGGGAGGCAGAAACAGGAAAATCCTTGGACAAACTCTGGGATCAGAGAGAGATCCTGTTGCAGAAACTAAAATGGAGAGAGATGGAAAAGACATCCAACATTGACCTCTGGCCACCACACACACACACACACACACACACACACACACACACACACACACACAAGCATGCACATGACAATAAAGAAAGAAAAGACAAAATTCTCTGCAGTAGCAAGAGACCTGCTATCTTTAGAAGTGTCTCGCTGGGGTAGCCTTGGACACCCACAGTAACCAGTAGTAAAGGGCCCAGCCACATAGTGCTTGCCTATCATGTTCAGGAGCTTGGCTTCCATCTCCCACATGATGGAATAGGGGTGTCAAGAAATTGCCAGCAGCAAACAGGTTAGGATGTAGCCCGGGTGGCACCACCCCGACTTGTCATGTTAAGTCCAGAAAACAAAGACCAAACTAAGCCTCGGTGTGAAAACTGTCCAGTGCTTGGGAAACAGTGAGGGCATGTCCTTGAAGCAGAGCCCCCACTCACCCTTGAGCCCCCATAGAATGCTTCTCCCTCCCCTGCAGTTCATGGTCTCTTTAGAACCAAGGCTACAAATTGCATGAAGAACAAGTAATTCAATTAACTCTATAGTCTGTGATGAAAAAAATAGGCCATTTTGCTAGCTCTAGTGGCGAGCTAGTTTAACCCCGGTGCTCAAGAAATTCCCAGGCCAGACAGCATATTAAACCAGATCTTCAACTTAAGAACAATTACTGTCATTTATCAGCCTGAATAGCAATAACGCACAAATCGACAGCTTTCAGGAGGCAAAAAGCTAGCTAGGTGTAATGATATGCAAAGCCACAGCAGTCTACATTTTGAGCTGTCTCCATCCCATCGATACATCTCCAGCTACCTACAATTTATCAATACAAATGTGGTGCCCGATGAAGGCAAGACCGAGAAGATAAATATGAACGGGGTGAGGGAAGAAAGGGCTCAGAAATGTTTGAATTTTAAAATGATGAAGTGCTGACCAGATTCTCAAAGCATTTTACATGCAATGACCCGATCACATCAAGTCCCTTTTGCAAGGAGGAGAGAAAATGGAAGGTTTCCCCCGCCCCCCAAGTTGCAGGCAGATGCTACTCCTGTTCCGTTCCCTCTTCCTAGACGGTGTCTTTAGAGGTGTGTGATCATGGAGGGCTCTAATAAAAGTCATGATGGTGATGCTAATTACAGTGATGGATTTGCATACAGCCTCCCCCTCCTTTTTTTTTTTACTTCCACATCTATCATTTCATTTTCATTTCATCACATCTGCAAGAGGAAGTATGACACCCATTTTGAAAGAGGGGGGGAAACCAAGGTGTGTCATGATTCAGGTACCCTCCACATCAGTCAGGCACTGGTAAAGCCAGGGTAAGAATTAGACTCCATTTCATTCCTCCAACGTCAGAGTCCACCAAGGACCCAGAGGGAACTCATGATGCAAATGGAGTTGAGAGCGGAGAAGGAGAGGAGAGGCAGAGAGGGAATTTCACATCCCCAAACCAGTCGAGGATAACGTTCAGTGGCAGCACACAGTGAGCACCTCCTGTGTGAAAACTGCCAGCAAGAGTGAAGAAAAGCCAACTCCGACACAGGTGTGGCTTGTGGTCCTGTCCCCACCCCTTACATCCCCAGCCCTCTTAGCCACACACTGGCATTCTGCTGAATAGCACCACTCAGTCTGATGGAGGAAATAGACTCTGTGTGCAGGGAAGCCCAGGAGGGTGGTACCCAGAGGAGACAGTGTCCCTACAGAGACAGGGATAGGATCCCACCAGAGCTCTTGACGCAAGTCCAGCAAACAGTCCCTATCCACTGGCTCAGAGGACCCACTCAACCTATTTGTCTTCTTCTCCTTCCAGCTATTTCCACAGACCTAGTCAGACCTTCCAGCAGCTCCATCAGTGACGCTCATCATTTCAACCCTGGAATCTTACTAGCTTTCAATTCTAACATGCAAACTCCCGCCCTTCCTACAAGTCATAACTCTAACCCATTTTAAAAGGAAAATGGTGATTGGTCTAAAATCAAATAGATATTTGTTTGTCTGTCTGTTTAAAAGAGAAGTGGTGTGTGTGTGTGTGTGTGTGTGTGTGTGTGTGTGTGTGTGTGTGTGTGATTTGTATGCATCACATGTATACACCTGTGTGTTTGCCTGTGCATCCACCTGTGGAGACTAGAGGTCTGTGTCAGGTGGCTTCCTCTATCACTCTCTTGTGTTTTTTGTTTGCTTGTTTATTTGTTTGTTTTTGTTTTTTATAGATTTATTTATTATGTATACAGTGTTCTGCCTGCATATATACCTGCAGGCCAGAAGAGGGCACCATATCTTATTACAGATGGTTGTAAACCATCATGTGGTTGCTGGGAATTGAACTCAGGACCTCTGAAAGAACAGTCAGTGCTCTTAACTGTTGAGCCATCTCTCCAGCCCCTCTCTTGTGTTTTAAAACAGGTCTCTCACTGAACCTGGAGCTTGCTGATTGGCTAGATTAGTCAACCAGTGAGCTCCAGGGAACCACTTGTCTTCATGACACACACACACACACACACACACACACACACACACACACCAGCCCTGGGATTACTGACTCACACTACTGTGCTCGGTGTGTATATGGCTGCTGGGAATCCAGACTCACGGCCAGCACTTTACTCACTAAGCCATCTCCCAGTTCAGGTTTTTTTTCTACTCTTGTCTTCCTTTTTCATTACAAAATCTCTAAATAACACACACAGAGCTTATGTGGTGGCTCATCACTATAATCCCAACACTCAGGAAGATGAGGCAGAAGAATTCCAAGTTCAAGGTCAAGCCTGAGCTACATAGAGACCCTATCTTGAGCGGGGAGGGGGGGGTAGAAGAGGAAAAGGAGGGAAGAAGATATTGTACCTTGTTGTGGTGGTTTGAATGAGATTGTCTCCCATAGGCTCATATGTTTGAATCCTTGCTCTCCAGTTGATGGAACTGCTTGGGATGGATTAGGAGGTGTGGCCTTGTTTGAGGAGGTGAGTCACTGGGGATAGGTTTTGAGGTTTCAAAAGCCCACGTCATTCCCAGTTTCTCTCTCTTATGGATCAAGGTGTGAGTCCTCAGCTACTGCCCTGGTACCATGCCAGCTTGCCTCTTGCCATGCTCCCCATCATAATAGTCATGGACTCTAACCCTCTGGAACTGTAAGCCCCAAATAAACTCTTTCTTCTACAAGTTGCTTTGGTCCTGTGTCTGCCTTATCACATCACTAGAAAGGCAACTAAGACACTTGTAAAAGAATTTGGTGAACTGAAATCTTGTGTTTTCATTTTCCCTCTTTTATTAAAAATAGGTTGTTTTCCCATACAATATATCCTGGTTACAGTTTCCCCTTCCTCTCCTCCTCCCAGTTCCTCCCCACCTCCTCTCCCATCCGTATCCACTCCCCCTCTGTCTTTCATTAGAAAACAACAGGCTTCGAAGACATAACAACAAAGCATCACAAAAATAAAATAAAAAACAAAACAAAAACCAACACATCCAAGTTGGATAAGGCAAACCGATGAAAGAAAAAGAGCCCCAAGAGAAGGCACAAGAATCAGAGACCCACTCATTCATACACTCAGAGTCCCATAAAAATACTAAACTGAAAGCTATAATATGTACACAGACAACCTGGTGCAGACTCCTACAGAACCTGTGCTTGCTGCTTCTCTCTGTGTGAGTTCATACGAGCCTTGTTTAGTTGATTTAGAAGGCTTTGTCCTCCTGGTGTCCTCCATCCCCTCTGGCACTTAACACTCTTTCTGCCTCCTCTTCCACTGGGTTCCCAGAGCTCCGAGGGGAGGGATTTAATGGAGACAGCCCATTTAGAGCTGTGTGTTCCAAGGTCTCTCTCTAAGTAATGTCTGGCTGTGGGTCTCTGTATTTGTTTCCATCTGCTGCCAGAGGAAGCTTCTCTGATGATGGCTGAATAAGGGTACTGATCTCTGAGTAGAGCAGAGTATCATTAGGAGTTATTTTATTGTTAGGTTTTTGGGTTTTGTTTTGTTTTGTTTGACCAGTAGTACTTGGTTTTACCCTAGGTCTCTTAGCTATCTAGTTTTGGTTCTGGGTCACCCAAGCAGTGACACAGAAGTGAGCTGCAAGTCAAATCAGACATTGGTTCGTTACTCCCACAAGTCTTGAGTCACCAATATCCTAGCATATTTTACAGGCACGACAGATTGTAGGTCAAAAGGTTTTGTGGCTCATCTTGCCAATGAAACTGTTAGGATTTTTCTCAATAGCCAAGAAAGGATGGCCATTAAATTTCATTCTGTCATTCTTGTGAGGAAATATTCAGAGTACAGGTGAGGCAGAGAACAGGTGGGCAGAGCAATGGAGGCACGTTCCATCGTGAGCAAAGGACACCCCATCTTAGAAGGGCTGGCAGCAAAGAGAATGTACCAACCCACAGATATGAAAGTCTCCCAAGACTTTGGGCAGAACTGAATGAGAAACTGACACCCTGAGGGCCTCCTGAGATAGCCTTCTACCCCTACACAACACTCAGACCAGCAAAATCCAAATCAAAGCCCATTCTTATAATGCCATGTACAGCACCTGAATCAATTACTTCAGCCTCCCAGAGGGGATGCATGGATTAGCTGAGACTGGCAGAGCAAAGCTTTTTGGATGCAGAGAAGTTCCTTATATACTCAACAGAGCCAAACTTCAGATGGTAAAATGCAGTGCATACCCACTACAAAGCATGGACATCCCGTCCCATTTCCCCTCTTCCCATCCCTCTTTCTTCTCCCTATCCCTTACCCTGCCTCCCTTAAAAAAATCATAAAACCCAATCTTGGGTTGACCCCAAATTTTTCAATTCCTCTACACAGGATGTAGCTCCTCTCTGTGTTGAATGCCCTGCATTTCTCTACCATCTCTGCCCTTGTCACCAGAATGTGACATAGGCACAAAACCAGGAAGCTGCTGGGAATGAATGTTCCATCCACTAGGATCCAGAATGTCATCCAAGGAACAACACTATGTAGCTGTGCCTCAAATATACTTAAATTTTTTATGACAAAGCAGATTAGATAATTGCTACAAGATACACAGAGAGAGAGAGACACCAAAAATACTTTAAGAAAACACTTCATGTTTTAACTAGTTATAATTCTTTTTCTGTCTTCATTAAACTTAATTTGGGGTTGTAGCTCAGTATTAGAGCACTTGTCTAATGTATGAAGCCCTAAGTTCCATCACCTGTAGTTGAGTTTTTTTTTTTCACTCTTTACTCTTTGGGGGCTCACCACCCAGCTCCTAAATAATCACACACAGAGGTTTATTCTTTCTTATAAATGCCCTGCCTTAGCGTGGCTTGTTTCTAGCCAGCTTTCCTTAACTCAAATTATCTCATTTACCTTTTGCCTCTGAGCTTTTCTCTTTCTCTGGTCTCTATGCCTTTCTTTCTTTCTTTCTTTCTTTCTTTCTTTCTTTCTTTCTTTCTTTCTTTCTTACTGCATGGCTGGTTTTGTAGCTGGGTGGCTGCTGGCACCTGATGTCCTCCTCCTTCTCCTTTTTTTTTTTTTTTTGGTCCTTCATCTCTTCTTCCCAGATTTCTCCTTCTATTTATTCTCTCTATCTGCCAGCCCCGCCTATCCTTTCTCCTGCCTCACTATTGGCCATTCAGCTCTTTATTAGACCAATCAGGTGTTTTAAGCAGGCAAAGTAACACAGCTTCACAGAGTCGAACAAATGCAATGTAAAAGAATGCAACACATCTTTGCATCATTAAATATTCCATAGCATAAATGAATGTAATACAACTTCAACTAATATTCCATAACAATCACCTGCACTAAAAGCAAGTGAATAAATAAATGCATCTAGACATACTGTGGGGAAGGAAGACCCCACACACAGAGAGTAATGAGCACTGGATCTCAGTGTAGCTAAAGAGAGGAAGTTTGTTTTACAAGCTTTTGAAAGTCAGGGACAATTGCATAATATAAAAATGATGGGGCACATAGCAACATTGCAAAGAACAGCTTTTACAGCCCTGGACACAGATTTCTCCCCATTTTCTCTTTGGCTAAGTAATCAAAGTACAAGCCTACCCATCACCTGGCCCTTGCATCTATCTATTTCTCAACAGAGGATGTGCATGGGTTCTCTCTACATTTTATGTCCTGTTTATTTTAAGATTTAGTAGCTGAGTGACCTCATCACTTCTGCAGGTTGTTGTGCAAGTTTGACTGTTAATAAATGTTTGTCCTAACTTTCTAGTTTTGTTGTGGGGAGCTAGCCCAGTGAGTGTTAGCGGGGACAGCATCTTCTTTTCATCTGTAGCTGGCCTCAAGCTGGCTCAAGGCACTTGTGCTTTAACAATGGACCATTTTGTGTTTCTTAAGATATACTTATTTTTATTTTATGCATATGAGTGTTTTGCCTGAGTGCCATCCCTGGGCTAGTGGTCCTGTGTTCTATAGGAAAGCAGGATTGGCAAGTCAGTAAGCAGCACCCCTCCATGGCCTCTGCATCAGCTCCTGCCTCCAGATTCCTGCCCTGCTTAAGTTCCTGTTCTGATTTCCTTCAGTGATGAACTGTAATATGGAAGTGTAAGACAAATAAGCCCTTTCCTCTCCAAGTTGCTTTTTTTTTTTTTTTTTTTTTTTTGGTTTTTTGAGACAGGGTTTCTCTATGTAGCTTTGTGCCTTTCCTGGATCTCACTCTGTAGCCCAGGCTGGCCTTGAACTCACAGAGATCCACCTGCCTCTGCCTCCCAAGTGCTGGGATTAAAGGCATGCACCACCGCCGCCTGGCCCAACTTGCTTTTGATCATGATTTTCATCATAGCAATAGAAATCCTAACTAAAACAGTCTATGTATGTGTGTATGCAACCCATGCATGCCTCAGGCCCTCAGAGGCTGGAAGAGGATGTTGTATCCCCTGAAAGTGAAGTTACAGATGATTGTGAGTTGCCATGTGGATGCTGGGAAATAAACTTGGGTCCTCTGCAAGATCAGCAAGTGCTCTTAACCACTGATCCGTCTCTCCAGGCTGTTTGTTTTTTCTCACCATATGGGCAAATGTGCATCCTAAATGCCCACCTCAATTTGTTATCCCGGAGTAAACACATTCAAGTCACTATTATTGAAACTAAGAAATAGAACAGCATCCCTTTGTGCCCTCTGCCAATCACTCCTCCACCCTGCTACCCAGAGGTAGTTACCGTACCAATGTCTAACAACACAGTTCAAGTTTTTCTTAGTTGAGGAATTTTATATAAATAAAGTTTCACAATGAATGCTCTAGAGACTAGATTTCTTCTTTCAAAAGAGGAGAAGGGGTAGGGTTGTTGATCAAAACACATTGTATACATGTGTGAAATTCTCAAACAATAAAAAAAGACTCACTCAGTTTGTCAAACACAAACCTGTTAATTCATTTTTCTTGTCACTTAATAATCCTTTATATGAATACCCTGCAGTTTATGTATCCAATCTGTTCATGGGGAATCTTTTGGGATTTTTTTAATACTTATTTTTTAAAGATTTATTTATTTTTATCATATGTGTGTATATGTTTTGCCTGCACTATGCACATGTACCATGTGCATGCAGTGTCCTTGGAGGCCAGAAAGTAGCATCAAATCCCCTGGAACTGGAGTTACATACAGCTGTGAGCCAGCATGTGTGTGGTTGCTGGGAATCAAACTCAGGTCCTCTGGAAAAGCAGCCGGTGCTGTTCACCTCTTTGCTGTCTTCACAGCCTCTCTGAGTTTGACACTGTAAACGTTCTGGCACACATACAGGCATTTCTGCTGGGTTTCTCTGTAGGAAGAGAAGTCTAAGGTCACGTGTTCACCTTCAGTCGATAAACACAAAGCTTTCCAAGTACATAATCAATTTATGCTTCCAACAGCAATCACACCTTCCTGTATAGCTCATTCATTTCTGCTCCCAAGACTCGACTAAAGGAGACCTTGTGTAGGCGTGGACCATGGGAGAGAGCTGGGGATTCCTTTGTACAGGGCAGGAATATGAAACTGGAACATCCAGTGTGGACATCCGTACATAAGCTCTTCAAAATATTAAAGACGGAACTCACATAGGATCAAGCTGGAATACTGTTGGGGACACAATCAACAGAGAACCACAGCCAGATTACTACAAAGACCCCCGCAGACCCGTGGGTGCCAAAGCCCGTCAGTGGATGATGAGTGGATAAAGAAAGTGCGAACTACACACACAATGCAGTGCTGTTCGGGTATAAAGAAGAATGAAATCATGTTTCTTGCTCAGACATGGTTGAATCTGAAGGTCATTGTGTTAAGTGAACTAAACCAGTCTCACCAAAAGCAGCAGCACAGGCTGGGTTGGTGTTTTTTGGTTTTTTTCCTCCTGTATAGGATGTCAGGGGAACATAAAAGTAAAGAATGTACTCAGATGTGGGAGAGGAAAGGGGGAGGAAGAGAAGAAGGAGTAATCAAGATCCGTGGATGTGACCAAGCACAGTCTATGCGTGTACACAAATGTAGTGAGAGCCCTCACTCTGTGAAATGAATATTCACTATATAAAACTCCTAGCCTCACTTTTTATTAGCTATGAACATTTCTTTGGGGAATTTCATGTGACCTCAGATCCCTGACCTGTGAAAGGCCCATAATCAGAATGTCCTTAAAAAAAAATCGAGTTGAATTTTATAATAAAGACAAAACGTGGTTCTCTTCAGACTACCCTGTAGTCATGTGATATAGGATGGATTTCTCCTGGTGGTGTAAGCAGAAAGAACAGCAAGCTGGGGAGACCTGGGTTACCGAGTTATATCTGAGTCTTCACTCAAATCAATCTGATCCTCAGTTTTTCAAGCTGAGAAATGGGGATGATAAGACTACTCCATGAGAATTATAAGGATCAAAAGCTTCTATTCAAAATTATCAATTAATAGAGTTCAGCTTTCCTCCCCCAAGATTTCAATCTTCTACCTTTTCCAGTGACTCAGGTGTTTAGTGTATCCAGAATGTCTATGTTTCACCTCCCGAAGAAAGTTTACCATCTGGAGAGATCAAACGTCATGCTGGCATTTGATTGATGTAACAGTTATGGGATGTCAGGGCTAGAGGGACCTGAGTTCGTGTTAAAGATGGGGAAACTGAGGTTGCAGGTCTGTGTTGACACTGCTGGTTAATAGCACTGCCAGCACTGAGGCCAGCTCTCTTGCCAGTAGCCCAAGGCTGGGTCTTTAGTAGCTTCGTATAAGCAATAATTTGCATTGCCCATTTTAATGAAGAGTCAGTTTATTAACAGTTACTGGAGTGGCAGGGAAAGAGTTAAAGTCACATTTTATCCATCTGTTAATTAATCACATTTTGCTAAAATGTAAAACACAGACACAGGCAAATAAATATCAGCATTTATATTTCAAATAACATCTCATTTAAGAAATATTGGAGCACTCTGGCTTCCAGCCCTGCCAGAATAACTGATAGGAGCTTTGCCCTCCTGCCAAAAACAACTATAAGGCTAGACAAATATATGAGGCAGCTGTTTGCAGATCCTGAACAGCAGGCAGTGCTGGACCGTAACGTAGAAGAAAAGCAGACACAAGGGATGAACCCCATTATTTCTCTGGCTTCTTCCTGTAGCCGCTTTCTCAGGACACACATAAGCATGGGGGCAGACAAGGTGCAGTCGCTACCCTGTGCTGAGGAGGTGGGGCTGGGGTCCCAGGCTGCTGAAGTGTCTGTGTTTTGTGGAACAGAATAACAAACAATAGAAAGCTTCACAAAGAGGGGTTCTGTCTAGAACTCTCCAGAAGATCTGGCTGAGGCCTGGGAAGCCTTACAAATAAATGGTTTTTGTTTAGAAGCTGTAAAACCCAACAGTCATGCTTTACAAACAAGCACTGATGTGTTGGCCACACTAAAGTAGACATCCATGAATTCCCCCAAACCTCCAGTGGGGACCTCAAAGAGACCATGCATTTGTGTGAAGAACCATGACCTACACCGTAAGGCCTCATTTAAGATTAAAATAGATGGGGCTAGAGAGATGGTTTAGTGGTTAAAGCCTGAGGTGAATTCCCAGCCCCTACACAGCAGCCTGTAACAGGGGATTCAAACCCACTTCTGGCTTCTGAAGGCACCCACATGATGGCTCACAAGCATCTCTAACTCCAGGGTCAGAGAATCTGATGCCCTCTTCTGACATCCACAGGCGCCAAGCACACTCATGGTACCTATATGTTCAGGCAGGCAAAAACTCATAACACAAAATAAAATTAATAACTATTTTAAAAACTAAAATTGATCTTACCAACAAATTGAGCCAACCTTAACAGAACAAAATGCACCACCAATATTGCCGCCACTTGACGGACTCTTGAAATAAAGCCAGGCATGGGAGCACATGTCTGCAATCCCAGCACTTGAAATGGAAATAGAAAGATCAAGAGTTCAAGACTACCCTCAGCTACCTTACTTACTTCGTTCAAGACCAGGCTCAGCTAAATGTGACCCTGTCTTAAAACAAACAACAAAAAAAGGCCCTTTAAGGAAAGATGCCATAGTTTGGAATGACCACAGTACCTGAGTTCATTCATGGTGTCCACTATAAAGTCAGAGATTACCAACTCATGAAAGTTGACCTCTGACCACCACACTTGTGCTAAGGTATATGCTTACTCCCCCCATATACATAGAAAAACAAAATGAATGAATGAATGAATGAATGAATGAATGAATGAATGAACGAACGAAGTAAGTTGTTTGCTCTAGGTTGGAGGCTCAGGGTTGGATTAGGTTCTAAGCTAGGATCTGTAATTGGGTTTTCACTCATTAACTGAGTATCCTCGTGTAAGGTACCTTAAAGTTATGGGCAAGTTAGTTTCCTATACCTCATTTTCCACATCCACAAACTTGGGATAACCACCTGACCCACTGCGACAGTTCAAATAGTAAATGTCCCCTAGAGGCTCACATGTGCACCACTTGCTCCCCACCTGGTGGAACGATTTTGGGGGCCTCGGGGAACTTGGGGGAGTGGAAGCTAGCTGGAGGGAGTTGGTCACTGGGGCAGGGCTTTGGGGGTATAGCATCCCCTCTTCTGTCATGCTTTCTAGTCTCTGTCCAAGGTAATGTGACTAGCTATCCTCTGCCACATGGTGCTGCCATGATGTTCTGTCCAAGGGCCTGGGCCCAGAGACCATGGACTGAAGCCTCTGCAATTGTGAGCCATGTCAGGAATTTCTGTCATATTATCCCAAAGTGTGTAATACTTACATCCAGGGGTATGGGATTAGAATCGTACCTAGAACAGACTGTGTGCTATTTGAATGTCTGTTTAATAGATCCTAAACACAACTGGAATTATCTTCATGGGCTTCAAAAGGAGGATGTTACCTAGAGGGAGAAAATTGGCTGAAGCAGTCAAAACTGAGACACATATTCATTTAAATGCACCACTCTCGTGAACACTGGTAACTCAGCCATGGGGGAAATCACATCCCTACAGGCAGCACGGGGCTGCTTTTAGCTTAGTCAACCTGAGCAGAGTTTTCCATGTGGCAACACAAAATAACATCAAAGACAACACTGAAAGAGGTGACATTGGGGTCAAGCACGTCAGATTGAGGGCGCTATCATGGGTCTACTTCCCCCACAGTAAGGAACACAGTGGGGGAAATGCAGGAAAGAAAGGGTGCTGGCCAAGGAGTGCCATTCATGGCCAGAGCAGCGAGACATGAAGTCCAGCCTGAAGCTGCAGCTGGCAAGGGCAGAGTCAGGGAGGGACCTTCCTCCATCTCCCTTATGAAGGGGAGTAGATTGTCCATCACTGAGTCATAATGCTTAACCAGCATGAAGTCAGCAGTGAGACAGATCTGTCAGCCAACTCACCCGCCATGCTCCACAACCCTCCCAAACTCAAAGATGGAAGTAGAAGACCTGAGCAGCCCTTTGAAGCAGCCACTGACAGGAGAGACCTCTTGAGCATAAACTAGCTGCCCTGGCTGGTAGTGTGCATAGATTCTATCTGAAACATCCCTCGCAGGTTCACTTGTTGAATGCTTAGTGGTCTCCAGAAGGTGGTGCTATTTTCAAAGGTCGTAGGGGAAAGAAAAAAAAAAAGCCTCTTTGATAAGGTTTCAGGCAAAACAACCTTGAAAAAAGAACAAGGTGGGAAGCTTCCCCCTTCCTGATGTGAAAACTTACATGAAGCTGTAGAAACCAACACATGATGGTACAGACATGAATACAAGCACACAGACCACTGGACCAACAGAGCAAGAGCAGGAGTAAACCCTTCCCTTTTGCGGACTAATGGCTTTCAGCGGGAGTCCAGGAACATTCACTGATGTAAGAACCACTATCCTCTAGCAATAATGAATCAAAGCTTAAATGTAAGACCCATAATCTATAAAACTCTTAGAAGAAAACATGGGGAACAGTTCCATGACGTGGATTTAGCAAACACCTAAAACACAAAGGAAAATATCGATTGGGTAGAATGCGACGAAATAGCTCAATTAGGAAAAGCACATGTGATTAAACCTGAGAACCTGAGTTCAGTCCCCATAACCTACATGGTAGTAGAGAGAACCATCTTCTCCAAGTTGTCTTTTGACCTCCACATGCACACCGTGATGTTCACACACCATCAATTAATCAATCAATCACTGCTAAAAAATTAGTTGTAAACTTCTAATGCATTGAAATACAATCAAGCCAGACAGTGGTAACACATGCCTTTAATTCCAGCACTTGGGAGGCAGAGGAAAGAGGATCTCTGAATTCAGGGCCAGCCTGGTCTACACAGTGAGTTCCAGGACAGCCAGGGCTACACAGAGAAACTCTGTTTCAAAAAAATAAAAACAAAATGAAAGAAAAGAAGGAAGGAAGGAAGGAAGGAAGGAAGGGAGGGAAGGAAGGAAGAAGGAAGGAAGGAAGGAAGGAAGGAAGGAAGGAAGGAAGGAAGGAAGGAAGAAGGAAGGAAGGAAGGAAGGAAGGAAGGAGAAAGGAAGGAAGGAAGGAAGGAAGGAAGGAAGGAAGGAAGGAAGGAAGAAAGAAGGAAGGAAGGAAGATACAATCAATAGAGGGAAAGGTAACCAACATAATATAACTGACAAATGATAAATCTGGTAAGGGTTAAAATGCAGAATTTTAAGTAACTCCAAATAACGGCCCACTTTGAAAAACAGGCAAAGGCATTAACTAGTTCCTTCTTCAAGTAGGACCTATAAAATGGCCAACACACATGAAAAGATGGTCATTGTTTATCACTGGGGAAATGCTAAGCAAAGCCACAATGATGTACTGCCTCCCCCTAGTAGATGTATTGTGGGTGAGCTATGCAATGGTAAAGCCACTGTGGGAAAACAGTCTGAAAACTGATTCCCCAAAATACGTAAAATAAAATTACTATCTGATACAGCAATGCCACTTCTGGGTATATGCCTAAAAGAACAGAAAGCAAGATCTCACACACACACACACACACACACACACACACACACACACACACACATACACACACACACATACACACACACACACATACACACACACACACACACACACACACACACACACACACACACACACACACATGGTATGTCACATGTTCACTGCAGCACTGTTCACAATAGCCCAGAGGTAAACCCAAGTCTCCATTGGCAGAGGAATGGATAAACTACAATACATCCCTACAATGGGATACTACCCAGGCTGAAAAAAAAAAAAAGACAGAACAAAAACAACTCAGATATGTGCTACATGAATGAGCCTCGAGGACATTGGATTAAGTGATATGAGCCAATCACAAAATACTATGGCATTCTTCCACTTGTAGGAAGTTCTTGAAGTAGTCGAGTTTGTAGAAGCAGGTAGTAGAATGATGTCAAGGAGCTGGGGAGTGGTCGTGTGATGAGTACAAAGTTTTGGTTGCAAGAGGACAAGTTCTAAAGAAGAGGGTGGAAATGTGCATTCCCTAGCACTGAACTATCCCACTCTAAAATGATCAAGATGGGGGCTGAAAGGATGGCTGAGCAGTTAAAAGCACTTGCTGCTCTTGCAGAGGGCTGGAATTCAGCTCTCACCATCCATAAAGGCCAGCTCACAACCACCTATAACTCCAACTCCAGGAGATGTGATGCCCTCTTTTGGCTTCCACAGGCACCTACACACACATGAGCATGCACACACAGACACACAGACACAGACACACACACACACACACACACACACACACACACACACACACACACACACACGTATATAATATTTTTCTTTAAAAATGTAGGGTTAACACAGTCATTTTTATGTTACGTGTATCAAGCACAATTTCAACAAGAAGGACAAAGGAGGTGGTCGGTTTCGAGCAGCCGCTGAAGGAGGTAGACTTGAAGGGGTCAGAGCGGACAGGCAGAAGGCTTGTGTGACAGAACCACAGTCTGTCTTTATGCCACACCAGTGACAGTGCATGTGACTACAAATGATCTCGGACATCGCCATCCAGCCAGCTCCTTGTATTAGAGAGAATACACACTATTGCACTGAACCCCAGAAGTCTCCAGCAGAGTGGAGAACCCCACAAGTACAGTGCTTGATCCATACTGAGACACCCACAGTCATTTGCCAACAAGAAGCAAGCTTGCAAAGAGAGCATGAGATGAACACACCATGCCATGGTCCAGAAAGGAGGGAGGGCCCTGCACCATAAGGCCCCAAAGGCCGAATGGACTACGTTGATTTGCCTTACTTATCATTATTTTGCTCATGCTTCACCAGTCAGCTGATAATGAGGTCTCAGACAAACCAGAGATTGAACTGTAAAAGGCATCTGTGAACCACTGATCTCACAGAAGAACGATTGCCCAAAAGCATAAGAGGAGAATTTTTAGGAGCCTTTAAAAATTCACTAATATTCTCATGGGGTGAGTATGTCAATGGTGCATTTTAAAGTACCGAGTGTTTGGGGAGAGGAGAAAAGTTAGCCAAGATCCATGTTCTTCTGGGACAAATAAGGCCTTTCACTGAGCTATGGCTGGATCTCCCTCACATGGGGTCCTGAGAAGGTTCTGGAAGTCCCCAAGCACGCTGCTTTGTGCTAATGTGGATTTGTAGGATTGGAGGCAAATACGATCTGAAGTAGCACCCACACGGAATCCCCACAGGCCGAGGCCAGAGCATCCGGAAAGTAAGGGAGAGAGAGATACTTACCTGTGAGCCTGGGCCTTAGTAAACACCCTGGGCCTCAGAGGACCCTATCTACTGCTCATCCCCATGCCTCTCTAGAGCTTCCAATAAGGGCATGATGGGATGCCAGGATGTTGCTAAAATCCCTTCCCTGGGGAACACATAAACAATATCTACCCTCCTCCTAAGGTCCTTATAACAAAACAAGGTGTGATTCCACTAAAGTTCACCCGGGGGACCGTGAGTTTATGGGGTGCGGGTGGGGAGTTACGGGCAAGAGCATGGGTGACAGCCACAGCAGAAGGTCTGCACCCCGCAAGAATGGTGGCTCCCCAACAGCCGTGTGGAGGGGGTCTCTCCCTCATCACTCTCCACCTGTACCCTCTAGTCCCTCCCAGCCACACTGGCCACATGCATTTAGGGAAGAATTGCATACAACTGGTTCAGAAGAGTGGCTGGATACTCGGGTGTCCATGACCCTCCTTCCAAAACAGAAGGTCACCAGTCAGCAAGCCTGGCCATTATGATTCTGGATGAGCAGGCTCAACTGGACTCCTGAAGATGGTGATGGTTTGGCTCAGAGGATATTCCTGTACAACAGAGTCATTCTAGCCTGGTCTGTGATCTCAGTAGGGAGAGAGTCCTTGTTCAAAGGGGCATCTGCCACTGTGGCTACTTAATATTCTCTTGTCAGGTCTCAGCTTTCTTTGATAGACCTCTTGAGGCTTCTGCCCTTCCCTAGCCATGAGGCAACCATTCATCTGGGCCTGGCCACCTGTGATGACTAATCTTGGTTGTCAACTTGACACACCTGGGAAGAGGGACCTCAGTTGAAGACCTCTATCTATGGCCATGTCTGTGGGGCATTTTCTTCATTGCTAATTGCTGTAGGAGTGCCAAGCCCACTGTGGGCAGTACCATGCCTAGGTAGGTGGGGGTATAGAAAGATGACCATGAGCTTGGAGCAAGCCAATAAGCAGCACTCCTCCGTGGTCTCCGCTGCAGTTCCTGCCTTTAAGTTCCTGTCTTGAGTCCCTTCCCTGGCTTCCCTCTATGATGGACTATAACCTGTAATGTGAAATAAACCCAAGTTGCTTTTAGTCAAAATATTTTATCACATAAACAGAAAGCAAACTAGGATGCCATTGGAGCTCCTTAACCCCAGGTCCTAGGGCTACAAGGGAAGTGGGACAGGGAGGGAGCCCTTTAATTCCAACCTTGGTGCCCGGACTTGCAGATGTAGCCAGATGTCTACCATTATCTGCAACTCTCCCCAGATGTCTTAATCAGCCCTGCTTCCTCTCCTTTCCCCAGGCCTTTTCCTTCATGCTTCCCATCCTCTCCAGAGCTGTCTGGAAGCCTTCCAGTAAATTCCTAATGTGTTGGAGTTAGTTTCAGTTGCCTGTCAGCAAAAAAGCCTGATGGGTACAGATGGGCACAGCCCCAGGGTATGCTACTAAGAAACATCAAAAGTGCTTGCACCAGCCAGTGTGATGGCACAGGCTTGTTATCCTGGCTACTTTCAAGGCTGAAGTTGAATATCACAAGTTCAAGTTCTCCCTGGGCAATTTAGTAAGATCATCAAAAAAAAAAAAAAAGGTGGGGGGACTGAAGATGGAACTTATTAGCAGAGCACCTGCCTAGAATCCCCCAGTGAGGGGCTGGGGTGTGGCTCAGTGGTAGAACACCTGCCTAGAATCCCCCAGTGAGGGGCTGGGGTGTGGCTCAGTGGTAGAGCACCTGCCTAGAAGCCCCCAGTGAGGGGCTGGGGTGTGGCTCAGTGGTAGAGCACCTGCCTAATATGTGAAAGGGCTTAGGTTCAATCCCAAATACCACAAAAAGGGGGACTCATCTCAAAGCAAACACTCCCTTTCCCCCCAGAGGCTCTGCCTTAGGAAGACCAGTAAATTCCTCCAGAGGTTGAAATAAAGGTATGCAGAACTATGAATTTGGCTTTCCTCAGGGTAGGGGATAGACCTCGTGTCCTTTCAAGGACCCCAACTGGATTCTCAGGTTAGAAGAGTCAGGAGCCGTCACAAACCAGATGCACAACACAGGATTCCCAATTTGCTTTGACCTGTGGCAAAGTACCTAACAGTCCCGGCTAGTTGGATTTCTGTGGCTGTGATAAAATCCTGACCAAACAGACTTCCTGGGACGTCAGGGCGGTCACTCAAGGCAGCAACCTGAGGCAGAAGCTGAAACAAAGACCGTGAAGGCGTGCTGCTTGCTGGCCTGGTCTTCTGGCTTGCTCAGCTGGCTTTCTTCCACAAGACAGGCCTACTTGCCCAGGCATGGCATGACCCACAGTGGACTGGGCCTTCCCACATCAATCATTAATAATGAAAATGCCCCACAGGCTAGTCTGATAGAGGCATTTCCTTAATCGTGGTTCCCATTTGTCAAGGGACTCTAGTTTGTGAGAAAATGATGAGAACTAATCAGGGCAAGTCTGATAGGTAAGCCCTTGCCCATTCTCCTGGAGGTAAGCCCAACGAACTCACCGGTTCACCAAGCTAGACCTAGGTGAAGCCATTATCTCTGTGTGTAATTGGTGCCCTATCTTGGGTGAACAGACATTTTTCACTGTAGCAAAAATTAATACACCACCTGATCACCAGTGTCTAGATTGGGCCTTAGTGCCACCAGGTCTCCTCAGATGTATGCTCTGTGCTAGTCAGTTCTTAGCGTCAACCTCACACAACCCAGAGTCACCTGGGAAGAGGGAACCTCTATTGAGGAATTGTGTTGATCAGACTGGCTTGTGACCAGGACCGTGAGAATGTATTGATTGGTAACTGATGTGTTAGGGCCCAGCCCACTGTGGGCAGCACCATCCCTAGGCAGGTAGACCTGGGCTGGGCATGAAGCAGAGAGCAAGTCGAGTCAGTAAACAGCATTCTTCTGTGGTTTCTGCTTCAGATTGCCTCGGTGATGGGCTGTAACCTAAAACAAACCCTTTCTTCCCTAAGTTGCTTTTGGTCAGAGTTTTTTATTGTAGCAAAAGAATGATGCTAGAACACACACCAACACTACCCATCTGAGGGGCTTCTCTTCATCTCTGCCTGTACACAATGTGATGAAGCAAGGTCACCACCTGTGAGCCCTCTGGCCCTTGCAGACCCCAGTGCTGCTCCCTTCTCCCAAGGCTGAGAAGCCGGGCCACCTCCTGAGTTCACTTAAATCACGGCATCCATATTCCCTCAGGAGCATGCATGCACACTTGAAACCCTTAAACAACCCCTCGCCATATGTGTCGATTTAAATGGAAACCAAACGGGGAAGGATTCTTACGACAGTCTGTCACCGACTGAGCTCTGCTTCCTCCAGTTAATTTATGTCTTCCGTAATCAAGTGGCTGCTTTTTAAAAGGCTCCACCTGGGAAGGCACATTTTCCCCCATACGTTCACATTCGAAGGTCCCCAGCCTGGGAGTTAATCGTCATTTTAGACACTGCGCTGTCGGAGCACTTTATCTTCCAAGCTCTTTACCTGTATTAATTAATTAGCACTATAAATACAACCAGCACATGACTAGTCTGGAACTAATCAGTCACTGACTCCGCTCGGGACCTGGAGGGGAATTAGGAAAATCGAATCTTTCCAAAGTTGGGTCCAGACAAGGTAATGCTGTCAGTTCTGTCCTACAGACTGGTGGGGAAGTGGCTGGCTCAGTCTCCAGCTGGGGACACTTGCAGTTTCCAGGACAAGCCAGCAACCCGAGCTGAAGGGACACAGATCTATCTTAAGTAAAGAATGGTTGTGCTTTCCTTCCGGTTAAGCATAGCACAATGGTTAGAAGTCTGTTCAGCGCCTGCCCCTGGGATGGATACTAAGTGTTAGGAGATGGCACAGACCTTTTCTACTAAAATGTTATGGCAGAATTAGGCAGGACCCAGACACAACAGAGGCCACACATCTTCATCCTCCCCACCACCACCACCACCAAAAGAAAAGAAAGAGAGAGAGAAAAGCCAAGGAACTCTGACTAGAGAAAACACTGGAGGACCAGTGAGTCACTCCAGAAGTGTTCATTGTGCGGGCTGGAGAGACGATGATTGTAGTTAAGAGCACTTGTTGTTTGTGGAGGACCCAGGATTGAATCCCAGCACCTACATGGCCGCTCATAACTGCCTGTTAATTCCAGTTCCAGGCCTTCTGATACCCTCTTCTGACCTCCAAGGACACTGGGCATGCGCATGGTGCATAGACATACATGCAGGCAAAACACTCATACACATACAATAAAAATAATTTTTAAAGTTATTTATTAGCGCTGGGGATGTAAGCCAATGAAAGAACTATGTTTAACCCCCATACATCCTCCACAAAAAATACACAAGATACATAGATGATGGATGGATAGATGGATGGATGGACAGATGGATGGATGGATGGATGGATGGATGGACAGACTGCATACTAGACTTTCTAGAAATAAAACAACTTGGTCTTCACTCAAGCTTACAACTACTCAGAAAACATACTTGAGAACCACAATAAACAAATCCAGGACTCCATGACACTTAAAGTCTGGGAGGCAGAGTCCAAAAAAATATCATTCTATATATTCCTCAAGTCATCTGGCAGTGGGCTGACTAAAAAGGCCAGAGAGAGAGAAAGTTTGTTGACTTGACCATGGTTTTCCAAGACTATTCTTATTGCTGCCCCAGAACTACTGTTTAGTATAGACATTAACTCTGAGTTTATGGATTCAATCTGATTCTGAATTTAGCTGTAGTGGATCCTGACAGGCTATAGGCATTGGCCACCAGTCTGGCAAGTTTCTGAATCAAAGACAAATACAGCTAAATGAGATGATATGAGAAAGGACACCACTGAGTCCCACAGCTGACCTAGAACTGGCATTCCTCTAGCTACGTTTTCTTTTGTTTATTTTTATTATACATATATATATATATATATATATATATATATATATATATATATATATATATATATATATATATCCTGCATGTTTGTATGTGCACCATATATGTGCCTGGTGCCCACAGAGGTCAGAAGAAGGCAGTGCAGCCCTTGGAACTGTAGTTATGGACAGTTTGAATGGTTGTAAGCTGCCATATGGGTGCTGGGAATGGAATCCACATGTCTGGTCCCTGACTCCCAAGTGCTCTTAGCTACTAAGCCAGCCCCCTAGGTCCTAGGTCAATTTCTTCATTTCTCGTTATCTGCAAAACACATAACTTACGTCTCTTG
The DNA here is from genome assembly GCF_007827085.1 of Peromyscus californicus insignis. Taxonomy (NCBI): domain Eukaryota; kingdom Metazoa; phylum Chordata; class Mammalia; order Rodentia; family Cricetidae; genus Peromyscus; species Peromyscus californicus. The sequence continues at coordinate 158,047,534 of NW_026294562.1, forward strand.
GTGTCTTCCCAGAATTTGGGGGCTGGGGTTGGTATTCCGGCCTGTGAGTGGTCACTTCTCAACATGTATTTGTCTTTTGCATGCCTTGCTGATTAAATACATCGCTATTGTGTCCATGGGGCACAGAACACAACACCAAAGGACTAGGATGGCGAAATGCTGATCCCAGCCTGGCACTGAAGAAAGGCTTTCCGGGACTCTAGCTAGGTACTTGGGTCTTCTTAGGGATGTGTCCATGGAAAACAGTGTCAAGTCCATAAGAGGTGCTGAGCACTGGACTCTGCCTCCTCCAGTGGAAAGGTGTGAGGTAAGAGAAGTGTGAATTTGCCCCACTCCAGCAGGGTGGGATAAAAAGAAAGCACTAAAGTGCAAAGCTTGTGGGCAAGGGGAGGCGTGTGCAGGCCACACTGAGTGCATATTACTTTTCTGTAGGTGCAACAAACAAAACACTCCTGTAAGAGCAACTTAGAAGAGAAAAGCAGCTGGGCAGCAGTGTGCACGCCTTTAATTCCGGCACTCGGGAGGCAGAGCCAGGCGGATCTCTGTGAGTTCCAGGCCAGCCTGGTCTACAGAGTGAGTTCCAGGAAAGGCACCAAAACTACATGGAGAAACCCTGTCTTGAAAAATCAAAGAAGAGGAGGAGGAGGAGGAGGAGGAGGAGGAGGAGGAGGAGGAGGAGGAGGGGAGGAAGAGGAGGAGGAGGGGAGGAGGAGGAGGGGGGAGAAGGAGGAGGAGGGGAGAAGGAGGAGGAGGAGGGGAGAAGGAGGAGGAGGAGGAGGGGAGGAAGTTGGGAGGAGGAGGAGGGGAGGAGGAGGAGGAGGAGGAAGCATCTGTGATTCCAGAGTGATAGGGTCCGCCGTGGTCAGGGAAGCACAAGAGGCAGAAACTGTAGGCAGCAAAAGCGGGAAGCTGCCTGATCACATTGTATCCACATACAGGATGGAGGGAAGAGGAGCGAGGGAATGAAGGAGGGTGAGGCTATAAACCCTCAAAGTTCACCCCTAGCAACTACTTCAGCAAGGGTCCACCTCCCTAAGGTTCCAGAGCCTCCACCAACAGTGCCACCGACTGGGGACCAGTCATTCACATGAGCCTATAGGAGACATTTCTCCCTCAAACCCCCACACTGAGTGATACCTGCAAGCCACTTTAACACTGGCCTGAAAACACTCATGACTTCTGCTCATGCCCCCTTTCAGTCTCCCAGACCCTCACTCCTTCCCTGGTCACACATCTGAGAGCAGCAAAAGCAGGGACAGGTTCCCCCATGCAGTCAGTCTGTGGGGAAATGACCTCTGTGTCACTGGTACCTTCTTAATCCTGCTGTAAAACTGTGATGTGATACCATTCTAAGATAGGCCCACCAGGTAGGAAGAGGTGTTTCTTCCTTCTTTCTATCTTGGAGTAACAAATCAAACACACACACACACACACACACACACACACACACACACACACACACACACACCACATACTTTTCTTCCTCTCTTGATGGATGAGTGCAAAGTTCAAAGGCTGATGCTTTGCTTAAGGGTTGAAAATGATAAAGGAAAATACAGATCCTCATTTTCTTAAAATTCTTTCTTAGACCAGAACCAGGGACTTTGAGGATGGGGGGACCTCTGGACATGCTCATAAGCCCTGGAGGTAACGAGAGACACACTAAGGCTGTCTTTAAAACAACCTGTGGACACATCCTCCATCTTCACCTCCTTGAATGGTACCAGACAGGACCATCACAGTGACTCTCCTGTCACAGATCTTTAGAATTACCAAGCAGCTGCCTGAGCCAGGCAGAGACTCCAACACCCAATAGCACAACAAAATCCTGTGGCCTCCTTTTCCTCCAGCATTTATGAAGTACCACTGACAAATAAAAACTGCATGTTTTTAAGGAATACAACATAATGACCTGCCATACATGTGAAATTATCCCTCGGTGTCTGTAGGAATTAGCTCCAGGTCACCCAAGGGTAGGTCAGCATTCAAGTATTTGCACAGGACCTGTGTAATCCTTTTGAATCCTTTAAGTCGTCAATATAACACAAGACCTCATGGAATATCAATGGATATTGTATTCAGTGGATGACAAGAAAAAAATGCTTGAACATATTTCTAGTTGAGATGCTATATTTTTTGTCTCTATCCACAGTTGGTTGGATCTTAGGATGTGGAAACCTGATACAGAAGGCTGTGATTACCATAATCAAGCTAATTAACATATCTACCACCTTATGCAGTATAGGGGTCTGTGTGTGTGTGTGTGTGTGTGTGTGTGTGTGTGTGTGTGTGTGTGTGTGTGTGTTAAGAATACGAGGCCAGGCATAGTGGTATGTGCCTTTAATTTCAGCACTTGGAGGCAGAGGCCAATGTATCCCTGTGAGTTTGAGGCCAGCCTGGTCTATATAGGACAGTCAGGCTATGAAGTGTCTCAAATAAACAAAAAGGAAACCTGGAATCTGTTCTCTTAGTAAATGTCAAACCTAAGCTGCACCGAGATGCCATGCTGCCCACCAGATCTCCAGGACTTACCCTACATAAATGACACCCTACACATATGAAACTTTGTCCCATTAGACCAGAATCTCCCCTTTATGCCCACCAGCTCCTGATAACACTCTCTCTGTTTCTACACAATTAACATTTTAGGTGCCCCTTTTAGTCCAAGTGTGTGTTTTCTTCTCTGTGTGTGGCTTATTTCATTCAGTGCCCTGCCCTCCAGATTCACATCATCATGAGTGGCAGCCTCCTTTATCAAGGCTGAATCAAATCTTGTATCTTTGTGTGTACATATATGTGTGCATATGTGTGCATGTATACAGGGGAGAGAGGGGGTAGGTTGAGAGAGAAAGAGAGAAAGAGAGAGAGAGAGAGAGAGAGAGAGAGGTCTCTATCCTTTTAACCATGGACAAACTCACTGATTACTTCAGATCTTGGCTGTTGTAAATAACACTGAGTGCACACAGAGCAGAGTGGGTGCGCATATCTCTGTGTGGGGAGTCACCTTATTGCCTTTGGGTATACACTTCTATAGAACATCTTTTCCTCTGACATGAACGTCACAATTACAGAGCAAAGCACCTACAGTGACCTATGGACAACTGGGTGTACAGTTGGGATGATGAAACAAACAGACCTGCAAGTTTCTAAGCCAGCTGTGGCTGCTAACACTCCCTCCTGGAGATCAGCGGGGTGCTCACAACATCCTCAGAACCTACCTCAGCTCTCCAAGCACCACTTGACCCTGCTGCTGGATAAGCATCATTGTAAAATACTGACAGTGGTGCTTTTAGCCATCCAGCTGCCCTGGAGTTACCCATGCTGCTGAAGCAAGCCCCTTGTTTTTTGTTTTTGTTTGTTTGCTTGTTTTGAGACAGAATCTCACTACGTAGTACTGGCTGGCCTGGAACTCGTTGAAATCCCCTTGCCTCAGCCTTCCTCAGAGCAGGGATTAAAGGTATGAGAGAGACATCACACCTGGCCTTGCTGCGTTCATTTTGATACTGTTTGCTGTAAATGGGACTTTGGGGGTGTTTGTTTGTTTGGATAGTTGTTTGATAGTGCATGGAAAACTGATTTTGTGTGTTCATTTTCTGTCCTGTAATCATACCATATTTATTTACTAATTCTAATAGTTTTGGGTGGAGTCACTGGTATTCTATGCATGTAAGATCATGTCATCTGCAAACAGCAACAACTTCTCCTTTTACAGCTTTTTATTGTATAATTGTTCTGCCCAGAACAGAAGTGGCTGGAGCAGGCATTCTTGTCTTGCTCTTTGTCTTTAATGAGCAACTTCAACTTCTAGTGTTGACCGCGATATTATCTGTGGGTTTGTGAAGCTTTATTATGCTGAGGTACATGCCTTCTATACATAAATGTTTGAGTATTTTCTCATGGAATGATGTTAAACTTTATCTAACTTTTTTTATGTATTAACTGAGACAACGATCCAGTTTTCATCCTTTGCCTGTTTATTGATTTGCATGTGTTGAACCATCCTTGCTTTACAGGCGTCAGACCCATTTGATCACAGTGTGTGTTTGAATGTGTTCTTAAATGCTGTTTGCTGGGATTTCCAGGGAGGAATCTGGCATCTAACTTTGAAGATATTGGCCAATCATTTTCTTTTCTTACAGCGTCATTGTCTGACTTAGAGAACAGGATAATGCTGACCTCATAAAATGCATCTGAGTGTTGTTTCCTCACCAGTAAAGCCATCTGGTCCTGGGCTTTTTTGTTGGGAGATTTGGGGCTTTTTTTTTTTGCGGGGGTTGTTTGTTACACATTTGATTCAATTTCCTTATTTGTTATTGCGCTGTTCCTATTTTCTATTTCTTCAGAACTCGGTCTTAGTACACTGTACATACTGGTAAATTATCCACTTATGGTGAGTTATCTATCCAGCTCTTGCACACTCTCTTGTGATCCTTCATGTTTCTGTGTATCTTTTACACTTCTGATTTTAAGTCTTTTTCCCCCTCAGTCTAGCTAATGGCAATCCACTTGATTTAATTTTTCAAAAGCAGGATCTTTATTTGATTTATCTTTTCTGGTGTCTTTTTTTCTAGATGTGATTTCATTTATTTCTACTTTAATCTTTAATCCTTCTACTTCCTTTGGTTAGTGTCTTTTTCTAGTTCCTTGAAGTATAAAATTGGGTTCTTTGAAAGCTTTCTTCTTAAAAAAAATTATTACATTTATTTATTTATTTATTTATTTATTATTTATTTATTTGTGTGTGCCTGTTGGAGGGGTACACCTGTGCCACAGCATGCATGTGGAAGCCATAGACCAACTTGGAGGGCTCAGTTCTCTTCTCCCATCATCTTGGTCCTGGGAATCAAAATCAGGTTGTCAGGCTACGTTTGAATATGCATGTGTGTGTGTGTGTGTGTACAGATGTCCAAGGAGGCCAGAGGCATCAGGTCTCTCTGGAACTGCAGTTACAGGCAGTTGTAAGCTGGCCATTGTGGATGCTGGGAATGGACCTTGGGCTCTCTAGAAGAGTGCTGTGTGCTTCTAACTGCTGAGCAACCTCTCCAGCCCTGTCTCAAATATTTAATTTCTCCTTTAATTCTTCTTTAAAGCCATGGTTTGTTGCTATAGTCTGAATGCTTATGACATAATCCCCTTGAAATCCTAACTCCTTATTGGGAGATAGGCCCTTGGCAGGTGATTAAATCGTGAGTGTAACCAGGATCGCTCCCCTGGCAAAAAGACTACAGAACAGGCTTCCCGCTTCCTCCAGGTAAAGGCACAGTGGGAAGAAATCAGGACCTTCGGGGCAACAAAAACCATCAGTTTTATCTTGGACTTAGAAGCCTTCAGGACAAAGAAAAATGGGTGTAAACTACCCCTAAGCTGCTCAGTTTGTGCCTGGACTGGACTTAAGACAGTTGTTTAAGACCACATTGTGATAGTCTGAATGAGAATGGTCCCATGGACTCATGTGTTGGAACGTTTGGTCCACAGTTAGTGAAACTGTTTGAAAAGATTAGGAGGTGTGGCCTTGTTGGAGAAGGTGTGTCACTGAGGGTGGGCTCTGAGGTTTCAAAAGACCATACCAAGCCCAGAGTCACTTTCTCTGCCTGCTGACTATGGATCAGGATGTAAAGCTCTCAGCCACTTTGCCAGCACCATGCCTGTCTGTATCCCACTATCATGATTGTGAACTAACACTCTAAAACTGTAAGCAAGGCCCCAGTTAAAGGCTTTCCTTTATAAGACTTGCCTTGGGTAGTGTCTTTTCACAGCAATAGAACAGTGGCTAAGACACCAACACTGGATTTTCTTCCAGCTTTGCTTCTGAGACCAATTCCTAGTTTTACCATATACTGTTGTAATCAGAAAAGAGATTTCAAATAGATTCCATCTTCTTGTATTGATTAGGATTTCTTTGTGGCCAAAACACCCTGGAAAGGATGCCATGTATGCTTCAGAAGCATGTGTACCTAGTTGCACTGGATGCAAAGTACTAGCGATGTCTGCTAGGTCTACTTGGTCTAACATGTGGCTGGAGTCCAACAGCTTTTATTGATTTTTCAACCAGGTGATCTACCAATGGCTGGAATTGAGTACTGAAGTCTGTTACTGTTAATCATATTGCTGTCCATTTCTCCCATCAGATTTGTTGACATCTGTCTTTATATATTTAGGTACGTCATTGTTGGGTATGATATACATTACAATCGCCCTATCACCTTGATGGATTGTCTCTTTTATTATACCACAACAATTTTCTTTGCCTCTTGTAATAGTTTCAACTTATCTAGCATTGACTGTCCTAAAACCTCCTGTACAGCTCAGCCTGGACTCAAATTCTTGATCGATCCTCCTGCCTCATCTCCCAAGTGCTGGCCCAGCTCTACCCTGTATGCCCTTAAAGCAATTTTATGGGTAACATAAAATTCAAAACCATTGTGATTTGATTTCTTTCTTTCTTTCTTTTTCCTAAGACAGGGTTTCTCTGAGTAGCCCTGGCTATATTGGAACTCACTCTGTAGACCAGGCTGGCCTCAAACTTAGAGATCCAACCATCCAGACGCCTCTGCCTCCAAGTGCTGGGATTAAAGGTGTGTGCCACCATCACCACCATCACCACCACCCCCATCCCCACCCCACGCTGATTTCATTTTTCATATCCATTCAGCCATTCCACATCTTCTGGTTGGAGAATTTAATCCATTGTCATTTAAGAAAATTGTTGCTAGATAGAACAATTGCCACTTTGCTGGTTGTCTGTTTTGCAGTTCCTCTGTCCCTTCCTCAGTTTTTTAAATAAAATCTCCAAATTTTAATTCTTATTAACAGCATTTTATGCTTTTGACACTGTAATTTTTCTTTGAGACAGGGTCTCACTGTGTAGTCCCAGCTGTCCTGGAACTCACTCTGTTGACCAAGCTGGCCTGGAATTCATAGAGCTGCACCTGCCTCTGTCTCTCAGGTGCTGGGATTTAAGGCTTGTGCCACCATGACAAGCCAATTTACTTCTTTTGATATTGGGTATCCACTAACAAACTATTGTAGCTATAGTTATTTTAGTGTGTCTGTGTTTTAACCTATATGCTAGAGGCAAACACCATTATGGTATTGAAGAAGTTGAATTTCACACTCCCTGCCATTTTTTCATTTCCTTTTTCCCCTGGAAGCAGGCACCTCTGCCTCCAGGTTTTACAGCACAGCATCAAGAAACACCATTACATATCAGGCTAGCTATGAATTCTGGGGCCCTCCCACCCAGGCCAGATGCCGAGAACCTCCTTCGTGTTCTATTTGCCCTACTATGTGCCCATAAATTCTCATATCCGTGTGTCTGGCTTAATATACATGTTGTTAGCCACCTTCAAGGTTCACACGACTGTCCGGGGGCTCTCAAAGAACCTGGGCATAAGGCAGGAGAGACAAGGTAGAGCATTGGGGTAGCCATAGGGAAGTGGAAGGAAGACTCTGCAGGTGCAGCATCCCAGACAGATCACGAGAAGGCATCCTGACAGAGCCCACAAAACAGTAGGGTTATGCAGTTGAGTCCTGAGCCCAAGGTGCTTCAAGTCCCCGCCTCTCTACGATGAGACAGCCTCCTCCAGCCATGTAGCCATGCTGATCACACGCATGTTCTCAGTGGAGCAAGAAGTGGGTGAGTGCCGTGTATCATCGCACCTGACTGCAGCTGGGAAGGGTCTGTCTTAGCACTGAGCTGCAATCGCTGGTGGAGAGGAGTTTGTAGATATAATAACACTGTTCTCCGACGATCCTGGTGTGGGCTAGAAAATCACAGACACTTGACAATGAAACAATGGGCCCTTGAACACGTACCGTAAGTCCACCTAGAATTTCACAGCAAGATGGCACAAACTGAGCAGCTTGTCATAGTCCCGGAGGCTTCAAAGTCCAAGATCAAGATGGGGGCAATGGTGGGTTTTGTTGCCTGCTGTGCTGGTCATTTTTTTTTTTTTTTTTGGTTTTGTTTTTGTTTTTGGCAGCCTAATGCAAACCTAGGCACATCCGGTGTGGTGGCTGAAATGAGAATGACCCCCATGGGCTCATATATTTAAATACTTGATTTCCCAATTGGTGGAGTGGGTGTTGGGACCATTCCCAGTCAGCTGTCTCTCTGCCTCCTACTTGTGGGTAAGGCTGTAAGCTCTCAGTTGCTGCCCCAGCACCATATCTGCCACCATGCTCCCAACCATGATGATCAGGGACTCACCCTCCAAAACTGTAAGCACCCAATGGAGTCTTTCTTCTGTAAGGTACCTTAGACATGGCGTCTCTTCACAGCAATAGGAAAGTAACATATGAGAAGAAGCCCCAGCTCAGGGATTGCCTCCATCAGATACCTGAAGGCAACTCTGTGGAGCCTGTTCTTGATTACTGACAGATGTGGAAGGGCCTGGCCCACCGTGGACAAGGGCAGGTGGCCCAGGGTTGTAAGCAAGCCGTGGGGAGGGAGCCAGTAGGCAGCATTCCTCCATGGCTTTTGCATCAGTCCCTGCCTTGAGTTCCTGCCCCAACTTCCCCTTCATGACGGACTGTGACCTGGGAGGAGTACAATGAGAGAAGCCTTTCTCTCTCAAGTGGTTTATGGCCATCGTGTTCATTGCAGCAAGAGAAAGTGAACTGGGACACCTGGTGAGTGTGACTTCTTCAAAATTTAAACCTTCACACTGTGACCTCACCTGAAGGAAGGGGCTAGCTGCTCCGTAGTTTCTTGTACATGTTCATCACCACCTCCTGTGATTAGCATGCAAGAACCAATCTGTCCTGTTCATTGCTCTTTCTTGAGTCCCCAGAAGAGTCCCTGGAAGGCAGCAGAAGCTCATCAGATAGTTGATGAGTGAACAAACGAAATAAGAAATATTTAGCACCATGGGCACTGGGTTATGTTGTTTAAGATAATTCCCCAAAAGTGGAATGCCTGCATCCGAGAGCACATGCATCTTACAATTTGGTATCCACAAACACTCCTCACAGTGATAGAAATGGGACTTCTGTCCCCCCTGACCTACAGTCTTCATGGATACACACACACACACACACACACACACACACACACACACACACACATGTTCAATGTGCTCCCCATGCAGCCACATGAAGAGACCTGATGCCCCAGCACTACCACAACCAAGCATTCAGCCTGTGACATTCAGGGGCACACAGTTTAAAGCCAGGGGTAAGGGGGGGAGAGGCCCTTTTCACCCGACTGATGAGGGTGATTGGTCATCATGATCTCCTCTCCAGTGCTCTTTGCAGGAAGGACCAAAGTTGGCAAATTACCTTTCAGGTCCCCAACTATCAGACACAGCAAAGCAGCAGCTAACACTGCCCTGGCTCAATAAATGTTTAATTAATTAATCAATCAAGCCAAATCAAACATGAGCGTGATTACCCAGATATTTCTGTCTACACACCACGAGGTGGCTCATTAATTCCTTTTTCTCTTCTCTTAAACTTTTCTACTGAAATAAGAATGTGTTTGGGAATTCTGTGGAGTTAGCCTTAGAGGTTTAAAAAAAAAACTGATAAGTATGAAATATTCTCAGGATATCCACCAGAGCAGATTGCTGATAAAACAATCGTTGTTATCCTAAAGTCAATGCCTTACTGTTCATAATGCTGAGGTAATAAAATACTACAGCCTGTGAGGAGACAAGTTTAAAAAAAAAAAGGCTACAAATATGGTTCTATGAACATAAAAAGCCGAACTCAAGAGAACCTACATCAGCACTATTTTGCCCAGGGTGAACGTCCTCACTTCCGCTAATCACAAGGACAAAGGGATGCTCTGTGGCATGAGATTCTTAATTGTGCCTCTCCCTGTGGGATTCCGTCAGAATCTCCCAGCACCGCAGCTTCGTAAGAAAATATTGCATTGGGTCAAATGTAGGAAAGTGAAAGCCTGATAATCAAATAACCACACTGGGCAGAAGTGCTGTCTGGTTCCAGTGCTTAATAAACTTACAGCGGATGCTGGAGGTCTCTGAGAAACACCCCACAGTTTCAAGCAGCTCAGCTGAGTTCTGCATCTTCATACAGTCACTTAAGACCATAAATTATCTGCCTTGGTTTCATTTAAAGATCATAAGATGCTGGGATTTTGTACTGTTTATTTTGAGCTATAAATACTAGCCGTGGTCTTTCTGGGTATTAATGTGATGGTAAGTGTGCTCCTGGTGGATTTGGGATGGGATAAATGAATGGCATTCCTAAGACCCACCAGCCAGTGGTACTCAGGGCAGACACTGCTTCTGCCTCTGGCAGCAGCTCAACCCAAAAACCCCAGCCCTCAGGAAGGTACAATAGTCAGAGCAAGGAACCCTAGCAGGGTTAGTACAGATGGAATTTTCTGGTAACTTCCAGAAGGTAAAATAATAATAATAATTCACAAAGAGCATATTTTCCCCTGCTCTCTCAAGATTTGCCTTGGATTTTTTTTTAAGCTCTTCTGGGTTGAGTTCGAGCACTCACTCACTCACACATTCGTCTGGGAGGCAGTGATCTGGCAGCAGCCCACGGCTCAGAGATGTGCCAGGAGGACTCCAGCAACTCATCGAGGCCTCCGATTCCTCACAGACTGAGCCCCAGCACAGAGACGCGTGATCCCGACCATAAGCGCTGCCTTCACAGGCTGTCGGGGAGTGTGAACCCGGGACAGCAGAGTTGGCTGCAAGCCCAGCAATAGCCACTTCCTCCCTCGCCTCGGCGATGCAAACACGCAGATCAATGCTGTTGCTTTGGAATCTGCCTCGTTCCAACATTGTCAACACACGTTCAGCCACACATAGTCCACAAATACACATGCCAACACACACAGCCATCACACGTCCGTCTTCACCGTCAACTCTTTACCTTTAAATGATGCAAGGCATGTGTCCTAGTTTGCTTTACTGTTTCTGGGATAAACATTGACCAAAACTAAGTTGTGGGGGAAAGGGCTCTGTTTGGCTTACAGGTTATATACAGTCCACTATCAAAGAAACCAAGGCAGGAATTCAAGGTGAGAACCTGGAGGCAGGAACTGAAAAAAGAGATCACAAAGGAACACTGCTTACTGGCTTGCTCAGCTATCTTTCTCATGTAGCCAAAACCCACCTGCACAGGGATGGCACTGCCCACAATGCCCCCCCATCAATCATTAATCAAGAAAATCCCCCACAGATATGCCCACAGGCCAATCTGATGGAAGCAATTCCTCAATCCAGGTTCCCTCTTCCCAGGTATGTCTATGTTTGAATCAAGTTGGCAGTAACTATGACAGGGTACAAAGGAATAGCCAAATCAGGCCTGCCACTGCCTCCCCAGGGTTCTAACCAAAAGCCATCTAAGTGCTGGATCTATTTCAGGCAACTCATCCCACAGGTTCTCGGGGGTCTGACGTCTAATCAAGTTACCAAGGCTTTGATGAGTAATCTGGGAACCTTGCAACCCTGAAAAATCACCTGTGCTTTTTACAAGCCTGGGTCATGGGTGAAGAACATGCACCCCAGGATCTGAGCCTGCCCTCTAGGATCTGAGTATGTACCCCAGGATCTGAGTATGCATCCCAGGATCTGAGCCTGTCCTCTAGAATCTGAGTATGCACCTCAGAATCTAAGCCTGCCTCTAGGATCTGAGAATGCACCCCAGGATCTGAGTCTGCCTCTAGGATCTGAGCATTCACCCCAGGATCTGAGCATGTACCCCAGGATCTGAGCATGCACCCCAGGTCTGAGCATGTACCCCAGGATCTGAGCATGAACCCCAGGTCTGAGCATGTACCCCAGGATCTGAGCATGAACCCCAGGTCTGAGCCTGCCTCTAGGGTCTGAGTATGCACCCAGGACCTGAGCATGTACCCCAGAATCTGAACCTGTCCTCTAGGATCTGAGCCTGCCTCTAGGGTCTGAGCATGCACCCAGGAACTGTACCTATGAAGAAACACTGAAGCATCATAGGGAGGGGTAATATTTTGATGAGTGGAACCACAAAGCAGGCATCTTCCCTCCCATAGGATTTGCATGTTCATGTCTGACTCATTTTCCATTGAGTGTGTTGATCCTTAATAGGGGACAGCACTGGAAGAACCAGGTTCCAAAGAATCTGCATCATCCCTGTTTAAAAAAAAAAAGGCAGAGCCAAGCATGGGGGTGTACATTGATGATCTTGGGCCTGGGAAGGCTGACTTAAGATCACAAATTCAAGGTCAGCCTGAGCTACATAAAAATTATCCATCTTAAAAAGAAAGTGGGGGGGGATGGTGGTAGACGCCTTTAATCCCAGCACTCGGGAGGCAGAGGCAGGCGGATGTTTGTGGGTTTGAGGCCAGCCTGGTCTACAGAGCGAGATCCAGGAAAGGCGCAAAGCTACACAGAGAAACCCTGTCTGGAAAAACCAAAAAAAAAAAAAAAAAAGTGGGGAAGAGGAGAGACTGAACATCTTTAAATTTCTTTTTGCTTAGCATGGTGGCACACATTTCAATCCCAGCACTCAGGAGACTGAGGCAGGGAGCTCTCCAGTTCAAGGCTAGCTTGGATACACAGTGAGTTCAAGATCAGCCTGTGCTTCAGTGAGATCCTGTCTCAGAAAAAATGGACAGATGACTTATTGATAGATCAATCACTAGGTAGACAGATTATAGATGATAGGCAGGCAGATAGATGGGAGATAGATAATAGATCAATAGTAGATGAGAGAGAGAGAGAGAGAGAGAGAGAGAGAGAGAGAGAGAGAGAGAGAGAGAGAGAGAGAGGATAATACTGTCTATCCCAGAGGCTCTAACACGGAGGCACCCAAGATCCACAGAAAGTGTGCAATTGGTAGCTATGAGTTCAACTCTGGCTCCATCATCAATATCTAACTGACTTTGTACAACTGATTCCTAATCTTTAAAATGGGACCACAGCCTTCCTCCTTTTGTTGGTTGTAATGATTAAAGATGATGTGTATGCAATACTTACCACCTCCCATGGAAACCTGACCCATGGAGATGGGAAGGGGCCAACAGTCAACCCACCAAGCAAGAAAACTCAGCCTCCTCCTACAGGGCCACCTTGCCCAGGGTGCTGCAGAAGCAGAGATCAGGAGCTGGAAGGCAGCTCAGTGGTATAACACCTGCCTCTGCAGGTACGAAGCCTCAGATTCAATCACCAGCACCACACACAAAAACAACTAAAAATATCAAATTAGAAGCACAGATAAGAGCCATGTAAAGGATTCCAACTTGGGGACTGACCGTGGGAAAAGAGAGTCAAGGGCATTTGGAGTTGAGGCTAAGGGCAGAGTGTGGGCAGAGGCAGAGGAGGCCTGGGCTAAGAACAATACGAAACCCTTCGCTAAGTGTGCCTCTCCCACACTCTCAGTCAGAAGAGACGGGCGGCGATGAGCAACTCCATAAAGGATGCTACTGAGGCACCAGGAGCCTCATGACTAAAGGATGCTACTGAGGCACCAGAGCCTCATGACTAGTACCCTCACCTGCAGCTCTCCACTCCTGATTTTTGTGCCAACATGATGAACCGTTCAGCAGCAGATCCCCCTGTTCCACCCACTCATGAAAAAAGTGAGGATTGGTCCTCTCTCTGCCAGTCACCAGCCAGCTCCCCCAAAACAATTACTCCCTGCTGTATTATCTAAGACTATTGCAAAAACAAAGCCCTCTGGAGACTTAGACTCAGCAGGATCATGGGGAAGGAGCTTCCCCTATAATGTGGGTGAATTGAGAGGGTGCTGGCCCCTCCAGGTGGGCTGTACACACCCCATCACACAGACAGCTGAGGAGATTGCCTGTGTCATTGCAGATCTGGTCTGATGGAATCTGAGCACACAATGGGGAGGTGGCCAGAGCAGAGACTGAAAGGCCTCTGGGAATACAACTTGGAAGCCTACATACCAGAAGAGATGTATGTAGCTCAGTGGTACAACCTTTCCTGGACATGCGCAAGGCCCCAGGGTTAATCCCCACCACCTCTGGAAAAGGAAGGGAGGACGAGAGGAAGGAGTAATTTCGTTTTAGACTTCATTTTGGGAAAAAAAAAAAAAAAACATGTTTGGCTGGGTATTGTGGCACACAGCTGTAACTCCAGTGCACAGGAAGCTGAGGTAGGATGATAGTAAGATCTGGTATAGCCTGGGATATACTATTTAGCAAAACACTATCTTTAAAAAACCAACAAAACACTGCTTAGAGGAAATCCTTTGATGAGCTCCCTGTGATGTGGGGTGACACTCTAGGAGGACATTCTGTGATAGAGGTGAGCAAGCCTCCTTCTGATGGATGTCATGCTGCCTGGGGGATGCTTTCTTCTGTTTGTGTGTGAGTACAGAACTAAGGGAAGGCCCAAGCCACGTGGTGCAGAAAAGAAAATGAGTTTGCATCCTGATGTGATGACGACCCCACTGAACATCTGGGGACCATTTAGGAAGCCACTGGAATGACAGACAGTAGTCGCTAGAAGCTAGAAACATCCGTAAAGGGTGCTACAAGGTCTTTATGTTATGACTTAAGAGGAAAGTCTCTATTACACTATTCCTGACCATGTATGTGTGGGTTTTCCACAGCAAGCTATTTGTCCCACCAGACCTCTACTTCAGGCACTGAGAGATGATGTCAGGCCCCACTAGACCCCTACTTCAGGCACTGAGAGATGACATCAGGTACCACCAGACCCCTACTTCAGACACTGAGAGATGATGTCATGCCTCACAAGACCCCTGCCTCAGGTGCTGATTACAAGTAGTGGTAAGTATGTTGATTGACTTACATACACACCAGAGGTTCCCACAAATCCCGCAGTAGGCTCAGCAATTTGTCAGAATGCAACTCAACGAGAACCTTTACTTATGAATGCAGACTTGTGAGAAAAGACACAAATGAGTGACCAGATGAAGAAGTAATACACAGAAAAGAAGACTAGGGGAGGAAGGGGCTTCTGCTCCATGGGGCTGGCAGGTGCATATGTTCACTGATTTGACAGCTCATCAAATCTCCCTTAGTGTCAGAGTTTTTAGAATTTAATCCCAAGGCCTCCTCATCTGCCCAGAAGTCAGTTGGTGAGGCAGAACATTCTGCCCTTCTAATTGTCTTTCCAGTGACCAGTCCCTTAGAGGCCCAACCTCAGTCACCTCATTAAGATAAACTCAGGTGATGTGACTGGCAGGGGCTGGCTGTAGATAATCCTATCACTCAGAAAACTCAAAAGATTTTGGGAGCTCTGAGCCAGGACTTTAGGACTAAGACTAAATATTGTTTCCCTTGTTTTGTTTTTCCTTGGGGGAGTAGGGGAGACAGGAGCTTACCATGTGGACCAGGCTGATCTTGAACTTGCTACATTGTCCAGGCTAAATTTGAACTCATGGCCCCCTGCCTCAGTCTCCCAAGTGCTGATATCACAGGCATGCACCACCATGCCTGGGACTTGATTTTTTTTTCTTATTATGTCACTGACAGTCTTTGCCATCACAACAATCATTAAAGTTTTGTGGGCAAGGACTTTAGGAATGTCTGAGAGCAAAGCCTAAGTTGTGGTGTAAGCCAAACACACACAACACACACAGAGCCAGGAGGCAGAGGATAACGCCCGCACTGGAGGAAGAGTGACTAGTAAAGGGCAGATGCTGTGGGATGTTCTGTATGGCAAATGTGTTGCTGATTAGTCATTAAATAAAACACTGATTGGCCATTGGCTAGGCAGGAAGTGTAGGCGGGACAAGGAGGAGAATAAAGCTGGGAAGTGGAAGGCTGAGTCAGAGAGATACTGCCAGCCGCCACGATGAGAAACAGCATGTGAAGATCCTGGTAAGCCACGAGCCATGTAGCAAGGTATAGATTTATGGAAATGGATTAATTTAAGCTGTAAGAACAGTTAGCAAGAAGCCTGCCACGGCCATACAGTTTGTAACCAATATAAGTCTCTGTGTTTACTTGGTTGGGTCTGATGGCTGTGGGACTGGCAGGTGAGAGAGATTTATCCTGACTGTGGGCCAGGCAGGAAAACTCTATCTACAGGCAGAGGCTCCAGTGCAGCCCGGGCTCTGCAGCTGAGTTCTTGAGGTTCCAGAGATGTTCCTTTCAGATGCCTTCCCAACCCGAGGACTCTAGCATGAGATGGTGGTGATTAGCAGAGCAGCCATATATTGCTATAAAGTATGATTAATGCCACAGTATAATGAATTTTCTCACCAATTCCGTGCACAAAGCATTGCTCGGATTGAGCTATAAGATCACTTCGGAAGCACTATTGATTTTCATTATTTTAGTTTTCTCCATCCCTGAGTTCCTTGAAGCTATTCCCCAGTTTGATTTTTATCCAGCAGAACAATCTCCACTTCCTCTTTCTAGTCAATAGTTCATAAAATCTTAGGACTTGGTAGTCTGAGGGAGGAAGCTGATTGACATAGAAGTTCGTCCTTCCAGAGGGATGACGGTTTCTGATCTCCTAGAGCTTGTGGGAACTTCTCCCTCTGGCACAGTAGATGTGCTGTGCAGTACTTTCCTCTGAGATAAAACAGTCTGTCTTGGAGGGAAGCTCATTAAGACTAAGAATGTTCTACGGGGTGGGGCTGAAACGTTGGGTCCTGCAGGGGAGCTTCCTTAAGCTCCGGAAGAAAACAATTCAAAAGGCTTCGGGAAGTCCCTGAAACTGACCAGATACAGAAAACACCTCCCTCCCCAAGCATACATGAGAGACTCTCTCAGATCCGATGAGCCACCTGGAAAAGGTTCAGACCAAATGAGGACATTCTCCAACCTACTGAGCTGCCTGCAGACTGTGCACTGTGCTCCGGGTTCCCAGCTTTTGTAGGGTGGGCTTTGGTGATGCAGCTATCTCTGAGTTATTTCTGTTCCTATAAGTAAACCCAATAAAACTCATTGGGTCACTGAGTTAGTTAGACTTTGGTGGTATCATTACTTTGGTCTTTCATCAGGACCCAATTTGGGAGGAGTAGACATTTATTCACATCTCCCCAGGAGATTCCAAGATGACACTCTGTGTCACACAACAGAGTGTCATCATGGAATCACAAGTCAAGCATGTGTACACACTCTTCTTATATAATAATGAATATAACTTCTGTGATGAAGAAACATTCTCCCAGTTTTCAGATGCCTCACGAGACATAAAGCCATAGGCTGTCCACTGGTAACACTGGACAGCCCTGATACATGGGGCTCCTCCAGTGTTCACGTCCCCACCCACTTTACCCTTCTCACGCTGTTTCCTGTAGCAACTGGGACACACAGCATCAAGGCAGAAGCAGTCCTTCAAAGATAAGCATGGTAATTTCCCAGCAGAGGCCTCTTTTGACTTTGCAGGGGCCATCCAGGAGGCTGGGATCCCTGGGGTGCCTTGGCAGTGTCTCTCCTCTGATTTGCTGTCACCGTGGAACAGATTACCTCTGCATACGAGCAGCGAGATATTAAAATTGGACACCATTCTGCCTCTGATATTGGGGAACAATCACAGATGGCTTTGTGTAGAATGACTTCTATGACAGAGCAACAAGATGTACAACTCCAAGGCTGTTAAAAATAAAGCCACGTACAGTGAAGCTGGAAGTGCTATGCAGACAACAACTTTAAAGTGAACAGAGACTAAGTCAAGAGACCGCCACAGAGAAAGACATCACAGAGGACACCACGGTTTCCTGAGGGTTGTGGGGGGAGCCTGGTGGTGGCAGGGAGCTCATTCATGGTCGTCCACCTGTCCTGGGTGCTGAATCCCTACACTGCTCAGAACAGTCCATTCTGGGACTCACAGCTAGGCAAGGAGAGATGGTCAATCATGTTGTAAACATACTAAATAACAGGACTTCAAAAACGTTGTAAATGTGGACTGGAGAGATGACTCAGAGGTGACAAGCACTTCCTGCTCTTACGGAGGACTGGGATTCAAGGTTACAAGCACTCACATTAGATGGCTTACAACCATCCGTAATTCCAGTTCCAGGGGATCCAGTGCCCTCTTCAGGCCTCCATAGGCATCAGGCACGTGTGCATTATGTATGTGCAGACAAAACACTCATACACATGAAATAAAAATAAATCTTTTTTATTGTAAAGGCACGTAATTCACTCCTTTAATACTCAGCACTCAGGAGGCAGAGGCAGACAGACCTCTATAAGTTCAAGGCCAACCTGGTCTATATAGAGAGAACTATCTAGAAAGACCTTATCTTAAAAAAAAAAAAAAGTTGTAAATGCTAGAAGGAAAAGAACAGGATGGAATTATTAGGAAGTCCTGGTCAGGCTGGGGTGGCCACTCCTATAGTCTGGATGATGGAAAAAGTGTCTGTGAGAAGACAGCATCAAAAATGGGTGTGAAAAAACCAAATTGAGGAATTTGTAGGGTTTGAAGGGATCTTGCACAACTTGATGGAGACAAGTTCTGAGTGTCAAGGTTATCAACAACCTTTTTTAGGGTCTGGAGGGACAGCTCAAAGGTTAAGAGTACTGGCTGCTCTTGCAGAGGATCCAGGTCCATTCCCAGCACCCATGTGACAGCTCCAATTCCAGAGGATCTGATGCCCTCTTCTGGCCTCCTCAGGCACTGCACACACACAGTACACATACATACACACAAAATACTCACATACATGGAATGGAAACAAAGAAATAAACCCCTTTTTTAATTACCATTTTCAGGTATTTCTGGTTGTTCCTGTGGTTTTTTTAGACGTTTAGGAGCCAGCTCATATGAGATATGCGTGGTGGTTAGCACTTGGCTCTACAACATGAGAAATATTTTAGATTTTGTTTGCATATGATGATTTTTTTAACCTACTTCTTCAGCAGAACAAATGCCAAGCAGAGGTTAGAAAGAAATGTTAGCATGAATGTAAACATCAACTTCATGAAGATTCAAGCAAAAGCAGGCCCTTTTTCTGCCAGAACATTTTTTTTAATTTCTTATCTGCAAAGGTTAGATAAGGCATTCACGTAACTGTTGGGTTGGAGACCCAATAGCCAAACTCTTGAAACTAACCTAACGGAGAAGAGAGTGTCCCTTGGTGAAGACCCCACTGTGTGTGCTGGAAGTGAGTAGGCTAAGGCAAACTGAGGGCGCTGGGGAAGGATAAGTATTCTCGAAGAGGCAAGAGTGCTGAGGAAGAGAAACTGCAAACAGATTCGTGAGAAGCTATTGGCTGCCTAACACAAATAGCACTTCTTTGCCTCCTGCAAAGGAATCACACCGACTAGTTCCAAGTGCTTTGGGTTGCTGTGCGCATGGCCTCTGTCTAATGAGACACAGTTTCCAGCCTGTTGGATTTCACACTGTTCGGTGCCAGCTTGGCAATTTGTTTTGAATCAAACTCTAAAGCCTGTTAACCTGGTGGGTAAGTCTTCTGGGTGGGCAGCCAGAATCCTGCATGGTATTTCGCTTCTCTTAAAGGAAAAAAAAAGAAAAAGAAGAAGATGGTGGTGGCAGTGAGGATAAAGAGTTCAGAGGTGGGCACGGTGGTGCACACCTGTCATTCTGATGATGTGTCAAGGGGCTGAGGCAGGAGAATCACAAGTCTAAGGCCACTCTGGGCTTACATAACAAGACCTATCAAGATGTAAGGGGAGGGGAAAAGGGAAAGAGGGAGAGAAGAAGGGAGGAAGGGAAGGAGGGAGGGAGGGGGAGAGAGGGAGAGAAGAGTACAATCAGGTTGTTGTCTTGACATTTTGAGCCCAGCAACAGGGTCTTAGCACATAGTTGCAGTGGGTAGCTAAGGGGAATGGTGAGAGCCTGTGTTGTTTTGGAGACCTCTGGGGCCTCCCTGAGCAGTGTCTTCTATGGAGGGATCCCACGCCCTGCATGCCATGTTTCATTCAATACCTCATGCCTCCTGGGAAAAGCATTGTCCAGCCATGCACAGTATTTCCATTTGAATTCTCTTTTGTTTAAACTGTGGTTTGTAATTACCTTATCACCTAGCAAGCAAGACACTTTAGTCCAGAGCAAATGAGCTCCAGGGGCTAAGAACTCAGAAACAAAGTCATCCCTGATGGCTAACTGTGACTGTCAGCCTGATCAAGGTAAAGAATGCCTCAGGGATTCATGAAGCCCACCTCTGGGTGAGGCGATACGCCATTTCCAGAGACAATTAGACCATGAGGGCTCTGCCCTACACTAGGGGATTATCCAGTGATGGGTTTATAATACAATGGAAATGCTGGGAGGCAGTGTAAGGTAGGAGGTGGGGGTTGGGTTTGAAGATGTAGGTCAGTGTAGGTGTGTTCTTATGGCTGTGTCTCCCTGTAATCCTTTTCTGTGCCCTTTTTTTCTCTGCTTCCTCTCCACTATAAGATGAGCTGTTCTGGCAAGCATCCCTGCCACCATGATACACTGCTTAAGAAAATGGGACCAAGTTACTATAGACTGAAACCTTGGAAACTGTGAGCCACAATAGCCACCACCCCACCACCTCACCCCCGTACCTGAAGCTCTGTCTGTACCAGATGACAGCAAGAGCAAAAGTAGCCAACACAGAGTCTAACCTTATGCTTGACAACGGTAAATACCCAAGTTCCCCAGGGGCCAACGAGATGGCTCCGTGGGAGCAAGTGCTTGCTGCACAAGCCTAAGGACCTGAGTTCGGTCCCCAGAACTCATGCAAAAAAGGACACAGTGGCACTATAATCCCAGCATGCCTGCCTACCTACCACCTACCGCAAAACAGGAAGTGGAAACAGGAGAATTACCTGGAAGCTCAGGAGCCTGCTAGCCCAGAGTACACAGTGGCAGAAACAAGAGAGACCAT
Source organism: Peromyscus californicus insignis (assembly GCF_007827085.1). NCBI lineage: Eukaryota > Metazoa > Chordata > Mammalia > Rodentia > Cricetidae > Peromyscus > Peromyscus californicus. The sequence goes on from NW_026294562.1 coordinate 158,068,258, forward strand.
AAAGAGAAAGGAAAAGGCTTCATCAGCTTTGACATCAGAAGCATTGGATGGTGTAGTGTAGCCGGCTGGGCACCCTCACTCCACAGAGGGCCAGCGGCAAGAAGGGCTATTTCAAACCCTTCCCTCAAGGTCAGGAGTAAGGCAGAGAGGATCTATCTCTATAGGACTAAAATCTCTCTCCTTCCTCAGCATCTACTCCATTGAGAACGGCACAGAGCTAATCGGCCCCCCAGGCTGCTGAGACAAGACAATGAAAGCTGCTCTCTGTCAGCATATGAAACTGAAATGACAATTATCCAGGGCCTGGGTGGGATAGCAACAAATGCCTTTGACTTACAATGAAAGAGAAAGGCTTCCTAGCTTAGAGAGGTCGTGAAAACAAGCATGTGCGAGAGGGGTTACAGACTTTAACACACATGCCTCATGCGAGAGTGTGTGTGTGTGTGTGTGTGTGTGTGTGTGTGTGTGTGTGTGTGTGTTTCAAAGCTGCAGGAGCTCAACTGTCTATTGATTTTCTGACAAGCCGCATGGTCCTTTTCAGCTACTTTCAAAGACAGAAAGATGACCCTGAGCAGTGGAACACTGTCAAGAAAGTTCTGGAAGTGCACACGAGGAAGCACTGAGGACTCAGCATTGGTGACTGATCCCAACAGTGTCTGCTCACAATGTAGCCAACCCTCCAGGCACCATGGTCCCCTGGGCTGAGGCCAGAAGCTGCAGAGCCCATTGGTTTTAAGCCAATGCGTACTAATTGAAAAGTTGCAGCCCAGAGAACTAGGAATTTTCATAGGTATTTTATCATCTACTCTCTTAAGATCTGGAGCAAATGCAGACTATTTTGAAGACTATTTCCTTTATAGTTTGTATCTGTTACTTTGTATCACTGTGAACAAAACACCTGAAAAAAACACAATGTGAGAGAGGCAAAGTGTATTTGGGTTTCAGAGGGATTTCAGTTCGTGGAGGAAAACACCCTCCACACATGGCAGAGACCACTCACATCACCACAGACCAGAGACAGAGGTATTGGAACAGGGCCAGGCTACAGCCTTCAAAGCTCCCTGCCTCTGGACCTCCACCAACTAGGCCCCACCTCTAAAAGTTCCACAGCCTCCCTATGTTCAAAACATGAGCCTTGGGCTGAAGATACGGCTCAGTGATTAAGAGCACTGTTTGCTCTTGCAGAGGATCTGCGTTAGATTCCCAGCCCCATATCAGGTGGCTCACAACCACCTGTAACTCCAGCTCCAGGGAGATCCACCCCCTTTGGCCTCTTCAGGCATGTGCACATACCCACACATAGACACACACATATATACATATATATACAAAGGTAATTCAAAATAACTTGTGGGGTAGGAGAAATGGCTCGTTGGTTAAGAGCACTGGTTGCTCTTGCAGAGGACCCAGGTCAGTTCCCAGCACCCACATGGTGGTTCACAATCATCTGTAACTCCAGTTTCAGGGGATACAATGCCCTCTTCTGACCTCCTTGGGTACCAGGCATGCATATAATACACAGACTTACATTCAGACAAAATATCCATACACATAAAAATTAAAAAACAAAAACATGAGCAGACTCTGGTGAGGTGTTTTATAGGGCCCTGAACTCCCCACCCCTTTCCCTATTGGTCCTGTTTAGATACCTACCCCTGTGTCTTTCTGCCATCACTCCTTCGAATGTGTTCTGGGAACAAAAAACTGCCATCTCAGGGAAGCCGCTCTCCATTTCACTGTCAACCTATGTCACTCTGGCTCTCTCTCAGTACCTTCAGCATATGAAGTTGCAGCCATAATGCAGGACAACTCTGAAATCCACACACATGAGATGTTGTTAGTACAATTCCAAGAACTCATCTTCTTAGACCGTTTTCCTCAAATACTTCCCAACACAGTCAATCAAGTCCCTCAAATTGACACTGTCACCCAAATTAAATCAATACTTCTTTGCAAGAGTGAAATACATATTTCATTTAATAACCAGCTGATTTGAGATTTGCAGTGCTGGCTACTGTGACCAAAAGGCATTTCTCAATTATTTACATTTAACCCTACATTATTTCCATCTTTGTATGAATTGCACTCAGATAAAATGTGAGCATCTAATTGAATTCTGTTTTGGATCGCCTATGACATATCTATCTATAGCAATTTCCCGGGAGGAAAAGACCATCAGTCAAGAGGGTGGTTACAGAAAACACTTATCAAGCACTTTCAACACACCAGACTCTGGGTTTGAGCCACGGTGCAGGTGGCTTCTCTGTGCCTTGGTCATGTCATGGTTGATCTCTACTGTTAACTTGACTAGATTTGGAATCACCTACAATGCTGGTCAGGCACACTTGGGTGGAGGGTGGATATTTCTAGAGTAGTTTGACCTTCTGGCCTTCTAGGGATCCTGCATGTACATGACACACATGGAGAATATAAACTCAGGAAGTCGCACATACATACACAAACCACACACACACACACACACACACACACACACACACACACACACACACACACACACAATTGCATGCTTTCTCCAGACCCAACACACTGTACAGACAAAGTGTGTTAAACTCGAGGAGAAAAAAGCTCTGAGTCCACAGAACCCCAGTCACATGATTTCTAGTCCAAATCTTGTCCAATGTCTGTACACCACAGCAGAGCACCTCACGTTGGAATTTTCTAAAACCATCATATTGAGCTTGGCATAATGGTACATGCCTGTAATCCCAGCACTGTGGAATTCAAAGCCAGCCTGCACTAGAGAGATCAAAACAAACAAACAAGTAAACCAGTAACACACTCTGAATTTAACTTTCCAACATCCCATAAATGACATGTCAGCAACCTATCTCTTAAAATTAAAGGTAAAAATGGGAAAATATGGGTATAAACATTTTAGTGTCTTGTATCTCAAATAATTATACAGTAATACTATGATAATCTGACAGCAATTGAGAAGATAAAAAGGCATGGTAATCAGGTATTGTGCCTGATGTAAGCAGAATGGTGCCACCTAACACCCTGCCTTTCATGTCACGGTTTCACTGCCTGGACACCCCCTCCCGATAATGAATATGCTATTAAGGATGGTTACATTTGTGTGTTTCTATTATAGCCATTTCTCAATAAATTTCTCTGACTCCTTTCATAAATATATGTCATTATTTCTCATTTTTTTAAAAAAAATCACCTTCTTCTTTCCTGAAGGAATGTCATATATGAGACGACCCTTCCCATATAAAACCATAAACAACAAAGGGCCAGATGATAAGAAGCCACATAAGCAGACAACAGGACACGGGATGCAGTTGGGCAGACGTAAGGCATTATGGGTATGTTGACGTCTTCAAAAGGAATATTTTACAAAGCAAAAAGAAGGTCTAGTTTTACTACAGCATGAGACAAGTCCCAGATTTCACACAATTTATCACTGATGTCCTCATTCTGTTGTTTTCAATGTGCTTTTAGGACATGCTGGACAACTAGTAAAACCCGTATACAATGCAAACGATGTTTTAGATAAGTTTTATTGACTTAATGCTCTGATAATAAAATTATAACAATCAGTGTTATTCTGATTTGTTGCGATTTTTTACTTTCACTTTGTAATGGACTCGGAGCACGGCAGAATTGAATGTGATGCTGCTGCCATCTCAAGGTCACTCACTGGAAATGAGATGGCTGGCTTCAGCCTACACACACTCACGCACATAAGTAACCACGGGCTTTATGGATGGAAATATCGCTCTGCAGTCACGTCACAGTAAATCTAACCTTTTATTTGCAATGAAACCATGGGTTTTATATGCAATTTCCAGTGAAAGCATATTCCAGTAATGCTAGTGTGCACCGTGAATGCCAGGTCCAAGAAGAAAAAAGCTGTTAGACCGCAGTATGTGGAAAGAAACGTGGGTACAGCAAACTGAATAATCATCTGTGCATAGCTGCCACGTTTGGCGTGGCTTAATCCAGATGCAGTGGCTTCTTTTTAAAAAATGGTACATAAGTGTGTTTCTCATTTATAAAGCTTCCTTGGCTCTTTCCTTATTTCCAGACTTTCTGTGTTGGTGACCTCCATGAATTTGACACTCCCTATCTGGATTAAAGGCGTGCGCCACCACCGCCCGGCGATCTACTTATTTTTGTTTTGGGCACAGGCAACAAGTGCAGATGCCCGCAGAGGCCACAAGAGGGCGTCAGACACCCCACCCCACCCCGCAAGCTGGAGTGACAGGTGGTTGTGAGCCACCTGACAAGGATGCTGGGAACCAAACTCAAGTCTTCTGCAAGAGCAGTAGGAACTAGCTCTAAACCACTGAGTCATCTCTCCAGCCACAAGTCTAAAGTTTTGTGAACAGACTCTCCGAGATCAACTTTGGATAACACTGGTGTTGAAGGTAGAATTATAAATCAGAAATGAAGGAAATGTGTCCATATTATATTTCCAAAGTTTAAAATGCCTATTCCTTCTAATCAGGAATCCCCTGTTCTAGCAATTTATTCTTCCAGCACAATGTACATGTGTCCCAAGACACATCTACAGGGTAACTCACTACAGCAAGGGGTTGACAATCAAGTAAGTGTCCCTCTACACAAGACTTGTAAAGGATGGTGAAGCCATAAGTGGGATTCTGCACTGTCTTCGCAGTCAGCTCTGTGCATACCAATATGGCACCATTTCCCAAATCATATGGCTGAGTAAGGCGGGGGAGCAATGTGAAAAACAGTGTGTATGTGTAGTGTGTATGTACTTACAGAGTCTCTGAGAAAAATACAATAAATCATTAGCAATGATAGTGAGTCTAAGGGAGACCACATTGTCACTGTGTGTCCATTTCTGTCTTGAATTTTACACTGTATATGCTTATTAACGACTCAGAATGTGTAAATAAAAATAAAACCTTTTGAAAACTGCATCGGATTGCAATTCATCATGGAAGTCAATAACTGTGAAGAAAAGACAAAGGCGGTTCAGAAGGGGGAAGAAGAGGCAAGAAGCATAGGGACAGAGGAAGGGAAGACTGTCGGCCAGGAGCGGGTCTTCCGAAAGCACTGTGTTCCGGTCCAGACTGAACCCGCGTTCCTTCCTAGTCTCCCCACTTTCTCCCATCTCCTCCCCACCTCCTCTGATTCGCCATCCATTTCCCTTCTAGTCATCCATCCACATTTCAACTTGTCTGATCCCTTGTGTTCTGCCTGCCTCTGAGGAGCCTCTATCGTCTTCTCCACCAGGAGGCTCGGAGCCAGCCCTCCTGCTCCTGGTGCCAGTACATGGCCGTGCTTGCCAGGTACACACTTCGTGCACCCTGGACGTACAAAGAGTGTGAAGAAGCGGCATGAAGATTAACAGCCCCATCTGCCATCCGCCCTCTACTGGAACTCAAAGTAGTCTGCGGAGTTGTCTGTGGAACTCAAAGTAGTCTGCGGAGTTGTCTGTGCTTCGCTTCCTTAAGACGCCACAGCCCTGAACTTATCCTCCCATTGATCGAACGGCGGCCAGCATGCAGGAGGACGTACCGGGGAGGTTGAGAAATCTAGAGAAATGAAATGCCACAAACTTGGGACTCGCAGTGTTATGCACGAATTCTGAAATGTCTCCCACATTTTTTAAGTTTTGGTCCCTAGCTGGCAGTGCTATTTTGGGAGGTTCTGGAAACTTTAGGAGGTGGAGCCTGGCTGGAGGAGAGCAGGCCTTTCAAAGGTATATTTATCCCCCTCCCTCTCACCCTTCCTCTTCCCTACTTCTCCCTCTCCCTCCCTCCCTTCCTCCCTCCCTTCCTCTCTCCCTCTCTCTCTGCTCTTCCTATTAGCCCTGATTCAAACAGGTATCCTCTGCCACAAGATCCCCCAGCCATAATGCTCTGCTCAGGTGCAAGAAACCAGGCAACCATGAACAGAACACTCTGAAACCGTGAGCCAAAATGAGTCTTTCGTTCCTGGTTCCTTTCAGGCATTTTCGATCATAATGATACCAAGGGAACAAATACATACACTCACACAAATGGACCAGGGTCGCAGCAGACTAATTAAATGTCTGTGTTGGAGATCTCTGCAGAGGTGCCAAGGCCCAGCAGCAAGGAAGAGAAGAGGGAGGAGAGAGGTGAAGCTCCTGACTTCATGCCTTTCCTCTTTTATTAAAACATCTCTTGATCCTTCTTTAACTCCTTTCAATGACATGTCACTAACAGTGAAGCCAAAATTCTATTTGGTATTTTGTACTAACTTGAAGTCCACCAAACGCCCATCTGAACACTTTTGTAAGTCACAGGATGCAGCATTTCATAAGCACATATACTTCTGCTACCCAACTCTCCCACACGCTGATTGACTCTCTTTTGTTACTAATTTAAAATGCTACAACTCAGAGCTATCCCTGTACCAACCCAGTGTGTTTTTACAACTCTCACCCACTTTAAAAACAGCCATGTCATTTTCACTACATTTGGAGGTTATTTGAAAAGCTAGAAACAGAGGCTGCAGAGATAGCTCAGTGGTTAAGAGCATGTTTTGATCTTGCAAAGGACCCAAATTTGGTTCCCAGCACCTGTATCAGGTGACTCACAACTGCCTGTAACTCCAGCTCCAGGGGAGATCTGATGCCCCCTTCTGGACTATACGGGCACTGCACTCATATGTACAATCTCTCTCTCTCTCTCTCTCTCTCTCTCTCTCTCTCTCTCTCTCTCTCTCTCTCTCTCTCTCTCTCTCACACACACACACACACACACACACACACACACACACACATTTAAAAATAAATATGAAGCTAAATCTTTAAAAAGTTAGATGGCCAGCCATCAAGTTTGGTTTCCAGCACCCACACTAGGCAATTAACAATCACCTATAACTTCAGCTCAGAGGATCTGATGCCCTCTTCTGACCTACATGGGCACCTGCATGCATATGATACACATATATAGATTCAGACAAACACACATATGCGCATAAAATAGTTAACAAATAATTTTTAAAGTTAGACGTAAACTAATAAAATGTTTTCTTTGTTAGAGCAGCACTGTGGCAGATTTTTCTTCCTTTTGGAAATCTGTTACTTTTCTTACACTCTCCAGAGAAGGTGAACAAGGTAAACCCTGCCACACCCTGTGTCCTAGTTAGCTTTAACTGTCAACTTGATATGGCCTAGGGCCACCTGAGAAGAGAGTCTCAACTGAATCATCAACCAGACTATATCAGCCTGTGGGAGTGTCTGTTGGGAGTGTGTCTTGCTTTTTAATTAATGTAGTGAGCCCAGCCCACTGTGGGCAGCATCATGCCCTAGCCAGGTGGTTCTGGGCTGTATAAGAAAGCTAGCTAAGCACGAACCTGTGCAAGTCTACAAACAGCCTCCTCTGAGGTCCCTAGTGTATTTCTTGGTCAAATGAGTTATTTGGCAGGAAGCAATGCTGTATAGAATAGCAAAATCGTCTGCCTTCAAATTCCTGTTTGCATTGCCGTTCTGACTTCACTCAGTGATGAACTTGAAACTGTAAGCTGAAATAACCCTCTCCCTCAGCCAAGCTGCTCTTGTCCAGAGTACCCCAGAAGGCAGTGCAGGAACTGGGCCAAGATGGGCCTGCTGAATCCAGGTGGAGTCTACGTGCTCAGAGGCCCTGGACACACCACCTGACTGCCGTGTTTCTCAGACAGCCAGCTCTCACCCTACAACATAAACTCTGAGGTAGACAATGAAAGAACAGGAGAACAGAGCAATGAGGAACATTTCCAAGGTTTAAATGAAGTCAGAGCCCAGGCAGAGATAGAAATAAATGCCCTTCCTCTCCTTTATTTCCTTCCTTCTCCTTCCCTCCCCCCATTCACTTCCCTTCTTGTCTTTTCAAGGTTTTCACATGCACATGAACTAAGAGACTATTTCAAAAGCATTTTTGCCCCCACATCCACCCTTCTCTTCCTTCATAACTGTCTGTCATCACCAACATACAAGTGAACACATCTAAAAATACTCCCATCTGAGCAGGTGGTCCAGACTTGGTTCTGAAAGGTCATTCTAGAAATCTGAGGCCCACTGAGGATATAAGGTATGTCAACAGAGGTGGAGAAGAAGTACAGTCAATCTCTAAAGCCATGGCTGGCGCCTCAGAGAACTGACCCTTGAGCACAGCAAGCAAGCATGGCGATCACAGAATGATGTCTCATAGGGGAGCAGAAAGGGGGGGAACTGAGGTAAAAGAACGCCTTGAGACAGTGCCTGTGGATGTGGGGAGGAATTCTCCAGAAGGGAAGAACTGAGGAAACTTTATGATGAGAGGCTGGCCTGGTGAACCACGTCTCTGACCTGACATCTGCCATGATGATCATTGGCTATCACCAACCTGATGTGACATCTCCCTTCCCACTCCATCCCAGAACCGTGGCAAAGTGGGCCGGATGGCCCTTCTACAACATCACTGGTGTGCCAGGGTTTCAAAGATTTTTATTCCACATGGCAGTTAAGCTGGGGAGCTCAGACTGCCTTTCATCTGGCTGGAAGCCAGCCACTTGGAGGGTGGTTTTAATTCCTGGGATATGGAGTCACACAGTCAGGAAGCAGCCCTGACCCCAATAAGGTCAGTGCTGTGGCCAACTACCCTGGGCTCAATTTAGAGACATAACTATGGCAACGGCCGTGCCCAATCGGTTCTTAGAGGAGATTTATTGACGGATATGCTTGAATAGCAGGGCCATTAATTGCAATTACCAGACAAGACACTTTGCTCATCTTGGGGGACTGAATGCCAAAATGCCCTAACAACTTTAAAATCCCATTTGCTCCTAGGCTCTCTGCTGGTCTCACAGTTTGCTCCAGATTCCCAGTCCTGGGGGCTACGGGGCAGAGATGGGTGGAGGGAGAGGAGAGAAAGGGGCATCACTTGAGATGGCACCACCTGAAGAAGACAGCAAGAGCAGGAGCTGAGGCAGGAGCTTAAGATTTGCATGCAGTCCCTGCCTGACCCCTCACAAAGACAAGGCAAAAGTAGTCCATCCATGTCCTATTGGCTGGTCCCACCAGCAGTCATAAATAAAACACCTTCCAACTTTGCTTTCTAGTCTAGAAAATGGCCGTTTCCTCCAACATACTCAGCTCAAGCTCTCCCTACTGTTCATCCCAAGCATCCCAAGCCTGGAAAACTCATCAGTGGATTTTGTACTTCTGGTCTACCTCAAGGTAGTCTCCCCCGAACACTCCCTCCTGTAGCTTTACAGGGTCTTTCTACGAAACCTGGCTGTCCTGGAACTCATTCTTTAGACCAGACTGGCCTCAAACTCACAGAATCTGCCGGCCTCTGCCTCCCAAGTGCTTAAAGGTGTGTGCCAGCACAGCCAGCCCTCCTACGCCTCTTATTTCCTTTTAGCACTGACGTTGTACTGCACATTGGTCTGTCTGTTCACTGGCCTCATCCTACATCCCTGGTAAGACTCCCAGGTCCATGAGAGCAGACGATCACTGTTCTTTCCAATGCTGACCTGTGAGTGCCAGACACCACACCCACCACACAGTCCACACTCAAGAAATATTTCCTAAGGGCCAATGAGGTGACTCAGTGGGTAGAAGGGTTAGCATGCCTGATGGCCTGAGTTCAATCCCCACATCTCACAAGGTGGAAGAAGTGAACCAACTTCAGAACGTTGTCCTCTGGCCTACACACACACACACACACACACACACACACACACACACACACACGAATAAGTGAATATTTGTTGAAAGCCACGTACAGTGGCACACACCTGTCATCTCAGCACTCAAGCAGTCCTGAGGCAGAAGGATTATGAGTGCAAGGCTATGGTGCACATATATACATATGTCCACTCACAGAAAATAAAATGAAGAGATCTAATTAAAAAATGAAATAAAACATTTTTTTAAAAAGATACTATTTGGGGGACTGAAGAGACAGTGATTAAGAGAATGAACTGCACTTCCTGAATTTGCTTCCCAGCCCCCATGCCAAGTGGATTGTCATCACCTGTAACTCCAGAAACTGTGGGTCTGACACCCTCTTCCGGTCACCTCAGACACTTCACTCACGTGGCATATACAGAGAGACACACAACTACACACCACATAAGGCTATCACTTGATAATTTCTCCTTTACAGGCGAAACATCAAGGCTGCACTTGGAGTGAAGTTGGTGAGGCAGACAATGGTTTAGGAGTCTTTCAAAGGAGAGCTGAATGTGGCTCTTCACCCAAAGCTGTGGGAAGGCAAACCCCACTCCTTGGACTATCTGCCAAGGGTCTGGACTACAAGATTCCTAACATCCACGAATGTCTCACAGATGCAAAAGGGCTGTATCAGTACCCCTTCAGCCTTCATCTTGCTGATAACAGGCAAGAGGATCTTTGTCGAGTGAGGTGACTCAGGAAATTGGAACTTCCCACACACAACACTAAGGCCCATTTTCTAAGTTAGGGTTCCTGTTGCTATGATGAAACACCATAACCAAGTCCCCAGATCAGCAGGATGGAAAGGAGCTGACACCGACCTAAGAAGACACACACGAACTATAGCTATGGGTTTGTTTTTAGTGTCAACAAGGCCGTGAGACATGAAGAGCAGGTAAGGGATGGACCTGATCAGAAAGGTCAAGGAAGGCTCCCCTAAAAAACAGTTGTTTTGTTAAGACCCAAAGACTGAGAGAAGCACTCTGGAGGATGGGGGGTGAAGCATCTAGAAAGCAGAAACATACTTCATGAGGATGGGCAGTGAGTGTCTTAGAGTTTCCATTGCTGTGAAGAGACCCCATGACCACAGCAATATTTTTAACTTTTTTTGATCCTTTGTGGGTTTCATATCATGCATCGCAATCCCACTCATCTCCCTGTCCCCCTGCTTCCACCCTCTGCCTTGCAACCTCCCCCAAAAAAACACAAAACTTAAAAGTAAAACCAAACTATTATAAAAATTAGAAAACCAAATAAAAAAAAATCTCAGCGTGGAAGCTGCAGTGTGGCCCAGTGAGTCCCACAGTTTACCCTTTAGTCCATACATCTTTACTTGTGAGTGTTCATCGCAATGAGTCATTGGTCTGGTTCGAGGCCGCTGGCTCCTGCTGCACTATAGACACTGGGCCCTCACTGGGACTCCTCTTGTATATCCTGTTGTTGTCTTGTGTCATGGAGCTCCTGGAGCTTTGGATCTGCAGGTCTGGCCCCTTCACGTGCTCCAGCAGTTCACAGATGAGGTGGGTGTTTGGGTGGGGTATCTCACAGTCCTGGTTCTGGGCCTGGGTGGTAGCTGGGTTAGTGAGACCGCCGGCTTTCCCTCATCTTTACCACCAGGGGGAGCTCTCCAGCACTGCCCCTGCAGCTCACCCAGTGCAGCAGACAGGGGGAGAGAGGGGGGCAGCTCTCCTGCTCTCATGCCCTCAGGTCCAGCTCTACTGTTTTGCCCATGAGAGGTGAAGGTCCCACTCTCCGTATTGCTGCACTTGGTGAGGGACAGAGCCAGCTCTTCCACTCTCATGTCCCCAAGGCCAGGTCTCCCACCTGTCACAGGTGGCAAGGGGTTGGGAGGGATGGCATATTTCCCTTACCCTTGCCATCCCATGGCATATGAAGGGGGGCGGGGCAGCTCTCCTGCTCTCACACCCACAGACCTTGCTCACCTGTACCCCCACCAATAGGGTCAACTCTGTTGTGCTGCCCCTGTTCTCCTGGTGCTGCGCCTGTTCTCCTGGACCACGGCAACTCTTATAAAGGAAAACATTTAATTGGGCTGGCTTACAGTTTCAGAAGTTTAGTCCATCATCATCATGGTGGGACATGGCAGCAGGCAGGCAGACGTGGTGCTGGAGAAGGAGCTGAGAGCTCTACATCTTGATCCGAAGGCAGTAGAAGCAACTGTGTGCCACACTGAGTGTAGCTTAAGCATAGGAGAACTCAAAGCTGACCCCCACAGTGGCACACTTCCCCCAACAAGACCACACCTCCTCCAACAAAGCCATACCTCCTAATAGTACCACTCCCTATTAGGGGCCATTTTCTTTCAAACCACCACAGGCAGACATGATGGAGCTGAGGCTGGGGCAGCATCAGAGACATCAGGCTGAACTTCAAAAGATGCCATTTGGAGATTCTCAGGCCCCTTCAGAAAGGAAAAGATTGAAGGACTATTGCTATAATTTGGATATTCTGTCCTCCAACGGCCCACATATGAGGAGGGACTGGAGACATTAGTAGCTGACATAGGATGCAATGGGAAGAAAGGGGGTGACAGCATGTCCTCAAGACAGATATTAAGCCACCAAGCCCCCATTTCTTGTTTCCCTCCACTTCTCAGTCACCACAAGGCAAACAGCTCTGCCCTGTCACATGCTCCCGCCACAGTGTCCTGTTCGGCTCCAGGCCCAAAGCAACAGGGTCAGGTGACCATGAACCAAGTAAGTAAACCTTGAGTTGATCTCAGGTGTTTGTGACAGTAATAGAAAGCTTAACATAGGCTAACACACATATCCCATAGTTAAATCAACAGCTTGCTGGGTGTCAGATCTGCACATTCTATTTGCCATAGCAGGAAACTGGAAACTAGACTAAGGAGATCACAAAGGAAGGCCAACAGCAAGAGGTAAAGTGAAAAGCATTCCATAGTCCTCTTAAAGTAATCAAAAAAGAGGGATTGAGATGGCTCATAAGTTAAGAGAACTTACAGCTCTTCCAGAGGACCTCAGTTCATTTCCCAGCATCCACATCAGGCAGGTCACAGCTGCCTGTAACTCCAACTCCAGATGAGTATCTGTCGACCCCTTCTGGCCTCCATAGGCACCTGCACTCACATATGCACATACCCACACACAGACATACACATATACAGATAATAGAAAAATAAAATCAATGGAAATCAGAAGAGATGGCATTCAGAGACATGTTAGCCAGACTTAACCACCTACCTCTAACTGCAGGGCTCTGCAAACGAGTGGGAAATGAACCTCCAAGCATGTTATCACCAAGAGTCAATTCAGTCACCCAGGGAGATGGACTCCACTTTACATTTCCCCTTCAACTAACACACAGAAAGACAATAAGGTAGCTGTGTTTCTTGTGCTGATGCCAATATTACTAGGCATCGATATAGCAGGGTGCTAATTTTAATCTGCACAAAGATCACAAAATTTTCCTGCTGAGAGGAAACTTAAACGGCATCTGAATATTTGTGCATTTTCCAAGCACACTCGCAGATGCTTTCATGAATACTTTATTTCTTATTAATATGCATGTTTGAAACACATTTTAATTTTTTGCAATTTTACTTATTTTTCTTTTATGTGTATGAGTGTTTTGCCTACTTGTGTACCACACAGTATACATGGATGCCAGAAGAGGGAGTAAGATCCTCTAGAATTGGAGTTGCAGACAGTTGTGAGCCACCACGTGGATGCTGGGAATTGAACCCAGATCCTCTGCAAGAGCACCCGGTGCTCTTCACCACTGAGCCATCTCCCTAGCCCATGTTTGGAACAATTTAAGTAAACTCTATGTTTTTTCATAGACTGGGCTTTTGTGGGTGTCCTTTCAAGCCTCTCTTACTCACACCTAAACATTAGGATGGACACACACACACACACACACACGTGCGTGCACACACACAGTATACCCAGAAGGTGCTCAATAGATGCTATTAGCTGAGTGGCTGACTGACAATAAATCAAAGGCTGATAATGAATCTGATGGTCAATGTCACGCAATGGAGAGATTGACTTTGCTTCCATTTAGAAGAATCTGGTTCTTAAAAAGCAATAGGCCAGAAGTGCAACTCAGTGATGGCATGCACAAGGCACTGGGTTCGAGGCCCAGCACTGCAAACAACAACAAAAGAAGAGAGACTATATGAAATTCCAAAACATGTTCCACAGGCTCCTCAAAGAATGAATACACACACACACACACACACACACACACACACACACACACACAAAGAAGGCTCTAGAAGCCAAGGCTTGGCCCCTTCCCACACAGGGAAGATGGGTCCTTCCATCTGGCAGAGTGGACTTGGCTCAAACAGAATACAAAGTGTGCCATGTGGCTGACTAACAGGTCAAAGGGAAATAAGAGCAAGCAATGGGAGGCGTGTTGTCACTGTAGAAAGGGAGTAGTGTGCTTAGGTGACAGCTGAGGCCACTGCCACTTTCCTTTCATTGATCCCTGAGTGTCACTGTGGCTACCGACCAAGTTCATGTGCTCTGAGCTGACATACTATGCATCGTAGACATGTTAACACACTCACTTTTCCAAACAGAGAACAGACATCTTGGGTGAAACCTGGAGAAAACAACCCCTAGATGTCATTGTTGCTGATGAAATATCAAATCTGGAGCCTTCGAACATTTAAATCTGAAGAGAGAGCCGTGCGGATCCGGGTAAGCCATTTAAGTCATGTAAATTCTATTCGCTTTCAACACGTCAGCGTCAAGTCCAAAGGCTTCCGGACTTCTTAACCAAATGTATCTAAGTCGCAGGGTGTTACGGTGTGCTCAGTTGCCAACAAAATCCATACGTAGGAAAAATAGGCCGAGCCCCACATGGTCATATGTGACTTGGCTCTAAAGCTCACACCACAAGTCTAAGCTGAGGACAGTGGCTGGGTGACCCCACCTACTTCTCCTCTTCTGTGTATCCGCTGATGTCTGCGTCTGTCTGTCACTGGTGTGCACTATACACTAAAGCTTCCTGCCCAGGACATGCCGAAGGAGCAGAGGGGCTGACCATCTCTCAGCTCCACTCCCTGTTTCCAATCAGCCATCAAAAAACAGCTCAGAGTCTCCCTCATGGTGGCCTTTCATTTCAGGTCACATTTCTCTGAATCTTTTACAAATACACTATTTATTGATCGCTTTCCATCAATCAGTCACATCAGTACCTCATATATATTATGTCCTTTCAACTTTTTTAGGGTGTATGGGTTTTGCCTGCATATATGGATGCACACCGTGTGCTTATAGCACCCAAGGAGGCCAGGAGAGGGTGTTGGATCCCATGGAACCGGAATTATAGATAGTTGTGAGCTACCATGTGGGCACTAGGAATTGAACCCCATTCCTCTGGAAAAACAACCAGTGCTCTTAATTGCTGAGCCATCTCTCCAGTCCCCCTTTAAACATTTTAACAACACTTTGAATATCATAATCCCCACATTATGATAAAATATAGCACAGAGGGGTTAAGGAATACACTGGGTCACACAGCTAGCAGGTGCTAGAAGATTCTGAAACTAAGAGCAAAACCCAGAACTCTCAAGCCATCACTAAGACTGACACCTAGGTCCCTAACTGGATGACAACTTTGTCCTCTCCTAAGCCAACCCTCTCCCCGAATACTTCCTTGGAGGTGGGTGTTAGTTCATTGAGATAGGATCTCACTATGTAGCCTAGGCTGGCCTCAAACTCTGCAATCCTTCTGCCTCACTCCCCGAACTGGTAGTATCACAGGGATGCCCCACCAGGCCCAGCTCCAAAAGGCAGCTATTGAGTGCCTCCTCTAGCTAAACCCATGCCTTAGAGCAGGTGTCTAAGTGAAATCACTGTTTCATTCAATCACTGACTGTCCTCAGCCAGAGGAACTATCAATGAACAAGACTGGCAGACTCTTAGAGCCTAGTGGGAGCTCAGTCCCACCAGGGCAGACAGATGCTGAGGCAGCAACAGCACCTGTGACTAATGACAGAACAGCTCACACACAAATGTGTGAAGAAGCAAGGCAGAGTCCCGGGCACAGAGCCTCCTCCTGAGATGCTTTCCACCTGGCTCAGCCACCACTCCAAGATGCCTTTCAGCCACCTCGCTGTCCCTGCACCGAGCCCTCCACACCAGTCAGAAGACTCTACAGCATGCAGGCACTTGTTCTGCACCCTGTCACACCTGCAGTCATGCTGGTCTGTTGTCTTCATGTACACCAAGTGACCCATATTTTTAGTTTTATTTTATGTGTATGGGTGTTTTGCCAGCATATGTTTTTGTGCACCATGTGCATGCGGTGTCTGTGGAGGCCAGAAAAAGGCATGGGACCCCCTGGGGCTGGAGTCACAGATGGTTGTAAGCCACCAGGTGGGTGCTGAGAATCTAACCCAGGTCCTCTGGAAGAGCAGCAAGTGCTCTTAACAGCTGAGCCATCTCTCCAGGCCCTGAGATGATGACCTATTTCTGAGGCTTCTTGCTACCAAGAGCTGATCACAAGGTCATCCCTTAAGGTGACTCTGAGACAGGAGCTGAAGGAGAAAGGCAGATCAGCAAGATGAATATCACAGGAACCTGGTCACCTCCTCACAAAAGCCTGAAGCCATCCACATGCCAAGTACGGAACACGCCACGCTCAGCCCAGGATACATTGCAGCAGACCCCTCCTACCTGCGTCATCACTTCTGATAAGGCCAGAAGGGGCATGAAAACCGTGCCCTAGACTTTACTGGCACCTCGAGCCTTTCTCCTCCCATTCCCAAGGTTCCCCATGCTTGTTTTTTCACGGTATATGAAGCTGGGGTCCTAAAAGTTACTTGCTATCTCTGTTATTTATGTGTGTGTGTGTGTGTGTGTGTGTGTGTGTGTGTGTGTGTGTGTGTGTGTGTGTGTGTGTGTTGTGGTTGGGCTCCTCAGTTTGGTTTGGTTTCAGTAACTGGAGATTGAACCTGGAGCCTCCCAAAGGCTAAGCAAGCATTCCACTGCTGAACAATATTCCCACCCCACCCCTTTCCTCCTGCTATTTTGTTTTTGTTTTTAATTTTTGAGACAAAAGTCTCACTAAGTTGTCCAGGTTGACCTTTGTAGTGGTATTTGCTCCACCCATGACCTTGAGCTGTGTGGCCCAAAGGAGGCTTCCTGCCATTATGTGACCTCTTATAAGGGGTTGGAGAAGGGTCACATGTCCTCCCTGCTCCCTGCTGCAGTTAAGAGCACTGTCTGTTCCAGAGGACCCAGGTTCAATTCCCAGGCTGTCTGGTGTCTGATCATGCCAGGATTTTAAAAAAAAAAAAAATGACTCATGTGACCCTTCTCCAACCCCTTATAAGAGGTCATGTACAACAGCAGAAAGCACCTCCATTGGGCCATATAGCCCAAGGTCATGGGCAGAGCAAATGCCACTACAGGCCTTGAACTTGCAATCCTCCTGTCACTGCCTTCTGAGTAACCTGAGATTACAGGCCTGCACCACCTGGCTCGATCAGGGTCATTATGTAACCCAGGCCGGCCTCAAAACTTCCGATCCTCAGCTTCGGCTCCCTCTGAGAGCCAGGAATACTGGCATCCACCACCACACCAGCTTTCCTAGTCACCAAAAGAAGCAAGAACTCCATGCTGGCAGCAGCAGCTGCCGCGGCTGCCTCGACTGACTCCTCCTAGTCTGTCACGTCAAGAGGAGCTGTCAAAATAACAAATGACATATTTTGAAGTCCAGGATTACCCCTCAGCTAGACTTCCTTGGTATGATAGGCAGTTACCTCTCCCAGTTAGTGTCTTTCTTCATCTCCCGCTTTTCATTTTCTTCCTCTGCCACGCTCATCAATAAAGGTCTCCGCTCTAAGGGAAGCGCTCCTTCTCCGGGAAGAGTCTAGCAGTACCCTATTACAACCCTCCTCAGAAGCAGGTGCTATTACCTGTCAGCAGGGTTGGGGGCATAGCAAGTAGCTCCCACCCCCTCCCCCTCAGCTGGGCTCCTACCTGGCTCCTAGTCAGATAAGTGGCAAAAGGAGACAGTCTTTCGGAGACCTCAAAATCTCATTTTCATTCCCCTTGCAGAGAGGAGAGTGGCTTTATTGACAGAGACGACTGAAAATTGCTTAAAAATTGCCAATAACCAGTCTGCATTGAGGCAGAGAGACAGTCTGGCTGAGGCTTGCTCCCTGCTCCAGCGGGCGGCCCTGCTGTGCCTCCCTTTACTGCAGCCCAAGTCTATGGCATATGCAGACTCTGCAAGGAGCCTCTTGTCATCCTCAAAAGGTGCCCCCTCCTCCCCCACTCCCAGCCTGCTGCTGAGGTTTCCTGGATCCCCACCACACACCATCGTGCATTCGGGGAATCGCTGCCAGAAACCAAACACTTAGATTGATTCAAGGACCCAAGGTCACGCCTGTGCTAGCTGGACAAGGGAAATGGCTCACTTCCCCCTGGAGTGCCTGGTGGCATAACTGCACATCCACGATAGGCCACTAGATGTCACTATCATAGCTTTTTCGGGGGAGGGGTTCCTTTTCCTTTTCCTTTTTTTTTTTTTTTTTTTTTTTTTGGCCTCAAACTCATCCTCCTCCTGGGCTTGAGTCTTGACTTTTTTTTTTGGTTTTTCGAGACAGGGTTTCTCTGTGTAGCTTTGCGCCTTTCCTGGGACTCACTTGGTAGCCCAGGCTGGCCTCGAACTCACAGAGATCCACCTGGCTCTGCCTCCCGAGTGCTGGGATTAAAGGTGTGCGCCACCACCGCCCGACCGAGTCTTGACTTTATTAATGAATGAAAAGTTTGCTCGATGTAAGTCAGAAGGAATGTACGATTAAAAGACATGATATATAAATTAACATTAGCTCTGGATTCTGTACACTTTGCATCCTGAATATATACCTAGAAATACTTCATACTTATAGTTCGGGTCTCAAGAACCATCGCAAATTACCCACCTGTCATTCATTCTCCGTAAGAGCCGCCGACCCTGTTACTAATGCGGTGTACTGGCATCTGAAATCCCTGGTGCTGGAGTCAGGAAGCTGGCTCAGTGGGCTGAAAGTGTTTTCTGTGCAAGGGCAAGGACCTGAGTTTGAACCCCTGGAACGCACAAAAAGCTGGACACCTAGTGTGAGTGTTTGCAATTCCCAGCACTCCTAGGAGAGGATGGGAGGCAGAAACAAGAGAACCCCCAAAATCTCAATGGCCAATGAGAGACACTGTGTCAGATGAGGTGAAAGGTACCAGCCAACACGTGAGATTGTCCTCTGACATCTGTGTGCCATTGCACGTGTGTGTCCACATTGATGTTTATACACACAAGACAGGTACACATGGTACACATACACAAATGTACAAAATACAAATAAATAGAAGTCATAAAATCTCTAGTGTTGTGAGACCTTTCTGTTCCTCCTTTTTTTGAGACGGGATCTCCAGGTTGCCCAAGCTGACCTTGAACTCTTGATCCTCTTGCCTCACTCTCCTAAGTTGTGATGGGATGACAGGTGTAAGCCAGCCTGCCTGGCTTTAATCTCTCCTTAAAAGAATTACTTATTTTTATTTTAGGTGTGGGAGTGCTTTGCCTGCTAGTATGTCTATGTACCATATACATGCCTGGTGCCTGCAAAGGCCAGAAGAGGGTGTCAGATCCCCTGGAACTGGAGTTACAGATGCTTGTGAGCCACCGGGCAGGTGCTGGGAACTGAACCCGGGTCCTCTGCAAGAGCAGCCAGTGTTCCTAACCACTGAACCATCTCTCCAGCCCCTCAACTTGTTTCCTATGAGGTTCTAAATAAAGCAGAAAAAGGTGTAGCAGTCATCCACGGCCAGGAAGAAGAGGAGAAAGGGCAGAGAGGCCTATTGTGACAATGGGTGTTTGCTCTAGCTCATGTGGGTCTGGCCTAAGTTTCAGCCCAGTTATTTCCATGCTAATTCATTTAGAAAAACTTCCCTGGGAGCCCCCTCATAATCAGCAGAGAGGCTGTGCCATCGAGGCTGAGATGGAACTTATAGCGTGCTCCTTGCCTAGAGGTTCTGTTTCAAGGATCTGAGCGGAATGATTCAAATTTGGGTTGGGAGTGGCCTCACTGAACCAGCTTTTTGCGGGTTCCAGGGGTTCAAACTCAGGTCCTTGCACTTGCACAGAAAACACTTTCAGCCCACTGAGCCAGCTTCCTGACTCCAGCACCAGGGATTTCAGATGCCAGTACACCGCATTAGTAACAGGGTCGGCGGCTCTTATGGAGAATGAATGACAGGTGGGTAATTTGCGATGGTTCTTGAGACCCGAACTATAATTATGAAGTATTTCTAGGTATATATTCAGGATGCAAAGTGTACAGAATCCAGAGCTAATGTTAATTTATTACTGACAGCTAGATATATGATAATATATCATGTCTTTTAATCGTATATTCCTTCTGACTTACATCGAGCAAACTTTTCATTCATTAATAAAGTCAAGACTCGACATTATTCTTCATGATGAAGTTCCCTTTTGAACCCAGAGGACCTCCTGTAATTAAACTCTGTACCTCCACAGACTAGACATCTGAAGCTTAGAAAAAGGATAAATTGAACTTCTGGTTTTACAAGGGAGGTGAAAAATGTCAGAAAGACGGAGCCCGCCTGCTCAGTGCCCTAAACGAGAAAGCAAAGTCAGAGGTGACTGCTGGCACCAGACTGTGTCCTCTGTCTCCCTCCCGGCCCTCTGCCGCCTCTCCCTCTCCCTCTGCCATTTCTGTTTCTGGTATGCGGATTACACATGGCAGGCAAGGGCTATACCCCCAGTTACAATCCCAGCCTTCCTTTGACTTTTTGAGACAGGCTGACTTTGAACTCATCGTGATCCTCCCGCCTCTGCCTCCTGATTAGCTGAGATTACAACAATCTTTTCTTTTTAAATATAATTTTTAAAGATTAGTTTTTTTTATTTTATATGGAGGGGGTTTTTTGTTTTTTGGGGGGGTTTTGGTGGTTTTTTTGGGGGGGGTTCAAGACAGGGTTTCTCTGTGTAGTTTTGGTACCTGTCCTGCATCTCACTCTGTAGACCAGGCTGGCCTCGAACTCACAGAGATCCACCTGGCTCTGCCTCCCAAGTTCTGGGATTAAAGGTGTACGCCACCACCGCCCGGCCTATATGTATGAATTTTACCTGTAGGTATGTAGGAGTACCTCATATATTTCAGGTGCTCCCAGAGGCCAAAGAGAGCCCCAGCTCCCCTGGAACTGCAGTCATAGGCAGTTGTAAGTCACCATGTTGGTGCTGGGAACCAAACCTGGGTCCTCTAGAAAAGCAGCAAGTGCTCTTAAACATGAGACATCTCTTCAGACCCAACATTTCATTTTTTGAGACAATATATTTTTTTAAGATCACAATACTATATATATATATATATATATATATATATATATATATATATATATATATATATATTACTATCAGCCAGATGTAGTGGCAAATGTCTCTGATCTCAGCAGCTGAGAAGCTGAAGTGGAAAGATCTGCAGTTCCAGGCCAGACACTGACTCAAAAAGAAAAAAAAAAGATTCTTAATTACTGTATTTCTTACACAGGCCTCTTGCCTCCTTCAATTCCCCGTGCTGTTCAAAAGACTTACATGATGAATCTCTCTATAAGAAAGCTAATCTAATCTCATTTTACCAAAGACAAAGTGTCCTTCAGAAGTATCATAACTTGAAAGACTTCCGTTTATTTATTCATGTGTGTGTGCTTGTTCCTGTGTGTACACACACACACACATACACACACACACACACATACACACACGTCATGGCACACATGTAGAGGTCAAAGAACAACATTCAGGTACAGGCTCTATGCCCTCCACCATGTTCAGGTCCTCAGGCTTGGCAACAAGCACCTTTGGGCCATCTCACCCATCCAGAAACAAGATTTCCTCAGGGTCCAGCTGCTCGGGTGTCTCATTCAGTTTCTGGCCAGTTACCAACTTGCCGTGTACAACACTATCTTTTGTATTCCCCAAATTTTAATAGTGGACTGGTTTAAGTTGCATCAGACTTCGTGGTCACTTTAGAAGATAAAGACCCATGATACTTGCAGAAGTGAAACCTTTAACCTTATCAACTAATTAAGGACCCTAAAGTAGAATAATGAGGTGTGTGGAGACAGGGACTTGGTTATCAGGGTCATCGCTCATCTGAGAACAGAATCAGATCCCATTGAACAAGTACTAGATAATTGAGTAAGCAGGTTTCCTATCTGGAACATGAAATCTTGCTACAGCTGGTTAATTAAATCATGATAAAAAACATTCTGTGGCAGGTACAAGGTGCTGAGAGTTTATTGAGACGTCCACAAGCTCAGTGGAATGATGCCTGGCTCTTTGCACTCCTTCGACTTTTAAGAAACTTTTACTACAATCTTTCTATAGAGGTTTTTGGGATTTTTTTTTTTTTTTTTTTTTTTTTTTTTTTTTGGTTTTTCAAGACAGGGTTTCTCTGTGTAGCTTTGAACCTTTCCTGGGACTCACTTGGTAGCCCAGGCTGGCCTCGAACTCACAGAGATCCGCCTGGTTCTGCCTCCCGAGTGCTGGGATTAAAGGCGTGCGCCATCACTGCCCGGCCGGTTTTTGGGATTTTATGGGGGGTGGTTTTTTGTTTGTTTTTCTTTCTTTTCTTTCCTTTACTTTTTTTTTTTTTTTTTTAAGAAAAAGTCGTATTAAGCAGAACTGGCAATGCAAGCCTTTGATATCAGCTACTCAGAAATAGAGATGGGAGAATGGAAGGTTCCAGTTCAGCCTGGGCTGAATAAAAAGTGAAAGAAGACCTGGGAATGTAGCTAAGTGGCAAAACACTTGGCTAGCTGGCATGCAGCCCTGGATTCCAGCCCCAGCACTACAAAATGTGTGTGTGTGTGTGTGTGTGTGTGTGTGTGTGTGTGTGTGTGCATGCGCAGATATTTACATGGGTGCATGTGTGTGTATATACAGATATATGTATCTGTATATACATGTATGCATGTATATATGGATGCACATATACACACATATGTAATTGCTGAAGTTTTGTATCACAGACTTTATGAAGTTGTCTGCATTTTTCAATCAGATTCTGAATTTCATTCCTTTGTACTAGTTGGTTTCTATTCCTACGATAAAACACTGACCAAAGCCAACTTGGGGAGAAAAGGTTTATTTGGTTTATCTATTACAGTATATCATCAGGAAGCAAGGGAAGGAACTGAATCAGAGGCCACAGAGGAACTCTGCTCATTGGCTTGCTCCCCATGGACTGCTCAGCAGGCTTTCTTATAGAATCCAGGACCACCAGCCCAGGGATGGCACTGCCCACAGTGAGCTGGGCCCTCCCCCATTAATCATCAATCAAGAAAATGCTCATCTATAGTCCAATCTAAAGGAGACATTTTCTCCATTGTTATTTCCTCCTCCCAGATGACTCTAGGGTGTTAAGTGGTCAAAAACAAAACAGAACAAACACAGAAACCCAGCAGAACCTTCTCTCCTAATTCCACCTCCCACACCCCCAGGAAGGTACCCAGAATTTTGGAAGTTGCTTACAATGCATTTCCTGTTTACTTAGGTAATATTGCATCCTTCTGGGGTCTTTGATGTATTTGAAGACTAGATAGTTATAATTATTGTTTTCCTTGGTTATGATAAGATATAAAGTAGATATGAAACCTTGGACTCACAAATATAGGATAAATAAAATATTTTCTTTAAATTTGCCAAATATAAATAGACTAGATATTGTAACTGTAATTCTTGCTTGAAAACTGTTTTGTTATATATAATTTTACTATGTTAAAGTTAAAACTTCCCTTTTTAATTAAACAGAAAAAGGGAAATGCTGTGGGATAATGCTTTTGTACACTGGATTAATAAAACACTGATTGGCCAGTAGCTAGGCAGGAAGTATAGGCGGGATAAGCAAACAAGTAGAATCCTGGAAGAGGAAGGCTGAGTCAGGAGACGCCAGTCTGCCATCCAGGGAGCAGCATGTAATGGCACACAGGTAAGCCACAGAACATGTGGTGACATATAGATTAACGAAAATGGGCTGAGTTTAAGTGTAAGAGCTAGTCAGTGGTAGGCCTGAGCTAATGACCAAGCAGTTTTAATTAATATAAGCCTCTGTGTGTTTACTTGGGTCTGAGTGGCTGTGGACCAGGCAGGACACAGCTACAAATGGCAACAATGTGGGGCTCGAATCCACAACCCTGAGATTAAGAGTCTCATGCTCTACCAACTGAGCCATGATTCTTAGTGTTATTTCCTAATTATTTTATTAGCATCCTTTTCTACCTGGAATGGTTTGTTTCTCTGCCCCTTCCAGTTGCTTCCATGTAGCAGAGAGTGCATTGGTAGTTGCTAGGCATGCTGCAGTAACAAACAGCTTCCAGACCTCAGGGACTGGCTACCCTCATGTCTGTATGTAGTAAATCAGCTAGGCCCACTGTCACTCTGTGATACAGACTGATGGGGTAGCCACCATTTAAAAACTGCCAATCATTAAACCAAATGGAAAAGAGGACCCTAGAGGGTATTGCACTGGCAACTGGAAGTTCCAGTATAGGGCTGATTCACTCTGCACACAACTCATTAGCCCTCATCAGTCACTGGACACACCCACTTGGCCAGGAAGTTTGATCTAACTGTGCCAAAGACAGAAAATGGCACAAAGTGGATGCCAGGAATGACAGCTGGGAAGTCAGACAAAGCTGCATCTGCTCGTTTTGCCTTGCTCAGAAGCCTTCTATTTTCTCTGGGTGGTCCTTTCTCTGTTTGGGATGGGGATGCCCGTGGGCCTGGCACTGGATTTGGAACCCAGGGCCTTGTGTGCACTAGGCAGGGTCCACCTCTGAGCTGCAGCCACAGCCCTTTCTCTAATATGTTTTTGCTCTGTTGCTTGACCCAAGAAATTTCTGATTTCTCTTGCATTGACTTTCAGATTCATGAATACTACAGTAGACATCACTCATTGGCACTTACAAGCTTGAGGCATTTTGTTGTTGTTGTTGTTTTGGTTTTTGGTTGTTGTTTCTTTGCTTTTCAGTAGCACCAGGGAAAGGGAAGGGGGAGGGCAAATGAGGGGAAGGGAAATGAACAAGGAGGAGATGGAGAAGGGGAAGAGGAAGGGAAGGGAGAGGCAGGGAGGGGAGGGGAAGAGATGGCGAACATGGGGGAATGAAGGGAAGGGATGACATTTCCATTTTGTCTCTTGTCCCTCCTTTCAGGCTTTCCTACCTGGGAATGACCCAAATTTTCTTCTCTTTCTACCCTTCCAGGCTAATCCCCCTGCCCCCATGCTCCACCTCCAACTTGTTCCAGAAAACAAATCACTCAGCCCTTTATTTTCATTTCTTCACCACTTGGCCCAAATGGTGGCGGAGTCTGTGAACCAACAGATGGAATTCTTACTTCTTTGGTTTTCCAGCACCCAAAGGCTGGTGACCTATCTTCCTTTATTTGCTTTTATTATTTTTCATTACATTTGGGGAGAGTATGTACAAGGGAACGCAGGTTGCCCATGAGCTCTAGAGGTTCCAGATCCCCCTGGAGCTGGAGATACAGGTGACTGTGAGCTGCCTGTCATGGGTGCTGAGAAGCAACAGGTCTTCTGCAAGAGTAGAATGCACTCTTAACCACTCAACCCTCTCTGTAACCCCCAGCTGGTGAACTGCTATCCAGAGACGCAGTAAATAAGATGGTAGCCATACCTAAACACTAACACATATTTTTTGCTCGTATTTTGGGTCTTCCTCTCATTTGGTAACTGATGACTCAAAAGCCAAACTCTTTGAAATGGTTTCTAAATATACAAAGAAACATTCAAAAGATACCTCACCTATCATGTCCCAGCTGATGTCAACACCAGAATCCTCTTTAACTTCCTTCCTCCTGTGCACACCCGACCACTGAGTGCGGACCCGAGCTCCTGGCTATGTGGTTCCTGCTACCCCCTAACTGCCTGCTTATTCCCGGCTTGAAAGTTGGGTGACATTGCTCCGCTCACTTCGCATTTATTTCATGGTACCAGCACAGGACCCAACAGGGCTTGTTACAGCAGAGTGTATACTTCATGAAACAGATCCAAACCACAAACAGAATGGCTTACTCAGAGTTACTAGGCCAAGCTCACCAAGTCAGACCCTACAACCCCTGAAAATCTTTCAAGAATCTCAAGATGGCTAGGCAAGAAAAGGAACTTTCAGTCAAGCTTGACAACCTGAGTTCAATCCTTGGGACCTACATGGTAGAAGGAGAGAGCCAACTCCCAAAAATTGTCCTCTGACCTCTACACACAGGCTGTGGCACACTCACATGCAAATAAATAAATGCAATTTTTAATTTTAAATTTTTTCTCTTAAGAGAAACTATTTTCGAGCAAAGATATTCCTCAAAGGCAGCACAGTCTCTTATCAGACACCTGAGTCCCACAGGGGTAGGACCTCTTTATTTTCACATACAGTGCCTCTGAAACAACAGTCCAAGCAGAGCCTGGGATGGTGGGGACACATCTATCTACACTCCTGGCTACTCTGGAGGACTAAAGTAGAAGGATCACAACTTCAAGATCTGCCTGGCCAGACTGAGCCATCTGTCTCAAAAAACTCAAAGAAGACCAGGGCTGGGAGACATAGCTCAGAGGAAGAGCCCTTACCTAGTACGTGCAAGGCCCTGGGTTCAATCCCCAGTACCTCAGGGCAGGATATATGGTTCAATGGGTAAAGGTGTTTGCTACCAAGCCTGAAGGCCTGAGTTCGGTATCAGGGCCCATTTCATGGAAGGAAAAACTAGACTCCTAAAAGCTGTCCTCTAGCCAGCAAAACCCTCCACAAACACCATAAATAAATGGGTAAATACTAATTTAAAAATATTTAGATTTGCCGGGCGGTGGTGGCGCACGCCTTTAGTCCCAGCACTCGGGAGGCAGAGGCAGGCGGATCTCTGTGAGTTCAAGGCCAACCCTGTCTCGAAAAACCAAAAAAAAAAAAAAAAAAAATTTAGATTTATTTTGTGTGTGTGAATGGTTTACCTACATGTATATCTGCACCATGTGTGTGCCTGGTGTCTATGGAGGTCAGAAGAGGGTAAGGGATTCAGATCCCCTGAAACTGGAGTTGTTCATAGTTGTGAGCCACTATATGGGTGGTAGGAACCAAACCCAGGTCCTTTGCAAGAATCTCTCCAGCCCCCAATAAACCTTTTTAAAAGAGTAGTCCAACCAGATTCACATGCAAAAGGGTGAAAAGAAAGATGGGGTAGATGAGGGAATGAAGAATGCCCCAGCAGGTTGAGGCCATAGTGCATATTCATTGAGTTTTAAATCTACACCAGCACTGACAGGGCGTGGATGCCATAGAATCTGCCCAGAGCCAAAGGCACTGTTCGCCGGAGGGGCGTGGCCTGTGGTGGCCCCGCCCCGTCGTGGGCCCCGCCCCCACCGCGCGCCTCCCGGCTCACCTGACCCGCCCGTCGCTCACGTGATCTGTCTCGGCGCCGCCATCTTGGAGCCACGGCTGAGGAGGGGCAAAGCGGGGGAAAAGAGAGGGAAAAGAGTCAGGAGCGAGGCGGGCGAGGACGAGGGCGAGGGCACGGCGGGGTCCCGGCCGGCCAAAGGAGGCTCGCAGAAGCAGCAGCCCGCCGCCCGACCGCAGGTACCGAGCCCCGGGCCGCCCCTCCGCTTGAGCGCCGCGGGCCATGTGCGGCCTCGCCGGTGACGCCCGCTTCCTCCTCGCCGGTGACGCCCGCGGCGCTGCCACGCATCGGAGCTCCAGGGCCTGTGTGCACTGTAGTCCCTCTGGCGGGCCTGCGGAGACCCGGGGCCCGCCGCGCGGCTCGGCTGGGGGTGGGAGGCTCGCAGCTCCTCAGGGTCGGCTGTGGCGGCTTTTGCTTCTGGAGACGTGGAATCGCTTAGGCCAGCCTGGATGGAGCTTAAGTTTCTTTAATCCCCGGCCCTTTGACCACTGCGTGGTGTAGGGAAAAAACCAATGCAAAAGAAAAATAGCAGTCCTGGCCTCCCACACTTACACATCCTCTGGGATAACTGTTGTTTCCAGAGATCGCTGAGACCCTTGGGGAAAGCGCTCACCTTTCCAGACCTGGGACATCCCGAGCGTTGGTTTGGAGTGCGAGGCCTGGGTGATTAATTAGGCCCAGGCAGCCCCCCAACCCCAGAGCGGCCTTTTTAGGTTCCCGCAGTAGACTGGAATTTGCTATCAGTCTACATCACCCAAGGCAATTACTGGATTTATCACCTTTTCCTGAGTTTGTAGTTTCCACTGTACTGAAATCTGATTCAGTGTATGGATTGCTTTATTGATTAAAAAGAGAAAGCCTGGCCCTTCGTTTCTTTACCACGGTAACTTGTTGGAAATTAACTTCGGAGGACGCCCTAGCAGTGTACTAATTTTACTTAACTCTAGTCGCTAAGTTACTTTCTACACGAACCGAATAAGCATACTTTTAAGCAGCCATAGGAAACGGTAGCAAAGAAATGGAGGACCAGGGCAGGAAACTGCGTTGAAAAATATATAGGTCAAGCCACGCTGTCATATCTTTTCATGCTACCATTCTGCCCACTGTGTTTGACTAATTTACATAATCATCCCTTAGGCTGTAATTTTGGTTAAAGTTAAAATACCAATATGTCATTTATTATTCCATATTGGTTAGAAAATTATGTCAGTAAAACCAGTAGTTTGCTGAGTAAATTACTTACAAGGTAGGGGGGGGAGAGACTTAAAATATACAATTGTTAGATGTTCCTAGACTCGTTTTAGCTTCCGCAAAATCCTCTACTTGTTAAGTAAATTATGTAAATTTGCCTCACATAATTACATTGCGTGAACAGCCTTCTGAAATTTCTTTTTAATGTTAAGTATTGGAAGTTTCTTCACCGCCAAAGTAAGTCATTATGTTTCACCAAGAAAGAGAAATATTTGATTCTGTTTGATTTCCTTCTTGGCCACAGCTGGATTGTGACGATTGATCCAGAAGACTGCATTAATTTCAGGAATTGATTGGAGAGACACTGTCTCTGCCACTAACAGCCATGTAACCTTCGGTAAGTCACTTACACCTCACTGAGTTACCTTATTTATAAACTGTGACACTGTTGTAACGACCCAAAGAATTCTGGGGCTCTAGTACAGGGAGATGTTTGCTGCTGCCTACCATATGGAGCTGTTTCTCTCCTCCATGTGGATGCTTTGTTCACCTTTAGGATGGAAATACTGGAGAAAGCATGGTTTTAGAATACCATTGGCATGGATTCCAGTTCTTAAACCAGATACTACCTCACGTCTACAAGCCTCAGGTGTGATACTTTGTACCTTTGTATCCAAAGAAGGGGCTAGGTACCAGGAGTTAGAGGAATGTTACAGGAAATGGAGAACAGCCCTACTCTGAGTTTGCATCTCTAGGACAGTGGTCCCCAGCAGTATGCTTGGCTTGGGTGTTTCATAAATTACACTGAAGCTCAATACTGCATGATGTTAGTTAGGCCTGTGTCTTAATCGTGGCCGCCGAGTCAGAATATTGTCTCAGGCTAGGTACCAGCTAAGAAACTACACTGTGAGACCCATTACTTATGTATTTATATTTTGGCTTTCTTTTAGTAGCTATTATTACATTGAGCTGAGAAGATTTTAAATAGATTATAGCTGACATTAGGAAGATCTGAAGTATAAGTAGCTTTTAGGTTACTTTTAGTAGACAGTTTGTAACTCCATGCTCTAACAGTCTATCCAGCTTTACCCTCACACTCAACACGAGAAGACTCTAAAGCAGTAACTTGCCGAGGGTCACACAGCTTAGAGCACGTCAGAGGAGGGAGGACCCTACCTTCTTGGGTTGAAACAAATGTCAAAGAGATACTAAAATTCTTGAGAATCTGAAAGAGTATGAAATTCATTGGCCATCATTTCTCTTGTTTTGCACTTGGAGTTTTTGTTTGTGTATTTGCCTAGTTGGAAAAAAAGAAATCCTTAGTCTGAAAGAGAATGCTGTTATATCATCTTGTTCTGTCTTCACATATACCCAGAAGATTACAGCCCTTTCTCCAAGCCCACATGAATTGTAATCATACTGCTATAACTAAAAGGAACTAATTAGATACACAAATACACCAAATAGCAAATTATAAGAAAATAAAGACAACTGAATTCGTTCACTTTTCTTGGGAAAGACACTAATTATAAGCTTTTTCCTGTGGATTACTATTGTCAAGGACAGATCTGATAGACTTGGTGGGAAAGACTGTAGAGCATTTCTGGTTTGGGAGAGTAGTTTGTTTACTGGGGCTGACTTGATCTTCTGATCTAATGGTGTAGCTAGTGATTCCAAACAAGAAAACTCCCACTTGACTTGGGTCTTAACCTTCCTCGGGTCCCTACCTCAGGGAGCATGCTCTTTCCTTCTTGTAAGAAGATGGTCGTGTTAGAGCAGGCTTCCTCATCTCAAACTTTCTTGTCACTCTTGCCCTATTATTAACAGTAGGGAAGCAACCAGCAACAAGCTCAAATCAAGATACCTTGGGAGGTTGTATTTACAAATATAATATGAATCCAGGTATTAGGTTCCTATAGGCAGGCCACAGGGATGGTGGAGTTAGTGGGAGTAGCAGCAAGAACAGGGCAGTACCAAAGCCAGAACCAGATTTGTAGAGAGCAGCTGTCTGGGAACCTTCTGTCAAGAAGCAAGCAATCCAGGGTGACCTAGAAGTAGGGAACCAGGACGTTGACTGTCCCTCTGGTCCTCATGGCTCTCCATTGGCAGTACCCAGCCAGAAGACCAGGGAGCATAGTGATAAAATCCCATAGAGAGGAGGGCACAGGGGATGATATCTGCCTAGCCCCTAGGTACTGGGGTCTTGTGGATATCCTGCCTCTTCAAGAAGCCTTGTGCCTGCTCTCTGCCTTTCAGTCTCTCAGGACTTGGCCATTGTGTACTTAGCCTTGATATTACATTACCATAGTATTGGAAAGCTGGCTCTTGGTCTTCCCTAGTTTCTCAGTGTGCTTGGCTTTATCCATCTGTGAGTAGCTAAGTGAGTGTAAAATGCTCCTGTCCTGCCTGGTTGCTTTGTGCATTGCATGTGATTATGATTTTGCTTTTTTCAGGGCGGGGTGGTGTTTTTATCTTTTGGTTGTTTTTGTTATGAAAAACTTTAGTAGGCACTTGCACAAGTAGAAAGAAGAGTATAATGAATAGGTAATCATCCCGTCCCCACCTTCACTGACAGAGTCGGTTGTTCTTACCCTATCTCATCTCCCCAGCCCCACCCTACTTCCATCCCCATGAGCATTTCTTTGAGCTGTTTATATCGCTCGCGCTCTCTCTCTCTCTCTCTCAGGTCCAAGGGTGGTCTTCAGATCCCTCGTGTTCCCTGCTGTGATAGAAGTCAATGGGGTTATATGCTGACTCTTTTTCTTTTCATCTCTCAGTCTAATGAGGTTGAGTTCACTTGACATATATAATGTACAAATAGATATTATATATCTACATATCTACATGTACCGTGTATATAATACATATGGATTGCGTGAATGAGCTAAGAAAAATACTGTGAAAAGTGAAGAGTTGGTTTTGGTGACCTCCTCTCCTGTGTACTTCTACTAGGGGATGTTTGTGACCTTTTATTTAACAGACTTTTCTTTTAATGAGTTTGTGCTTGCTTGTTGGTTTTGCCTGCAGACCTAAACTGTTTTTTTCAGGTGTTTCTTGATGCGTTTTATGTTGTCATATCGGTTTGATAGCTGCTTTACTGTACTTATCCCCAAATGTATGCAGCCTCTAAAATGAGATACTTACATAAACGTTCCAGGGAAATTGGAGCATCTGCCGCAAGTTGCCATTAGCTCTTAATGCCTGAGCACACACAGCTTTGAAAGTGAGTGTTGTGTCAAATTCTTTTGTATTAGTCTTTCTTGAGCTTAGATGAACTCCTCCTCCTCCTGATTTTACTTTCTAAGGAACACACTGAACTATCCATTGGGAGCAATTTGCACTGCTCTGTCTTCCTCCTATTGGATCATTAAGTAGACGAGAGAAATCAGGAGTCACCTTTGTAACACTGGGTGTGAGGTCTGTTGAGCAAACATTGACGGTTCTCTAGGTTATCAGTTAGCCTGTGTGGCTGTTACACGCATGGGAAGGAGACCTTGGCTTTACAGTGGTGTAGAGCTGTATCAGGCCAACAAACTGGAAACGTGTGTAGAATTTGTTACTTTTATTATGTAACTAATATACTTTAACAGTTGAATTGAATGACAACAAAAATCCTTCAGTTATGGCCCCATAGGGAAATCGTCATGCTTGTGAAGAGCCACAGCGCCGTTTGGCAAAAAAGCACTGGATTCTTGTTTTTTGGGGTGGTCTATGTGTTAACACTTGCCTAAGTGAGGTCAGAAGTCAGTGTCAGTGTCTTTCTCTCTTGATTTCCATTCTTTTCTCCTCCCCACCGCCAACCCCAAACAAGGTTTCTTCGTGTAACAGCTCTGGGGTTATAGGCATGTGCCACCATGCCCAGTGCCCAGCTTTGACATGGGTGCTGAGGATCCAAACTCAGGCCCTCATGCATGCAGCAAGCACTTTATCCACTGAGCCATCTCTTTCCAGTCCCTAAAACTGGAATCTTAAGACAGTGAGCTGTTTTTAAGAAGCCGCAGAAAGGGGTTTTTGTTTTTTCCTGAAGAACCACATTGTCTTTTATCAGTCTCTTCTGTAGCAGCTGGAAGTTTGGTATAGAAATCTTTTAGATTTTTTTAAGACTTGTTTTTGCTGAGGATAACAAAAGGACACAAATGTTCTGAGAGGTGTTTTCAGAGCCTGAGATGGCTGTGTTATGGCTCTGGAATATGCGCTCCATTAGGTGGCTGTTACAGGTGGCCCTAGAACAAGAAAAGCTGGTGTTAGTTTTTAAGATAAAACACTTGCATTTTTGTCTGACATGAACCTAGATAAAGAAAACTCAGGCTGCAAAGAGTGGTACTTAAGAAAGGAAAGGCCACACCGAGTGACCAGAAACTGAGAGGGGCAGGCCCAAAGTGCAGGTGGGGAGCGCTGTGGGAGTCTGCCTGATGGTTAGGTGTGATCCTGGTTGGAGGTGGAGCCTGCCTGATGGGTTAGGTGTGATCCTGGTTGGAGGTGGAGCCTGCTTGATGGGTTAGGTGTGATCCTGGTTGGAGGTGGAGCCTGTCTGATGGGTTAGGTGTGATCCTGGTTGGAGGTGGAGCCTGCCTGATGGGTTAGGTGTGATCCTGGTTGGAGGTGGAGCCTGCCTGATGGGTTAGGTGTGATCTTGGCTGAGAGCTAAAGGGCCCTCATGCAGGAGTCAGCCATGTGGGGAGAAGAGTGCAAAGCCTGTTACTGGAGTTTAAGAATGGTGCCTAGTTTTTGGTCTATAGCTTGTGGCGCTGAAAATCTTGTTGGCATTTATTGAATGTTGTGAATAAAGTTCCAGAATGTACCTAAAATGTGGAAAAACAAAACTTATTGCTGGAAAAGAGCCTAAACTTAAAAATGTTATCCAAGTCAACAAAATAATCTCACTTTAAGTCAAAGGAAATGTCTGAAGTGAGAGGGCTTCCAGGAAGTATGAAGACTATTCAGAGGCCTAGAGGGAGGGTGATTTCAGGGTATGTTGTGCTCAGAAAGTTCCGTGCCTTGCTGCATTATCCAAGCCTATCACAACCCCTCACTGACCTTTCTGGAGCTGAACCAGAACTGGAGTGGCAGCATTTTCCTTCTCTGACCACCTTCCCTATTGAGGAAGGAGAAACATGTCTGGGAATGAGGAACAGTTGACCACTGATGTGACCTCTAGAAAGCCACAGCATAGTTTGTGGTTTATCTGGTGGACCATAAATCAAAGCAAAGAAAAGGAGGAAGTGAATCATTGCTCTTATTTAGTTTCATTTGCATAGTACTTCCCAAAATTCAGTGTCGTGTATAGTAGATTAAAATGAATATATTTTCAGAATTTCAAAGATTTGAGCAGAGAAGTGTGATTTTTGTTATCTACAGTTAAAATTTGGCATAAGAAATCATTTATCCAGAGTTGTATCATAGCATGTTGGCTTCACAGACTGATGCTTCCCAGGAGCTTGAGGTGATTCCAAAGGCCCTGAGGATAGCTGTGGTTCTTGAAACAAGGAGTCTGGGTCTCTTTGGTTCTAGAATTTCAGGGGAGAGACAGGGCAGGTTGGAGATGCAGGATAAAGGTGTTAAAGTCATTCCCAAGGAACGCAAGGTCTCCTTCATCTGTCTCTAGGACAGTGGTTCTTAGCCTGTGGGTTGTGACCCCTTTGGCAAACCTCTGTCTCCAAAAATATTTACAAAAGGATTCCTAACAGTTAAGTAGCAACAAAAATCATTTTATGGTTGGGGATCACCACGCCACGAGGAACTATATTAAACAGTCACAGCATTGGGAAAATTAAGAACTTCTGCTCTAGGAGAGTGCATTTCAAAGTGGAATTCTGAGCTATTGAAGTCGGTATCAGGGACAATCAGGTGCATTGATGGGGACCTCCCAACTTAGAGGATAGTTAAACATTTCAACCACCAGAGTTGAATTTGTTCTTCTGCATTACATGCATGCGATTATCCCATAACCCATGCTCTCTCTCTGCTGTGCACCGTCCCTAGATATGGAAGAAAGAAACAGCATTGCCATGTTGGTGCCAGAGATTGGAGAACAGGAGGCTGTGTTAACTGCTGAAGGAGTCCTCAGTCCTGCCTCGGAAGTTGACGAACAAAGAAAAGCCAAAGCGGATCCATTGGTCCATGTCATCCAGAAGTTAAGCAAGATAGTAGGGCATGAAAAGTCACAAAAATGTCTTCTGATTGGGAAAAAGCGCCCACGTGCAAGTGTGATGCCACATTCTCTTGAAACCCTAGAGCACTGTGAGATTCCAGCTAAAGCAGCTGAGTCCCCTGCCGCTGAGATTAGGAAATCCGAGATGTCACAAGCAAATCCCACTCCAGACTGTCCTGCCTCAAATGATGGGATGGCTATGTCCTACCAGTGTAGCCTTTGTAAGTTTCTGTCATCGTCCTTCTCGGTGTTGAAAGAGCACATCAAGCAGCACGGGCAGCAGAACGATGTAATGCTAATGTGCTCAGAGTGCCACGTCACATCCAGAAGCCAGGAGGAGCTCGAAGCTCATGTGGTAAATGAACACGAAAATAGTGCCAGTAGCCACGCCCAGCTTAGCTCCTCCTGCCAGGGAGCCACAGAAAGAAAGAATGAGACCATGGTGGACATCCCAGTGAGCATGGGCAGTCCACAGACCCATGCTGTCCAAAGTGCAGCCGTGGCAGAGGTGGGCAGGAGGAAGTGGTATGCGTACGAGCAGTATGGCATGTACCGGTGCTTGTTCTGTAGCTACACCTGTGGCCAGCAGCGGATGCTGAAGACACACGCTTGGAAACATGCAGGGGAAGTTAACTGCTCCTACCCAATCTTTGAGAATGAAAATGAGCCCCTGGGCCTTCTTGCTTCTTCAGTGTCTGCTGCACCTGGTGGGGTTGATGCAGTCGTCATTGCTATTGGGGACAGTGAACTGAGCATCCACAATGGGCCATCTGTACAAGTACAGATTTGCAGCTCTGAGCCACTGTCCTCTTCATCTCCTTTAGAAGAGAGCACAGAGGAGGGAGTACACCTAAGCCAGTCAGTCACCCTGGACTCTAATGAGGAGGAAATGCTAGAGGTGATGTCTGACTCGGAGGAGAATCTGTTTGCTGATAGTTTGCTCTCATCAGCACAGAAAATCATTAGCAGCAGCCCAAACAAAAAAGGTCATGTGAATGTCATTGTGGAACGTTTGCCAAGTGCAGAAGAAACCCTCCCGCCAAAACATTTCCTCATGAATGCTGAGATGGAAGAAGGGAAGAGCCTTAGCCCTGCCAATGCCCAGACTGGGTGTGGAGGAGCAGGAGACATCTACCATGCTGACAAATGTACTGTTGATATTGGGGGGTTGATCATTGGCTGGAGCAGTGCAGAGAAGAAAGACAGTGAGCTAAGTAAGGGCCTGGCTGCTGATGAGAATGCCCCGCCAGGACGGAGAAGGACCAATTCTGAGTCTCTCAGGCTGCACTCCTTAGCTGCAGAAGCCCTTGTCACCATGCCGATAAGAGCTGCTGAACTAACGAGAGCCAGCCTTGGGCACTATGGGGACATAAACCTTTTAGATCCGGACACTGGACAAAGGCAGGTCAGTGGTCCATTGGCAGCATACTCAAAAAAAATCATGTCTCCTCTTAAGAACTCTTCAGATGGAGTGGCAAATTTTAACCAAAGCAGCTCCACTGTGGTAGCACTCCCAGAGGGAAGGCAGGAGTTGTCAGATGGGCAAGTTAAGACAGGCATCAGCATGTCCCTTCTTACTGTAATAGAAAAACTGAGAGAAAGGACAGACCAGAATGCATCAGATGACGACATTTTGAAAGAGTTGCAGGACAATGCCCAGTGTCAGCCCAACAGTGATGGGAGTTTGTTAGGGTCCAACGTGGTGGAATACATCCCGGATGCTGAGCGGCCCTACCGCTGCCGCCTGTGCCACTACTCAAGTGGCAACAGGGGCTACATCAAGCAGCACCTACGTGTCCATCGGCAGAGGCAGCCTTACCAGTGTCCTATCTGTGATCACATAGCTGAGGACAGCAAAGACTTGGAAAGCCACATGATCAACCACTGTAAAACCAGAGTCCACCAGTGTAAGCAGTGCAAAGAGTCTTTCCATTACAAGGTGAGCAGCAGTTGTGAGGGTGGGCAGGAACTTAGTAGATGTAGTCCAGCCACTTCATTTTGCATATCAGGAAAATGAGTTCCAGGGAGGTTTGGTAAGATGAATCTAAAAGCTGAGTCTCCACAGTTGCTATCCAGAACTTCTGGTTAGTCTGTAGCCTCAGCACCCGTTGCTTTCGTGTTTTCCCATGTGTGTATTTTAGGCGCTGGATTGTCACTTACAAAGGAATGTAGAGTAGGCTGACAGGCGCACGTTTGACATAACGGGCTAGATCAGCTGCCACACAACCAGCAAAAAGTCATGTGTGTCATTGCAGAAGGGAAGCAGGCAGTGAGACCTACTGGGAGGAGCAGCATCATAGAGATAAAGCCATACTTGATGGACAGTTGAGGAACTTGACTGGGGATCAGCCCAGAACCTCAGCTGCTAGGCAAGTGCTTGGCTGCAGAAGAACATCCCCAGCCCTTGGGTTTGTGAGTGTCCTGCTGAATGTCCCAGGCAGCACTTGAATTTGCAGTCTTTTTCAGGCTCCCTCCTGTGTGCTGAGATTACAGGGCTATCCCCCCACGCATGGCCATTGACCGGACTTCCGTGGGTGTTCAAGGCAGGTGTTTATCTTGTACTGAGCCAGCAGCCAGTGTAAAACGTTATTTACCTTCCCTAAAGGGTACCTGAGTGGGTCCTGGGTCATTATTGACTTAGATCTCCTTCAGTGTGGAGGTATTTTTACATAGCCTCCTGGTAACTGTAAAGTTTTCTTATTTTTTTTTAGAGCCAACTGAGAAACCATGAAAGAGAACAGCACTCTCTGCCCAACACCTTGTCAGTAGCTTCAAATGAGCCAAGAATTTCCCGTGATGCCGCTGATGGAAAGTGTATTCAGGAAGGTATCTGTGCATTTTCATTAGCGTCTCTTAACTGTACAGGATGATGGTTTTCATTAGGGCATTTTTGTAAATGCATGTAATGTGCTTTGGTCACATTCACACACACCCCATCGTCCTCACGTGTGCCTTGTTAAATGCGGGCTGCACTGAAGAGCTTATGAGGTGAAAATGGAAGAGTGTATATATTCTCCTCTGGTTCTATGCTGTGGGTGGGAATGAATCTTTCCTTTGTT
Source organism: Peromyscus californicus insignis (assembly GCF_007827085.1). Classification (NCBI taxonomy): domain Eukaryota; kingdom Metazoa; phylum Chordata; class Mammalia; order Rodentia; family Cricetidae; genus Peromyscus; species Peromyscus californicus. Next base: position 158,105,783 of record NW_026294562.1, read on the forward strand.
CCTGCGGAATTTCTGAGAACTGACTAGAGTAAATTATATCTAGTTCTGGGTCAGAAGTACTAAATTTGCAAGGACTGCAGCTGGGCAAGTAGATGTTATGGTTAAAATTTGCAGGGGTCTGTAAGAACCAGGCTACAGCAGAGACCTTTAGAAGGTAATGGATCAGCAAGCCAGAGAAGCTGGAACACAGAAAGCAAGCCTCCGCCCCTTCTCCAGCACCAAATGACCTGCCGAGGCAAAGCTTTTGCAGATGGCAGCCCCCACCTCAAACTTTAACTGAGGGTTCCTGCTGTGATCTTACTCTTCTCCAAGTATGACTGCCAGACTTCATCTGCATTATTTAAACACACACAGAAACCTTTTATGTACTAGTTAGGTGCTAGTCGGCCGAGTATCTGGTAATAGGAATATTAGAATCAAAAGATTTAATTAGAGTTCCATGAAAAGGCGATGCCACATCCAGAGAATGAGGGATAGAGTGTAATAAGCTGTGCTTCCTGGCATTGGTTCACGCAAATTGATATGCTTTAAATGTCTTCAGTGTGGTACATAGTGTTTATGGGAAATAAAACATATTGGGGTGACTTTCCTTTCTAGATTTCCTAAGAATTAAAGTTAGAAACAACTGCAGAGTAAAATGTTTTACCATAATGTCTCATTAAATTATACCCCAGAAAGCATAACTGATTCCAGAATGTTTCTGAAGGAACTGATTTTGACACCACCGTAGCACCAGAATCCCCTTGTCAAACAGATGCCATCCCCGTAAAACCATCCCGAACAAAAGGAGTTTATGACATGGCATCTGCTTCCGAGGTGGATGGCTGAGCGAAAAGAGTTTTGTTTCCTTTCTACAGAATAGCCCTAAATGCCTCTTTTTATTTTAATTCATTATGTTTCCATATCCCTTCTAAAGGAGACATTAAGCATTAGACATGATTGGCACGTAAATCCTAATGAGGGAATAAAGTACATGTGACTCAGTAGCGCCACCTGCAGTTGACTCCAGTGCTGGGACTGTTTCCAGCAGCATCAGAAAAAAACAAGGGCTTAAAACTACCCAGTGTTTTTAGCAGATTCAGTGAAGACTTCAGCATGACCACTCAAATCATTGTTCGCACCTTACCCTGCTCTGTTTTTATCTGTGACTTACATGCTTGCTCCTGGGATTTAAGATTGTATGCCATGATAATCTTGTTGGTTTGGTTTGGTTTGAGGGTTTTGTTTTTCATTTGTTACTTATTTATTTTTGTGGTGCTGAGCAAGCACTCTTCAACCGAGCTTCACCCCAGGCCTTACCATGTTTTTAGTTTTAACCCCCACTTAGCTGCATTTGCTGTTCTGTCATAGTAGTGTAGCAGGCATAGCTGATCTCTTCCTGCATATTCTTCTCGATGGGTACGTGATTAATTCAGTATTGTTATGAGTCATGCTTTGTTAGAGTTCTCTTACTTATTCTGTAAGCTTATTAAACAAGGTGGGAGGAAGGTGCGTGACTGTCACCCCCAGGCTTTGCTGTTGTATATCACAGACTCCATTCAGCCTGCTTCCCGTAAAGAGACCTGATAGAACAGTACTGCAGATGCTTGATCAGGCAGAAGGCATGGCGTGCCTATCTTGAGCAGGGTCTCCTGCCAGGCGCTGGCAGTGCAGTGAAGGGCATCAGTGCCCTGGAAGAAGTCAGGACTGAACTAGTGGATACAACATCAGCAAACCCCCTGGCATGGCACTTCTAGCCTTCCAGGCAGTGTTTCTTTGTGAAGTTTAAATTGTCCTTTCTTAGAGACCTGTCATTTGTGCAGCCCTGTGTTTTAATACCAACACTGCAGAGACTGTGCCTAGACATGTGCAGAAAGAGTGCAAGGCTTATTCAAACCATTTGGTGAGGCCCACTGCTTCCCTCCCATTCTGTAGAAAAGATAAATGAGGCCTCAAGAGGTGTCATAATTTGCTCATTCTCAGACCAGTGGCAGAGCAGAAATTAGGCCCAAGTTGTTAAACTTTAAATCCAGTCTGGATTCTACTGGAAACATTTGCCTGAAGTAGCATGGACTCTCATTCTGTGCTATATTAGGCTTTTCCATCTGTCAGTTTTATTAGTTGTCATTGATCTGTAATATTTCTCACAAAAAAACCATTATCCAATGTTTCACACTTCATTTTTTTCAGGTCTTTTTTTAAAAAAAAAAACTATATTTGGAACAATGCCATTTATAATCAAGTCCAAGTTTTTAACCTACCAATTAAGAGCAATACTTAGATTGTAATTATGATTAGTGTATTAATGTTATAGATTTATACCAGGAAATTGGGACATTTTGTTCTGCCTGGCAGTAGTTATTAGCTAAAGAAAATTTCAATTTTAGAAAGCTTGAATTTAACTTAAGAATTTTCTGTGTTGAAATTGCAGCGTGGGTTTTCTTTTCTTCTGTGATTTTGCTTTGATACTGTGTGCACTCCTTCCCACCTAGGCTTGCTTCATGGCTTGCTTCCTGCCAAGAGCACACAGTTCTTCCCACTCTGCCTGATCCCTGAGCGTCCATGCTTACCTGCTGTCTGAAAATAACACAGTTATAATGAAGATGCCCTGGGCACCTGTAAACAAAGCACAGGCCGTCTTCAGGAAACAGTGCTTATGATGGAGTCCTACAGCTTATGTTGTCATGTGTGAACTACTCATTTGCAGAATGAGCTAGTAATAGGGCCTGTCTCTACTGGATCCAGGTTTGCTACACGTGAGGGAGCTGAGTATTTTCAGCCTTTGTCCCCAAAACCCGTCAGCCGACTAGGTGTGCCTGTACTGAATTGTGGAGCACTTCAGAGTTGGCAACTGCTTTTCCTCGTCAGTTTAATTGAAGGCTGACATTTAGCAGTAAACTGAACAAACCCACAGGGTAAAAACTTGAGACTTTTTGTAAATAGCTCACTATGTATGACTTTGGCCACACTTTAGTTTTACTTATGTGGCTCACTATTTTGCTGCATGTATGTATGGGTACTACATGAATACAGTGCCCATAGAGACCAAAAAAAAAAAAAGAAGCCCCTAGAACTCAGGTCATAGGTGAGTTAGAGACAGTTGTGAGCCACCATGTGGGTGCTTGGAACTAAGCCTGGGTCCCCTGCAAAACCAGCTAGTGCTTTTAATCACTGAGCCATCTCTCCAGCCTCTGGCCATACTTTATAATTGTACTATCTTAGGCTGTTGGCAAATAGATGTTTCTTTAAGACACGGTTACCGTTGCAAATTCACAGTGTATCTTGGTTAATTTAGCTGCTAGACAGTCAGCTTAGCAGCTGGAAGCAAGTTCATTCTGCTGTAGAACTTGGAACATGGTTACACAGAACCAGCCCAACCTGCCCATGTTTACAGGTCAGATGATGTTCATCTCATGCCTACTGATGGTCTGGGTGCAGGAGACTAGGGAGCTGCCTAACACATGTTAATTATACTGTAGGAGAGCCGTGATTAAAATGTTGGCACATGTATTAATTACTTGTTCATGATGGGGTGTATGTGCTGCTATGTGAGTCTTACCAAGTCATGCTCTAAACCTCTCTTCTTGAAGGGAACAAGTCTTCAACCCAGAAGCAGTATAGGTGTGATGTGTGCGATTACACAAGTACAACATATGTTGGTGTCAGAAACCACAGACGAATCCATAACTCAGATAAACCATATAGGTAAGTGTAATGACTCTAGAACTCTAATGCTTGTATTAAAATATAATTTTATTATAATGATGATGATGATAAATATTTTAGAAATAGTTTGGAATGTGTGGGACTAGTTGAAACATGTTAAAAACTTAGAAACGATTACATACTGGTTTCTTAAATCTCATTTTAGTTCATTAGGAAACGTTTATTGTGAGTCTTAGTACAGCAGATATTCTGGGGCAGTTGCAATACTGGAAGATATCCATGTCTACCATTTTTTAATGCTCTCATTTCACTTGAGTATGAATTATCTTAGCAGTTTCCAGTGTTTTAGAGCCTGTTACCATGATGTAAGATCAGATACTTGTCTATCCCAGCAAAAAGTCAAAAAGCATGAAGAAGGTAAAGGGCCTGGGAAAAAGTTGGTTTCTGAAAATTAAGCTACTGTGGTTTGAGCAGTGCCATTTGAGAAGTTTTGTCGTGTGTGCATTTAGAGAAAATAACATATTCTTGGCTAGACAGAATCAGCTGCTAAGCAGTGACCACTGTTCAATAAAGTTTACCTCCTGAAGGTAAAAGGCTACTTAGAATAAAGGTGTCCACCCATCCCAGAGCCACAGCAGGCACTCTCCACACGGCCAGGAGCATGAATGCCTAGCCCCTTGGCAAAACAGCTTTTCCCCAATTTAACTGTTTCTGGATTTTAGGTGTGATACTGATGAGTCTGAACAGGTTGCTGCATTAATTAATCTAAATCATGGTTTTAACTTTTTCTACTCCTGTCCCCTTTTCACCCGAGAAATTTTTACACAGCTCCAAGTATGTGGGTTTCTAAAATAGGTATACAAATCAGATATTTACTGATAATCACAAGAAAACTTATGTTAAATGTTACTCGGTATTTGTATATTTTACCATTTATTAAAGAGAGAAGCAATGTTAAGGAGATGTGTGTACTTATATATTTACATAAAGAATTATACCTTGGTTGAGCAATTGAAACTGAAGGACATAGGTCATCTTCAGCATTTTTCAGAGTTGATCAATATTTTGATTTTATAGTTATCAAAGCTGAGAACACCATTCCTCATAAATACCTGGTACAAAGTAGCAGAAGTATGTTTGGGGCCATTTCAGGAACTTCCAGAAATTCTGTCTTGCTCCCAAGCCAAAATTCATTGAAGATTTTTTTTTTTTTTTAGTGTAACTCAAGTCAGTATTTCAGGCAGTGATTTTTTAAAAGCAAACTTTGTAATGAAGCACAATCTAAAGATAGATGGCTTTGATAATTATACTGGAGCTGGGAGTATAGTCGGTTTGTAGAGTGTGCTTGCCTTGCAAGCATGAAGTCCTGTCATCAGTCCTAGTGTCCTATAACCTGGGTGTGGTGGCATGGACAGAGCGGTGGCACTTGGGAGTTAGAAGCAAGTGGATTGGAAGTTCAAGGTCATCCTCAGCTCCATGTGGAGTGTGGAGCCAGCGTGTGCTATATGAAACCATGTCTAAAAAAAAAAAAACAAAACGAAGTATTTGTTTCTGTATTTAAACTGTGTATGTCTATAAGGGCAGAAGCTTCTCAGCTAAAGTAAAAAGCACTGCAATTCAGAACATCACATAGTCTCATATCTCAGCTGAGGTGCGTCAGGCCACATCCATCGGCACTTCCTGACTTGACAGGCTACTCAGGGCAGGGTGTGCAGGTAGTGTGTTCAGAGCAAAGACTGCAGTGAAGCTGCATGACAGAGCACCGGTGAGTGCTGCCAGAAACAGCTCCGAGTCCTTACACGTTTGAACTAATGCTTGATTGCCGTGTATTCAGAAACCCTTTACTGCTGCCGTCTTGTTCATGACCCAGCTTAAGAGACTGAGAGCAAAAGGAACTGACACAGTTACCTCACACAACGTGGTTCTTGGGCTGGGGAGTTGGCTCAGTGATTGACACTGGCTCCTCTTCCAGAGGACCTAAGTTCAGCTCCTCACAGTCATCAGTGAGTTCTGAGAAATCCAAAGCCCTCTTTGAGCAGCACACACACACGTGGTGAACAGACATAACACCCATACACATTAAATAAAGATTTTTTTGGGGGGGGAGGGGTTTCGAGATGGGGTTTCTCTGTGTAGTTTTGGTGCCTGTCCTGGATCTCACTCTGTAGACCAGGCTGGCCTCGAACTCACAGAGATCTGCCTGGCTTTGCCTTCCAAGTGCTGTGATTAAAGGTGTGCACCACCACCACCCAGCAATAAAGAATTTTTAATGTGGTTCTAAAATGTAATGTGCTTGTGCTCTCATGCACTCTATGTGTGTGTGGGCACACACTTGAGAGTGTGCTGCATGCGTGCGAGAGTGTGTATGTACGAGTGTGTGTGTGAGTGCGCAAGTGTGCATGTGTGTGTTTCTTGTCTCAGGCCTGCAAGCATCTGCTGGTGTGGGAGCTCTGGGAGACACTCAGCTTTGCCTTAATGCCTACCTCTATTTTCAAGGCAAAGGATTTTTACCAAAACATGACGGCCATTCATTATTGCTAGTCACTTAAGTGCTGTGCATTCTCAGTGAGGGGTCTACAGGATTGAACATGTGGGAACACCTAGAAGAGCCTGGTAGAGACAGGGCTTTTCTGATATCAGAAAGCTTTCCCTTTAAATCTCAGTACCTTTATTCTTGAATGTAATAGGAGGTATACCAAATACACATGATTCGGGCAGGATATGTCTCAGGTCTAGAATTAGATCATACATTCACTCATTGGGAAATCTGTTGCAAATGTTGTGTCCCAGGTAACAGAAGAGGCATCTTTAACATCACAGAGTTTGTAGATAAACTTACTGTCTGAAACGAAGGTTCCAGGCCCTGATCCACAGGACTAGGCAGGACCTAAAATTCCCTGAGTAACAGCATGATGAAACAAGAATTATTGTATATTACACATCTCAGCCAAAATGGGAACACTCAAAAAAGACTGTACAAAAGTACCCTCGGTGTGCATATAAGGTGTATATGAAACATAGGTGGGTTTGCTTAGATTTGAATCTCATTATACATACATTAATACTCCAAAATGCAGAGTCTGAGCCACTTCTCTGACTCTGGAGGTTTCAGCTGAGTAGATTAGGCTCATGATATCTTCTGTTGGCATGCCCTGTCCTCCTGCATGGGTTTATGTACTCAGATACTCTGCCAGGACTTCATTTCTATTGGTATAGGTCTGCGACTCACTGAGCTGGGAAGCACAACCTTCTTGGTATCTGGTTTCACCCGAAGACCACAGCAGTCCTTTCTAATTACTTTATAACCAATCTGGTTCCTTTTTATTGCCTGGTAAACTTAATGGTCAGTGTTTGGACTTGTCCTCACAGTTCACCTTACATGCGTTTCTGATTATCACTTTATTTTCTCTCTTAAGAAAAATGTGGAAAATTCTCATAGAGCAAGAATGCCTTTTTGTACAGATAGCTGGTCTTTGTCCAAATGCACAGGCAGTTCCTTGTGTGTTTGAGCACCTCTGGTGTTAAGGCTTTTGGTTTTCTCTCTTGTGGTTCCAGTCAGCCCAGCCTGTCTGTGTGATTTGGCAGATACTCTGTCATGTGTGAGCTCTCTGCCTGTGCCAGCATTTGTCCTGGTCTTCAGTCTGACCCTTGCAACTTAACAGGGTTTGAGTCTAAAGTCTGAGCCCCCTGCCTAACATATAGTAGATGCTCAGTAAAGGCTCACTCATAGTTTCTGATATGCCTCAGTTTTGCTCATTTATAAAATGGTTCTGGTTTGCTACAATTTTCATTGAAATATAAATGCATGTTAGTATTACTATGCCTTTTTAAAGAACTGGCCATATATATATATATATATATATATATATATATATATATATATATATATATGCTAAATTATATACTGCCCTGTCCAAAAATATTGGTAGAGTTTCCTATAAACATTAGTTTGATCGAATCAAGAACCTTACAAGGTCAAAACACTGAGTTTGATTGTTAAGTTCCCTCCCTCTCTCGCTCCCTCCCTCCTTTCTGTCTGTCTTTCTTTGTGATGTGTATGGGTGTTTTGCCTACATGTACGTCTGTGTACCATATGCATTCACTGCCCATGGAGGCCAGAATAGTTAGTCAGATCCCCTGGGGCTGGAATTAGAAAAGGTTTGAGCTGCCACCTGGGTGTTGGGAGTTGAGTTCAGGCCCAGTGGGAGAGCAGCCAGTGCTTTTAACTGTGATCCATCTCTCTAGCCCCTTTGGTTCAGTTTTTTGTCTCTCTGTCCCCACCCCTTCTCTCTCTTCCCTCCCTTCTTCCTCTCTACCCTTCTCCACTCTTCTTCTAAAGGTCTGAAATCAACTTGCTGATTAAAGTTAGCATACACCCTGAAAATTACATCCCAAATTCACACTTGATAAATAATCACAAACCGTCTCCAGCTTTTGACAGCACAGCCTTCTTGGCCTTTCTGTCATTAAGTACCTCACCCCTTTCTCACAGGCACCATCTTGACTGGTAGCATCAGAAATTAGTTTTGTGTGTTTTGAACTTAATAGAAATAGAACCATATGGTGCGTGGACGTTTATGCCTTTTACTCATTATTGTGTGTGTGAATGATAATAAATTTCATTTCTATATTATGTTCTGTTATAAGACCATAATATATAGTTGGGGGTGTAGCTCAGAGGCAGGGTGCTTGCCTATGTGCACAAAACCCTGAATTGATACCTGGAGCTACCAGAAACAATTATTTACTCGTTCTGTTATTGATAGACATTTGGATTGCCACTAGATTTTCTTCCTTGTTATGAATAATTCTTAAACATTCCTTCACGTGTTTGGGGTGCACATAGGAAACAAGCCCATTTCTGGTCACTTGATACATGGCAGTAGGGTTTCTGGACCTAAGGTGGAGGCAGTGTGTTTAGCATGGACAGTGTCAGCAGCTGAGGGGAGTGGTAATGTGAACTCCTGCCCTCCTTAGTGCTGTGTGTTGTCATGAGGTGTGGTAGGTGCACTGGTCCCTCGGGTAGCTGCTGCCCACTACTATACTGGTTTGTTTCCCTATCCTTGCTGGTGTGCAGGAGTTCATCTTTATTCTGCACAGAAGTCCTTTGCTTGGGCACTGCTGATACCCTGTCCTGTACAGTGGCTTCCCTGATATCTGATGTACAGAAATTTCTAGTTTTCCTATGGTCAGATTTGTTCATTTGTATCTGAGACTCTTAATGTATTTAACTCTGAGAGTGGCTCTGATTTTTCTCAGGAATCTAGGGGGTAACGCTATAGAAGTAAAAATATAACATAATAACCAGCATAAATAAATAAACCTTAAAAACAATGGGAAGGGGAAAAAAAACAAACCACCAAAACCTTGCAGGTTTCTGGCAGTGAAAATAACAGAGTGGCCTGTGGGCAGTGTTAGCAGTGAGGAGAACACTGTGTTAGAGAACACTGAGCTGGGCCATGTGCTAAATGGGTGCTCCTGTATCTAGAGTTATCTTCTGTTGTCTGTCATAGGCAGGTGAACATGCTGAGATACATGAAGTACAGCTTGAATCCTTGTTCCTAAAGACCTGCCTGCCTGTGCTATGCCCTGGAGGCAGCATGCCAGGCCACTCCACAGCAGTCGTATGAGATAGCAGGCATTCCCTATGCTCAGGGACTCTGAGTCGGGAATGTGGAAAGGGCACATTCCACATGACAGGTCTGGAGCCTCTGCAGGGAAGATTTAAAGCCAGAGGGGAGCAGATGGCTGGAGGGTCATCTGTCAAAGGCTCCCTAACCAGTCTGTGGCTAGTGCTGTGTTGGCTGCACCTCAGCTGGAACACGTCCACAGGTGCCCAAGTCTGCAGATCGCGTCCCTTACTTATGTCAAATGACATAGTATTTCCACATAGCCTATGCGCATGCTCCTGTGTGTGTCAATCAACTCTAGATTCTGTCTAATACAGTGTCAGTGCTGGCTGAGCAAGTATTGTTGAGGGGACAACAGAGGTAGAACATGTGCAGATTTAGTGCAGATGGAGTTGTTGTGGAGGGCTGACCACATTGTTTTTTATGACTTGAAAGCCCCGTTCCATCACCACCACCACAGTTAAAATTGTATGTGCTTTAATCTGTAGATGTAGACTCATAAATCAGTGCTGTTAACCTAGGGGAGAGCTTACGTTTTAGAGGCATGGGTTGGTTTTAAAGAACACTGTTTACCCAATAATTTAATCTGAACAGTGGTGTGGGTGATGGGGCTTTGAAGCTGAAAGAAATTGTTCCCATAGTGACTGGAGCCTTTAAAAGCATCTCAGGCTTATTGCGTAATTTAAATCACCACTTTTCTAGGTCTTTTTCTTTTCTTTTTTGTTTTCTTTTGTTTTATTTTTTGAGACAGGGTTTATCTGTACAGCCTTCCTTGGCTATCCTAGAACTCAACAGAGATCCACCTGCCTCTGCCTCCTGGGTGCTGGGATTAAAGGCCTGCGCCACCACCTCCCTGCTAGGTCTTACTTCTTAAAGCATAGAAAATGAGGGCTGGAGAGTTGGATCAGCAGTGAAGAGCATTGGCTGCTCTTAGAGAGGACCTAGGTTCATCCCCAGCACATACTTGGTGGCTCACTGCTGTTAGGGGATCATGTGCCTTCTTCTAACTTCTGTGGACACCATGCACTGCTGCACTCATGAACATAAAACAATAAAATAAATAAATCGAAGAAAAAGAAAGCAAACCAAGCTTGGGGGTGTGTTCCTTTAATCCAGCACTCAGGAGACAGAAGCAGGCCAATCTCTGAGTTCAAAAACAGTCTAGTCTATATAATGAATTCCACAACAACCAGAGCTACACAGAAAGATGCTACCTAAAAAGTAACAACAGCAAAGGCATAGAAAATGAATTGTATGTAGTAATGCAAACTTGGTTGCAATATTTCTATTGAGATGTTTAGCATGTTAAAAACATATTCAGCCTCCCTAATATATCATAAGATATTCAGCTTCTCCTAGCTTCCATCTGGCTCTCTCACAGCAATTGTTTAGTTAACTTTGGAGGCTAACCAAGGAAAGGCCCAGGCCAGGGAAGTAGTTGTTTCAACCAGCACTTGCCTGCAGCTGTGTTAACTGCCTTACAATGATGAAGTAGTGATGCAAAGCCTGTAGAGTAATTCTGACCTATTGTTAGTCAAGATATGAGAAGCCCTAAGTCTCCTCATTGGCTTTCTTTTGATGACAGTGTTGGTGTTCTGTGCAGTTATGGACGGGGTGTTCTGATCATCATAGAAAGTGTAGCAGTGGCTTACTCACGGGTTGTCAAGACTGGCCAGCAGTTGACTATTAGACTGCTTGTCTTCTCATGTCACAGGGATGGTTTTGCCTTGACAGATATGCATAGTGGAAGTGCTCATGGCTCTGTCACAGTATCAACAGGCAGCTCCACTAAAGAAACAGTAGATTGGTGGCAGCTGAAGTCAGGGCAGATGTGCCCAGGCTGCTATTGTCTGGGTGCTTCCACCCTGTGCCCAGGGGATGTTCTCCTAGATGGAGGCAGACTGTTGCTGCCCTCTTAGTGTGGTGAGTAGATGTGCTCTATTAGTCTGTTTTAAAACACACATTGTCCTTTCTCCCTTCTCTGGGAACTTGATGGATTTGGATCAGATTGAAATAGGGTCAGCTCTTCACAGTCTGACTCAGCAGAGCATGTGACCATGGAAGGTACTTGTTGGTGAAGAAGGTGAGCACAGTGAAGTAGTCGGGGTGGTGCTGTGCCATGATTGTAGTCACTACTTTCTTAGTTGCTGAAATGAAACACCTGGTGGAACCAACTTAGGGAGAGGCTCTGTCTGGCTGTCATTTGGTGGTGGGGTGGCATGGTAGAATCCATGGTGATAGGAGCAGCTTCTGACCACAAAGGCAGGCACAGGAGTTGGCTTGCTCATACCTCTGGACCAGGAAGCAGAGAGCTTGCCAGAACTTGGGCCAGGTTGGAACCCTTGAGCCCCACCCCTGTGGCCCTACTCCTGCTGTACACAGCAGTGCTGTCAGTAGGGGCAGCTCATACTTCAGACATACAGTGGGCAAAGCCTAATGACCTGAGTGTGAGCCCCAGAACCCACATAGTGGAAGGAGAGAACCAACTCCACAGGTTGTTCTTTGCACCTGTGCCATGGGATGCACATACCTGCTTGCATATTCATATTCTCTCCCCCCATCCCTCCCCCTCTCTGTCTGTCTCTCTCTCAATAAACAAACAAGTAAGTAAGTAAATGTGAAGAATAAAGCATAACAGTGATTCATTCTCAGTTTACAATTTATTATGAGTGTGAGTGTGAAGTATGTATATGGGAACAAGAATGTCGGCAAGGACAATTTTGTGAAGCTGACTTTTTCCTTCCAACTTTATGTGGGTTCCAGGGGTTTGAAACCAGGTTACCAGGCTTGTGCAGCAAGCACCTTGACCCACTGAGCCATCTTGCCAGCTCACTTTTTAAGCTATGGGAAATGTAGAGATTCAGCTAAGGAAACACATTCTAAGAAGGATGTGTGAATGGCATTCAGATCTCCTTCCTGAAGCTGAGGTCCCCTCTGATCAAGTGGGCATTGTTTCCTGTTGAACCTCCTCAGTGTGTCCCCATTGTCTTCACAGGGACTCCCGTCATTGTATCCACTGTTGTTAGTGTCCTTGTTGTAGGTCAGGAAAGGGTTCCTGGAATCCTGGCTTCATTAGGAAGCAGAACAGCTTACAGATGTGTCTGCTCAGTAGAGAGGGGTGGAGAACTTTGTAAAGAGATTGAGAAAGCAGGGGGTGCTCTCAGCTGAGCAAGTGGAGTGCTCTGTGTGAGTCACCAAAGAGCGTTTCTGCTTATGAGATTTCACAGAAAGGTTTTTTTTTTAATCTTTATTTGTTGTTGTTCTGTTTGTTTGTTTTGTTTCTTCAAGACAGGGTTTCTCTGTGTAGCCCTGGATGTCCTGGAATTCACTCTGTAGACCAGGCTAGGCTCGAACTCACAGAGATCCACCTGCCTCTCCCTCTCGAGTGCTGGGATTAAAGGCATGCACCACCATGCCTCTTCCCCCAAAACTCTTTCAATGTGTTTGTCCTTCACAGACCTCCAAAAGTTATTTGGACATTTATATTTAAAATAACGTGATTCCCTCCCTACATAAGTATCTATTAATTTAAAAAGCATCTATGTCATCATTCCTGGTTTATCCCTGACACTATAAATGCTGAAAGTGCTTTCAGAGTGCTATGCCCCAGGCTGGAGCGATACCTCAGTGGGTAAGAGCACTGACTGCTCTCCCAGAGGACCCAAGTTGATTCCCATCACCACAGAATTGTCTGTAACTCCAGTTCCAGAAAGTGTGAGACTCTCTTCTGACCTCCACAGGCATCAAGTACACACATGACGCACAGACATATATACAGGCAAAACACCCATGCATATAAAATAAGTAAATCATTTAAAAAATTTTATTTTAAGTACTATGCTCCACACTTCAGGAAAGGTGAGGGATGCCAAGAAGACGGGGCCCACACACAGTCTCAGGGGTCCTGTGTCTTAGGTGTAGAGGTGGAGTTTTCCCTTTTTTTCTTCTCATGAATTACAGGAGGAAATAGACTCCCCAAAAGAATGGTGGGGGACATGTTTGATTTTTTTACGAATTTTTTATTTAGGTATCTATTATGGTACTTGACATAACAGAGAACAAAACAGCTCGACAGTGCTGGTGGAGTAACTTCCCTAGGGTCGAATGTCCCACCCATTGAAATACATGATTTTAGTGAGAAAACACTCAGAACAGATTATTGTAGCTCTGGGTACAGGTTAACGTCCACCTTAGAAGTTTTACATCTGCAGTTTCTTTCAAAGAAATTCCGAACTGCAAGAGTAAAAATCAAGCAGGCACCTCGTAAGCTGAATAAGCTACACACCATCCATGTGGATGAATGTCAGAGGCAGCAAAAGCCCAAGGAGTGGGCCACAGAGTGATGCATCAGATAGGATGGAGGGGTGCATGGGTATAAAACCAAGAAGTAAAGCAAGTGATAGAATAAAAACATCGGAAAATTGATGTCTCTTTTGGGGAAGACAGGCTTGAGATCTGGGAGACAAGGCTCCCTCCCAGGGTGTGGTGGTGTTATTCTTCAGCAGGGATTACCTGCTGTTTTTATCATTTTGTGAATTGCATTCATACTTTCCCATGATGAGTTTCAAAATAAAACATTTCTTTAGCTGAATATGAAAATTAAACAAATTTTGCAGGAGGATGGGTAGTTAAGAAGTAGAGTTCGGGGCCAGCGAGACGACTCAGTGGGTAAAGGCACTTGCAGCCAAGCCCAATGACCTGAGTTCAGTTCCTGGAACCCATAGGGAAGGGGAGAGGACTGGCTCCTGGAAGCTGTTGTCTGGCCTACAGTCTTGAACACAGATCACACAATAAGAGAGTGCAATTTAAAACAAAAACAAGAATTAAATGTTTCTGTTTAGTAGCTATTTCTTACCATTTGGAATGAATAGTTTATAGATACACATGAGTTTTGTAATCAGCCTTTCTGGTTTTCTCTTAAATTACTCTGTTACGTTAAGATCATGTTAAACTTCTAAATTGATTTAGAAAATATTAACAGTTTTACATGATAGGCTTTTCCATTGGTTCAAGTCACACTCTGCACATAAGTCATGTTTTAAACTTATCTTCGTATGTATAATTATGAGAATCTTTTCTTTTTCTTTCTTTGGGTTTTTTGGCTTTTGTTTTGTTTTGTTTTTCTGTATGGGGTCTTACTGTGTAACCTTAAACTTACAGTTCTCCTGCCTCAGCCTCCCGAGTTGCTGGGTTTATAGGCTTGCATTACTATGTGTATATATTTGTACATATATACACTTAAGGGAGGAAAGAGCTAACTCCCAAAAGTTGTCTTCTGACTTCCACACAAGCAAGCACACACTCATACATAAAACAAATAAAATACATTTTACAAGGAATATTTTTAAATGTACTAAAAACCTTTCTTGCTGGTTTTCCTTTTTATGGACCAATGTTGACATTGGTTTGTGAGGAATAAATACAGTTTTTGGTTGGTTGGTGGTGTTCCTCTATCATGTTCCAGTATGTAAAAATAAACCAGTTTGTTTCTGTGTTCTGGTGGGAAAGCAGTAGTTGTAAGCTACATCCTTTTTGCTGTTCACAGCCATAGTGAACACTGTGAACATGTGCTAGAGAGCCTGTAGGGAAAATCCCAGGATGCTGTGTGCAAATGCTCTTCATTTTGTTCACCCTTACATACAACTGGTGCATTTCCATCTCTCCACATCATGGAGACTCTTCTGCACTACGTCATAAGCACACTGTCTTTTATCTCATATGACTCTGCTGGATTTCTTGGATTATTAGTGAGCTTCAGCTTCCTTTCAGGTTTCTAGTTTTTGGAAGTTCTGTTAAGAATTGCCTAGTCATGGGGCTGGAGAGAAGGCTCAGGGGTTATGAGCACTAGCTGCTCTTCCAGAGGACCCAGGTTCAGCTCCCAGTACCACATGGCAGCTCACAACCACCTATAACTCCAGTTCCAGGAGCTCCATTACCCCCTTCTTCCCTGTGAGGACACTACATGCATATAGTGCACAGATGTACATGCAGACATAACATCCATGTACATAAAAGTTTTGTTGGGGAAAAGAGTTGCCTTAGCCTTGTCAGGTGTGGTGACATATGTTGTGATCCTAAATTCAGGCTGAAGCAGGAGGCTAATTTCAAAGGCAGCCCAGACTACACAGGGAGAATATATTAGGTTTTTATTGCTGGCAAGTGGGCTAGTGTTTCTCAAGGTCAGTGGTCCTTAGGATATGTAATGAAAAAGTGCCACTTGCTGTCTTAAAAGTAAGTTGGAATCGGTTAGGATAAGAGTTAACTGTTTGCCAGCCCTTTCTCATGGGTATGGGGAAGAGTTGAGAGCTTTGTTAGGCTTGTGATTGAGCACATTTATAGCGTCCAAAAAGATCATACTTGTACAATATAAGCTGGAAATTATACACTTAGGTGTTTTCCTACAAAATAAAAACTCTTATTCCCCAGAAAACATGCATACAGATGCTTTATTAATAGTAGCAAAAGCTAGAAGCAAGCTAGTGAGATTTCTCAATCAGTAGAGTGCTCCTGAGCAAGCATGGTGATCTGCATCACAGGTCCAGAACTCACAGAAGGAAGACCTGAAAAGACATGGTAGTGCTTGTTAATTCCAGTGCTGGGCGGGCGCAGAGACTGCTGGCTTCCTGGGGCTAGTAGCTGGCCAGTAGCCCAGCATGCTTGGTGAGTTCCAGACCAGTTAGAGACCCTGTCTCTGAAAACAGGGTGGGTTGGTGGTTGCCAGGAGTCAAGGTGAATAGGCAGAGCACAGAGGACTGTGAGGACAGTGGAGCTCCTCAGCAAGACACTGCAATAGGATGCACAAAGCTGTGTGTTTCTAATTCTAAGCAGAATTAGACAAACTGTGAGCACAACTTAAACTGCGGAGTTGTAACAGATCACACTAATGCAAGATACTCAGATTTACTTACAACAGAATTTGGGGCTGGAAAGATGGGTCAGCATTTAAAAGCACTGGTTGCGCTTCCAGAGGACCAGGGTTCTATTCCCAGCACCCATGTGGTAGCTCACTTATTTGTGGAAGGCACTTTACTGACTGAACCATCTCTCCAACTCAGCTTTCTCTCTAGATGTATTTATTTTATGTGACCCACATGTATGCAGTGCCCATGAAGGTCAGAAATGGGCATTGGGTCCCCTGGAGCTGGTGTTAACAATGGTTGGGAGCCACCATGTGGGTGCTGGGAATCCATTCTGGATCCTCCACAAGAGCAGCCAGAGCTCCTAACTGCTGAGCATCTCTCCAGCCCCAGGTCCACATTTCACTTTCTTGATAAACAGTGAAATAAATCATTAGACCTGTGGGTGAAGAATTTAGAACAAAAATTTTGTGCTTTACTATGTTAGAAATCTTTCCACATCATGTGTTTTCACTAAAGTAAAATGCGATGTTTATTTAGATTCCTAGAAAACCTCATATTATAAAACATCTCTTTCCCTTGTTTTTGTTTCTTGTTGTTTATACTTCTTTCTAGTACCCTGTGAAGTCTGTGTGTGCCTTAGGACCAGTGAAAATTTAAGTTCTGTGAATGGTGGTTCAACTGAGAACACTTAGGGGGTTACAGTTAAAACCATTGTGAGTTTTTAAAATGTGCTTTTAATGTTTTTTATTCAAATAGCATAACATCACTTTCCCTCCTGCCTTTCTTCCCTTTAGTCTCTCCCAAACATCCTCCCTCACACCTCTCCCATGTCCTCCAACATTCAACTTGATAGCCTGTTTTCTTTGATGATCATTGTTACATGTATATATATTCACAAGCATAGATAGATACAACTTACTGAACCTGTTTTTGTTCGTGTGTGTGATTACAGGCCTGACCATCCTGCATTGGACAACTAGTATAAGGAGGCTCATTGCTGGGAGAGGCTAACTCTCCCTCTCGGCAGCCATTAGTTGCCTGTAGTTCTTTGTCTAGGCGTGGGGTCCTGTGGAATTCTCCCCTTCAATGTAAACTAGACCATTGATATTGCCTTTGTTCCAGTCTTGTTTATGCAGCCATTTCTCAGAGAGACTGTTTTACAGCAGACTTCCTGCGATTCTGGCTCTTACAGTCTTTTTTCCTTCTCTTCAGTGATGTTCCCTGAGCCATAGGTACAGGAGCTGTGATGTAAATGTGTCCAGTTGTGGTTTTCTCTGGTGGTCCCCATTTGCTGTGAAGAGAAACACTTATCCAGGAAAGGTGGCTCTCACATAAAACCATCGTGAATTTTCAGTAGTGTTGTGAGGTGATTGTAACTTCCCTGGAACCTGTCTTCCAGGTGCTCCTTATGTGGGTACGTGTGCAGCCACCCCCCTTCCTTGAAGTCACACATGTGGAAGCACGCGAGTGACCAGAACTACAACTATGAGCAAGTTAACAAGGCCATCAATGATGCAATCTCACAAAGCAGCAGGTATGCCATCCCAGCCCTCACTGATTGCTAGCTACAGAGCAAGGCTAGGAGTCATCTCCTAGTCTACAGCACAACCCACTGAAAGTTTGCTATGTTCTGTTTTTATAAGAGTTCTGGGCAAATCCCCTGGGAAAACATTCTTAACCAGCAGTGGAGAGAGAGCTGACCCTACCACAGGCAGTCCAGAAGACTTGGTGTCATCCTCAGAGCTGACTTCCCAGCTGCCCAGTGAAGTCCTAGATGCCAGCGAGCTTGAGAAACTGAGCCCCACAGGCAGCAACTCTGACATCTCAGGAAGGAGCTGCAGCTTGGCTGCACCAGGCACTGAGTACTGCGTGCTGCTCTTCTGCTGCTGCATCTGTGGCTTCGAGTCAACCAGCAAGGAAAGCCTCCTGGATCACATGAAAGAACATGAGGGAGAGATTGTCAGCATCATCCTGAACAAGGACCACAGCACAGCCCTGAACACCAACTAGCTGGGAGCATGTGGGAGGGACCCTCCGAACTGCTGGTCAACCTTAGTGCCATCACTAGCTCACTAGACACAGGGAAGCAGGTGTTGTGACTGGTATTTGAGTGCTTGAGTGGGGAAATAGAGCTGTGACCCTGTGTGAGCCTCTGTCAGCCCTTCTTAGTGTCAAGTGTTGATTATTAAAAGCTTAACATGGCTCACAATGAGGTGCGAGCAAATGAATTGAGAAGGACCTGCAGAGCCACACTTGCCAGCTCTACAATGGCCAGGGCTCTGCTAGGGAAAGTGGCAAATGGGAGAGGGTGGTTCCCTCTGTCTCCAGTGGGCAGCGGGCTGTGGAATAGGCTTTATAAATCGTTTCCTTTGTGAATAAGAATTTATCACAGACTTGGTGTAGGGGATGGTCCTTTACTCCCTAAAAAAGACGGAAGAGGGATCACAGATCACATTTGGGAAGTAAATTATTGTTTCAAATTTACAGTGACTCCCCACAAGATTCAACCAAATCTCAGGTTCACAGAAATGGGTGGCTTCAAAGAGGTTCTCTGCAATGTGAACACAAGTGAGCCCACTCCTCCACCAGCAGCAGCAGTTACCTGACCACCTCCTCAAGCAACAGAGGACCAAGACAGTCTGCGTCACCGGGCCATAGAAATGCTTTGGGGAGGCCGGGTGTGGAGGACAGGCTCTAATCCACACCTGGGGTTAAAAAAGAGATCACTTGGAGAATAAGAGCTGAAAGTCAGCTGTTGAGCTTTTCCTTCTTAGAGTTTAGTGGTGTAGTTACATGTAACAGAACAATACAGAATGACTGAAGGACAGTAAAACTTGAGACAGCTGGGTTCTGAGGTTGAGGCTAACCTGGTCAAATAGCAAGTTCCAGGCTAGCCAAGGCATCAAAGTGAGATCCTGCCTCAAAAAACTAAACAAAATAATAATTGCAAAAAGGACTAGAAAGATGGCTTAGCAGTTAAGAGACTGGCTGCTCTTCTACAGGATCCAGGTTTGATTCCCAGTAAGCTCACAACCATCTGTAATTCTAGTTCGGGGGGATCTGGTACCCTCTGGCCACCCTCAGGTACCAGGTATGCATGTGGTATACAGTCATACATTCAGGCAAAACACTCATAAAAAATAAAGTCTGTAAGGAACAGAATTTTGGAGACTTGAGGATGTGGCTCAGCAGTTGAACTCTTCTCTAATGTACATCTCGCCACAAGAAAACCAAACAAAAGCAATTTCTTGTCAGAAACACCATTGGCAAGTGACTATAGTCTATTTCTAAAAGAGTCCATTGTTAGCATGCAAGACATACTGAAAACTCGCAGCACATTTGTGCTAAAGTTTACACCATGCAGAAGTGACCTCATTAGTCACATGTTTCATGTCATTATTTCGGAGGCTGAGGCAAACAGGGTGTTGCCATTTTTTGTATTTCTGATCACTTACATACTGTTGCATTAAAGCAGATTCTGCATTGCTGTTAATGTTGGTATTGTTTACACACTCAGAAGTGAGGGGCAGCTCCTGGAAGGAAAGGGTCCATTTGTGTTGACAAGATTTTTACAGCATTTGTTCCCAAAGTTCAAGTGACCAGGAAATGAGTTCCTGGCTTTTCCAGGGCACTGAGAACTGTTGCAGGGGCCAGTATGTGGAAACATTGTGATTTGCTGTATCTTGTTCCCCCACTCATTTTGATGACACTAGAGAAATGTGGATAAAACTTTGTCACTCTTCCATTTGATTTTAGGTAGCCTTTTTTGTTGTCATTGTTTTAAACAGGGCCTTTCTGTGTAGCCTTGACTGACTTGGAACTCACTATGAAGACCAGGCTGGCCTTGAACTCAAGAGATCCACTTGCCTCAGCTTCCCAAGTGCTGGGATTAAAGACAAGTGCCACCACACCTGGCCAAGGTAGGCTTTATTTATTTGTGAAAGTTAATTCATTCCTGATACATGGATTTTAATAAAAAAAAAAATGAATTCATTGATACTAATTAGATTCCCCTAAATTCACTCTGTGGATTTAAATAAATTTTCTCATATTTTCACAATTAAAACATTTATATTTAATGCCAAATGCAAATAATTTCCATGTTTCCATTTTTATCACCCACTGCTGTTACACACACTAGATCTATTCTTCATTGTGCTTTAGTCTAAACAGCCTTCAGTGAATTTTCTGTGGCTTTAATTTTCTAGACTTGTTTAAAAAATAGTAAATACCCAAAACATCCTATCATTCCAGCAGTATGGCTCTTAAAATGATGCTTCCCAATCTTTACATGATTGTGATCATGAGTTTAAAATTTCCTCCACCCCATGGGGGAAAATTAACCCAAGGGTTCAAAGCCTCCACACTGTCATCTGTTCCTACAAGCTCTTTGGCCTGGACGAGGGACAGAGTGCCTGGTACACTGCACACCCTGCTAACATTTGCAGCAAGCCTTAACCATTCTCTACCAAGATGCAAGTTTCATAATAACAGAAGCATGCGTGTGTGGTTGTCATTGTTGGGGGAGACACAGTCAGGGTCACTGGCCACAGGAGTGTACTGACTACTGCTGTACGCTTTGGCATGGGAATCTTGTTGTCTATTTTCTGCACTGACCACCTGCAGTTCTATGATTGGACGGGGAATTCTGCTTTAAAGACATTTACTGGACTCAGTAAACATGAGATGGAGAGGTGATGGTTGTGATCTTTATAACTATTATTTTAGGGCTTTATCATCTTGCTGTGACCATAGGAATCTGGCAGGTGCCCCCACTGACCTGTCAGCCACATGCTTACTCTATTTTTCTGTGTCTAGAGCACATCAAGCAGCAATACCACCTGAAGCTTTTGCCCTGGACCTTTCGCCCTGGACCTTTCAGTCCTGTTGTAACCATTGATGGCTTTGTACGTGTTCTGCTTTTTTCCTCACAAAGCAAACGTGAGCATCATGTTTACATCACACCTCCCCAGCGCACTTGGCTTGACAAAAGATGAGCAGACTTCTGTTTCTAGTTTCATAAACACTTATTTAATCTTTTTTTTAATTGTACAGCAAGGTGCTCAAAGTAATAGTCTATAAATATATTTAATAGAAACTTGAGTTTGACATTCATGAGCATAAGGATCTGTATTTTTTTAAAGAAATAAGTATTGTGTAACACTATGGCTTTGCTTCTGTAGCCAAAGTAGAGAAACTTCTGGAATATGATGTAAAAAAGCAACAGTTGATTTCTGACACTGTCATTAAAACTGGACGATTGGCATTTGGTCATGTTATGTTGCACATGGAGCTGCAAGCCTTAAAGCCACCTGTGCAGAAGAGTGCAGCCGGCCACCAGGCACTTCCTTACCTTCAGAAGGACTGTGCAAAATTAGAATAATTTATTTTGCTTTACAGGAGTTTGTCATGTATTGACTTAAATATTGTATTTTGGTAATAAATTTTTTTGTTAAAAACACCTGTTTCTAAGTTTCATTAACAGCACACATCCATTCTTGTCTTGGGTTTATTGATTTAGAAACTTGTGTTTAAATCATTGACAGCTCCCCAAGAGGTGCTTGGGGTTTACTAATCAGCTCTGTCAACTCCCTGAGCTATCACTGGCTTGTAGTTGCTACATTTCACAAGCATCACTTAAAGGCCCTGGGCCTTCTTCCTTGTTAAACAGTTCTTTATCTTTGGCGTCAGACACAGAAATGCTTTCAGTACTGATCTTTTGTAGTTAGAACTCTGCTGAAGGCCAGTGATTACAAGCTTGGGCTCATACTTTGATCCTTTTGTGGTCTATCACCAAATAATCTTTTGACATCAGATTAATTGCAGAGGCCAGGGGTCCTTCACCTAACTACAGTATAGTTTGTGCCCTAGAATACCAGGCCTTCCCAGCTAGAGGCGATGAAAACCAAAACACTCTCCTTGATAGCTATACCCCCTTGTCCTGTGCTCTGTAGGTTGACGTGGTCCTGTCTTTTACTTTTCAAGGACCAAGTCTCAATACTGCGTTGACAAGTTAGTTGTAGAGATCACAGCATGGGGGACCTAGGTCCAGATCACAGGGTCCCACATGACAGCCATAGTCATGTCACTACTGAGCACTAGAGTTGGGACTCGTGCACAAAGTGTAAAAAACAGTTGCAAAGATTTAATATGAAAAGAAATGGACAGTATCTCAAAGGTTTTATATATTGACTGTTAAAATATTTGGGCTATATTGAATTAAATAAGCCATGATAAAGTCATTTTCACTTTGTGTTAGCTTTTCATTGCTGTGGCAGAATACCTCTAAAAAAACAACTCGGGCAGTGGTAGCACACACATTTAATCCCAGCAGGAGGCAGAGGCAGGCAAGTAGTCGAAGGTGGAGCTTTTTGTCCCACCTGTACCCAAATTCCTGACAGAGAGTTTCTCTGTCTCAACCTCCCGGTCCCAAATAAACACACAGAAACTTACATTAAGTATAAATGCTTGGCCCGTGGCTCAGACTTACTACTAACTATCTCAACATTCACCCATTTCTATTAATCTATGCATTGCTACATGGCCTGTGGCTTAACAGTTCTTTGGCATTTTGCTCCTTGGGCAGCTGGCTCCCATCTTCCTTGACTCTGCCCTTCTTCCCCTCCTTGTTTGGTTTTCTGCCTATCCTTATCCTGCCTTGCCATAGGCCTAAACAGCTTTATTATCAACCAATGAGAGCAACACACATTCACAGCTTACAGAAGGACCATCCCACAGCATTTCTCCCTTTCTGTCTAATCAAAAAATGAAGGTTTTAACTTTAACATAGTAAAATTACATGTAACAAAACAGTTATCCAGCAAGAATTATAGTTACAATATCTAGTCTATTTGTGTGAGAAAATACTCAATTATCTATCTTAATGAGTCTAAAGTTTTATATTTAATTTACCTTTTATCATAACTAAGGAAAACTATGATTATAACTATAACTAGTAGTTTCAACTCCATCAAAGACTCCAGAAGGATGCATTGTTACCTAATGACAGGGACGTCTCACTGCCTGGACAGTCACCCAGTGTTCCTCTGCAATGTTGGGGCATTCCATTCTGGCCTACAGGCCTAGCATATCTGACAGACCTTTTTTAGAAGCAGGAAGTGTTGAAGGACTGTCCTACCTTGTCTTGGCAAAGTTTGGCAGTTGCCTTTCTTGTACTCTTCTGGTACAGTTTGGACAGTAACTGTCAGTAATTGAGGCAACGGCTGTTTCTTTGCCCCCATGGCTAGCTTTAGCCATAAAGAAAACAAACTCCATATGGAGTTTCTTCAGTGCCCATCATCTTCTTTGAAGTAATTGATGCTGCCAGGAGCAGACAGGTCTCACTGTCAAGAAAAAGTCTTTAAGTTATTAAAAAATTTTAAATATATTCTGTAGGTCTTTGAAGTGTTTGAAGATTACCTATCTATCTGAAATATATCTCTGTATACCTAGAAAACCTAGCTAACATGACTGTAAGTTTGACTATTACAAATAACTAGTAATCTGTATTTTTAATTATACATTACATTTTTTTTTTTTTTTTTTTTTTGGTTTTTCGAGACAGGGTTTCTCTGTGTAGCTTTGCGCCTTTTTCCTGGAACTCACTTGGTAGCCCAGGCTGGCCTCGAACTCACAGAGATCCGCCTGGCTCTGCCTCCCGAGTGCTGGGATTAAAGGCGTGCGCCACCACCGCCCGGCACATTACATTTTTTTTTTTTTTTTTTTTTTTTTTTTTTTTTTTTTTTTTTTTTTTTTTTTGGTTTTTCGAGACAGGGTTTCTCTGTGTAGCTTTGCGCCTTTCCTGGATCTCACGCTGTAGACCAGGCTGGCCTCGAACTCACAGAGATCCGCCTGCCTCTGCCTCCCGAGTGCTGGGATTAAAGGCGTGCGCCACCACCGCCCGGCGGCACATTACATTTTTAAATGAGCTGCTTAAGCATGATATCTTAAACAAGAGTAGAAATATACATACAGTATAATAAAAAATGACTCTAAATATGTATCAGTAAACTAAAATCCATACCAATGTAAAATATTTTGAGATTAACTGTTGATTCGATAATCTACTCTTTTATCATAATAATCTACCCTTTTCCCCATCATTATTTATCATATTCCCCTTTCTTCTTTAGAAAGAGATTGACTATGACCAATAACAATTTATAACCAACCCTTTAAACAAGGACAAACATCTATAATTATTTTTTTGGGAATGTGGACATAGTTCTCTAGACTACTTCCTGCTGATTGGGGGCACTGGTAACCTTTTGGGGATTCTGAGATATTTAGGATAATTGTTAAGTCTTGGCTGGAGAATTCCTTGGGGCTGGATCATCTCAGTCAGCAGCCTTGAAGTTGTTTTGGATGCTGGATCACCTGAATCATCCGTTTTTATTGGTGTCTGGTCCCCTTGTTCTGAAAATATATAAACTTTTAAAGGTAATATACATATCTGTATTAATACAAGTATAAACTGTGCATTGTACACAAGTCAGCCAAAGATAATTTTTTGTTTTATGTTTGAGCAGGTAAAATATATGTTATGTATCTTGTATTTAATTTAGATTTATTTTCCCATGTTTGTAGTTAGGATTTCAGGGGGTCTGATTTTTCTTAACCCAGAATGAATCCATAGCCTCTCATTTCCTGTGGAAATAAAACCACAACTTCTCCCCACAAAGGAACATATCTTTTTACTTAAATTTTGGAGTCAAAGTATTTTTAAAATATATAGGTTGGTTTAATATAACAGTTTCCATAATCCAAGGTCTCTTAGTAGTTATTATTTGCTCATTAACAGTCAAAAAATATAAAGACAGCATATTAAAATATAGAATCCAGACTATTTTCATCTTTACATGGCTTATATTTTTTATTACTCTATTTCCTTATTTTTAAATTTTTTTAACTCTATAATTGTTTCTACCCTTTTTATTCTCTCTTTCCCAAGCCTATGTATATTTTTAAACACATTGTAACCCATTTAGAGCTTTTTTTCATCTGAATCTGTTCTTACTGTGTATCTTTAACCCTTTTTGTCTGTATGAGCAAAAACTAAACCTGCCCTGCAGTGCACTCCACAGCTGGGAAACACCTCTGTGTACCATGGCAGGAATCTGCCACGTTGTAGCTCAAGCATGCACCCCACCAGCCAGGGTATACATCTCTGTACCTTGGCCCACATGAGAGAGATTTTATGTAACTGGAGTTGCCCCGCATTGGACGCCATATGTAATCAGAGGTGGAGCTTTTTGTCCCACATGTACCCAAATTCCTGACAGAGAGTTTCTCTGTCTTAACCTTCTGGTCCCAAGTAAACACACAGAAACTTATATTAAGTATAAATGCTTAGCCGGTGGCTCAGGCTTATTACTAACTAGGTCTTACATTTAAATTCACCCATTTCTATTAATCTATGCATTGCCACATGGCCTGTGGCTTACTGGTTCTCTGATATCTTACTCCTTGGGCAGCTGGCTCCCATCTGCCCTGACTCCACCTTTCTTCCCCTCCTTAGTTTGGTTTTTCCGCCTAACCTTATGCTGCCTTGCCATAGGCCAAAACAGTTTTGTTATCAACCAATGAGAGCAACACACATTCACAGCATACAGATGGGCCGTCCCACAGCACAGGTAGGTCTTAATAAGTTCAAAACCAGCCTGGTCTATAGAGAGTTCCAGGACAGTCAAGATTACACAGAGAAATCCTGTCTTGGAAAACCAAAAACAGAACAAAACTTAAAAAAAAAAAAAAAAAAAAAAAAACCCTTAGAAAGGTTGATTTGGCCCACAGGTTCAGAGGCTTCTGTCTAAGATCATCTGTCTCTTGCTGTCACACTGCAGGGAGGCAGGACATCATGGTGGGACCCTCAGACTTCACAGCTCATGGTAGCCAGAAAGCAGAGGGGTGAGACAGGAAGGCAACAAGATAGACTTACCCAGGGCATAGCTAGGAGTTGCTTCCTCCAGCCATTCCCCACCTCCTGATAGTAGCATCAAATGGTGAATCCATGGTTGGGTTACTATCAATTCCCAAAAGCTCACAGCCAAACCTAACATACACACCTTTGCAACCACTTATATCCAAATCACAACACACGTTAATGTGGTTACTAAATCTTAAATCACATGTATGGTTTACATTTTGTTTCCCTTGGGTAGTGCTGGTATAGATGAGAGGTTAGCAAACTGTGGCCTCCATTTCAAGTCCAGCTTACCACTTGATTCCATAAATAAAGTTTTATTGGATCTCAGCCACATCCTCATTTCAATGTTTTGAACTTTTTTATCAACTGTTTTCTGAAACTGTGTTACTGCGTTTGGGTGATATATTGTATGACTCACAAAGCTGACATTTTTACTCTCTGATACAGCTACTGTGTAGTCAGACTTTCCATCAGGACCACGATCGGCTCTCTTCTCCCAGCCATTTCCCAAATATCCATTCAGAGACTTACTATTAATTATAAATACTTGGCTGAAAGCTCAGGCTTGTTGCTAACTAGCTCTTACAACTTTAATTAACCCATTTCTATTAGTCTATGTATTGCCATGTGGTTCTTGACTTCACCTGCCCTCCAGCATGTCTTGCTCCCTCTGCATCTCCTGGCAACTCTTCTGACTCTGCCCTTCTTCCCAGTGTTCTTAGTCTGGTTCTCCTGCTTAGCCTTATCCTGTCCAGTTATTGACCAGCCAGAATCTTTATTAAACCAATCA
The DNA here is from genome assembly GCF_007827085.1 of Peromyscus californicus insignis. Taxonomy (NCBI): domain Eukaryota; kingdom Metazoa; phylum Chordata; class Mammalia; order Rodentia; family Cricetidae; genus Peromyscus; species Peromyscus californicus. The sequence goes on from NW_026294562.1 coordinate 158,132,633, forward strand.
CAGTGATATATAGTCACACAATGTAAAGGGCTCTGAAACAGTGCTGAAATCTGGGCTCTACAGCTACCAGAAATCGAAATACATTGTAAAGAAAGCTGTGTTCATAGAGGTGTTCAGAGCTGGGTTGTATTTCTTCCTTTTCGGTTGTCCTGTGTGAGTGGGGCGTGTGTGTGTCACAGCATGTCTGTGTAGGTCAGAAGAAAACAGAGTGGCTTCTCTCCTTCCACCCTTACTTGCTTTCCTGGGCTCATACTCAGGTCGCCAGGCTGCCACAGCACATGCCTTCACCCACTAAGCCATCTCACTGGCCCCTCTGTCATCTTCATTATCTACCTTTTCAAAACTCTATAGTCAATACTTCCGGCGGTAGGCATGTAAAGCCAAACAATTTGCTCTGGGGTTCCTCCTGTCAGCCTTACCATTGTCTGAGTCACTTTCCAGTCACGGAGCCTGCCTCTGTCACCACGGTGCGGGATGAGCTCAGTGAAGTCACTGGAGCAGGCTGATCACTCGCTGGAGTCTGAGCTATGCTACAGCAAGGGGAGCCATCTTTAGCCAGGTCCATTGGTGCTGAGGGCCTCGGCTTCGTCTTTGCTGTAAAAGAGCTAAGGACAAGTCAGAGGTTTCTTTCAGATCAGCCATCCACAATGTCAAATGAGAACACTGCTGGCTCAATAAAGCATCAGACAAGTCTGGTGTCTCAAGGTTTGTTGTTATTTTTAGGGATTTATTTTTATTTATGAGTGTATTTATGACACATGGATACAGTGCCCACAGAGGCCAGAAGAGGGCATTAGGTTTCCAAGAGCTGGAGTTCCAGGCAGTTGTGAGCAGCAGAGGTGGGTGCCCTGGAAGGGCAGGGGACATTCTTAACCTCTGAACCAGCTCTCCAGCCCTGACCAGTGTGTTCATGGTCATCACTAAACAACAGCTTGCTTAGGTAAAAAGGGTGTAGATCTCAGGATCCAGCATGAGCAACAGACCCCAGTTTGCATACTGTCTTAGAGGCTGTAGGCCCATTTTCCTGGCAGTACCTTACTACATTTAGTATCTAGGTTTATCTCTTGATCCATAAAGTATAGGTAAAATTATACCAGCTTAATGAGTGTTATTTTCTTTTCTTTTCTTTTTTTTTTGGTTTTTTTTTCAAGACAGGGTTTCTCTGTATAGCTTTGCGCCTTTCCTGGAACTCACTTGGTAGCCCAGGCTGGCCTCGAACTCACAGAGATCCACCTGGCTCTGCCTCCCGAGTGCTGGGATTAAAGGCGTGAGCCACCACCGCCTGGCCAAGTGTTATTTTCAATAACAGGCAATTACTTTGAACTATTTACCTTGCTAAAGATTACAGTAGGTCTTCAAATTAAAAAGTCTGATCTTAGATATCTATTATAAAATGATATAATGAAATGCCATGCTTTGTAATGAAGTCATCAGATGTGGTCTTTTTGTGCACCACTTAACCAAATTTACACTGGGTTGCTGATTTCATAGAGCAAGGTGCCATTCTACAACAGTTTGCAAAATTGAGTATATGATGGGTACCTCTACAGTAACATTCAGCGACATGAACTCTTCAGAGTAAGTTGATAGTTTTATTTACACAGATCAGAAAGTGTGGAATCCTTGTGAGCTGAGGCCTAACTAGTCCAGGGAAAACCGTTCGATCTGAGGTGACAGCCCACTGACAGAACAAAACTAAACATCTTCATTTCAGTTCTGATATGAGCATTACTTTTCAGCTCTGCCCTTCATTAAAACAAAGTACTTATAAATACCCATGTCATTGCCATTGGCATCAGTATCAAACAGTTTTAAATTGGTACTACAGATGGGGTGTGGCTCAGTGGTAGACAATGTGTGCAGCGTGCATAAGGCCCTAGGTTCCATCCTCAGAATAAAAATAAATAAGGAAAATTAATAATAAAAATGTTATCTTAGGGCTGTTGAGATGGCAGAGCTCCTGTCTGGTATATGGTAAACTCCAGGCTCAAAGCTCAAGTCACAAAAAAACTAAATAAAATTCTTACCTATTGTGTACACAGTGACCTGGAAAAACCCTTGCCAAAATAAAACATCCTGGGCATCATGGTGCACAGCTGTTATTCCAACGCTTGGGAGGTAGAGGCAAGAGGATCAGGAGGCCAAGCCCAGTCTCCACTGTATTGTGAGTGGGGGCTAGCCTGGGCTACAATGCAAACTTGTCTCTAAATAAATACAAATAAAAAAAGCATGTTACTCACTTTTTCAGATCTTTTATTAACACCTGCTGGTGTTATTTAAAGACCTATCACTACAGGACATGTCTCCAAATTTTGGGCTTTTTCTCCTTGTCATTTTATTAATTTTAGTCTCCACATTCAGAAATAACATGGCTGCAGCTCACTGAAATAGACACTTCAATCCACAGCTTGCTCTTTTTGTTTATAGCTGCAGTCCTATTTAAATTCAGTGTATCCAATCACAAAAGGTGTTAGAAATTTTTATTTCAGGCTCGTGAGAGAAAGTATAGCGGAATGTGATTGAAATCTTAAGTTGGGTTTATTTCTGCTCCCTGCAGCTAAGATTCTACAAAAAGGTATGCAGAAGAAGCCAATGGAGACAGGAGTTGGGGGCACACAATTGTGGTTCCCCCGACTTAGGAAGATGAAGCAGAAGGATCAAGAATTCAAGGCCAGTCTGAGCTGCATAGCAAGACCCTGTCTCAAAATCCCAAAAACTAGGGCTAGAGGTATGGGTCAGTAGTTAAGACCTTTGCTGATCTTCCAGTGGACCTGAGTTTGGATCCCAGCACCTGCCTGTTAGGCCACCTCTGGGGGATCTGATGCCTTCTCTACAGGCAACTGCACACACATACAAAGAGGCACATTGAAATAAAATTAATCTTTCATTTTCATCCAAAAACAAGCCATATGTGGTAGATTATGCCTTAAACTCTAGTACTTGGGAGGCAGAAGTAGGCAGAGTTTAAGACTAACCTGGTTTACAGAGAATTCCAGGTGTTAAAGTTCCAGTAGCTCTGTACAGCTAAGAATACCAACATCTATGCCAACCTGGGGCAACCCAGTGGTCAGTCTGCAAATGCTAAACATCCAGAGTCCCCCAAAGACCACCAAGAGACCAAATCCAATGCAAAAGCAAAGTCTTTTTACTATTGTTAGTTAACTGGGACTCTACGTCTGTCTGACGCAGCAGCAGAGCAAGAGAGACCCTGAGTATCAATGGGACAGGGTTTTTAAAGCAAAAGGGGCTTGGGATCTACAGACCACATAGGAACAGACTCAGGATTGGTTTATGCCAGTGGCAATCATGTTAGTAACTTTTAATTGGCTAGGGTTAGTTGGGGGTTACAGTTATCCATTTTAGGGCAAGTCCCAGGCTTTGCCCTAGAGCTGCCATGGAGGCTGGCTGGTCTAGCACATAGTGACTGTGGGGGCTGACTCCATGGCCCAGGCTCTGTCCTTGACTCATGCGTGTAGCTCTAAGTTTGGTGGGGGGTCCCAGACAGTAAACAATTGACTGAACCTTGAGCGATCAGAGTACGTGCAGAAAGGGAGCTACTGCAAGGGCTTTTGTTCATGGCCCTCCCTGAAACAGCTTGCTCAAGTCTCAGGAAATTGAAATTGAGGCCTGATCTCTGAGAGAAGACTGAGCAGCCTGTTATGGCATCTGCTTGGTCCTTTCATTTTGTCTGAGAACCTTTTGTTTGTGTGTGCGCGTGCACACACACACACACACACACACACACACACACACACACACACGCACGCATGCACGGGCACACACACTCATGGGTGTACACACAGAGATCAACAAAGAGGCACACACACAGGTGCTGGTAGGATTCCCTGGAGCTAGAATAACAGGCAGATGTGGGCTACCTGATGTGGATCCCGGGAATTAAGCTCAGGATCTCTGGAAGACAGGACATGCTCTTAACCACTGAACCATCTCAAGTCCCATCTGAGAATTGGAATGTTTTTCTTTTGACAGACGCCAGGAAAGAACGGATAGTGTTGATGGGACAGTAGCTATGAGTTGCATCTGAAGCATGGGGTGGGGGAAACAAATGTGTCCAATCCACCAAAAGCTGTACTGAGTGAGCAAGGTTCCCACACATCTGAGTTTGGAGGTGAAGTTATTAAAGAGTGTGTATAAATACATTCTGTGAGTTTGAGGCTAGCCTGTTCTACATAGAGAGTTCTAGGCCAGGCAGGGCTCCATAGTGAGACTGTAGCTGGAGTTTTCTCCAGCTCCTGCCAAACCCGGGCAGTCCCGCAGCCCACTTATAAAATAAACACACAGATGCTTATATTACTTATAAACTGTGTGGCCATGGCAGGCTTCTTGCTAACTGTTCCTATATCTTAAATTAACCCTTTTCTATTAGTCTATAAGTTGCCACGTGGCTCATGGCTTACTGGTACCTTACATCTCGCTTGTCATGGTGGCGGCTAGAAGCATCTCTCCGACTCAGCCTTCCATTTCCCAGAATTCTCCTCTCTCCTTGTCCTGCCTATACTTCCTGCTGGCTACTGGCCAATCAGTGTTTTATTTATTAACCAATCAGAGCAACACATTTAACATTCAGAATATCCCACAGCAGTGAGACCCTGTCTTAAAAGAAGAAAAGTTGCCAGGCAGTGGTGGCACACGCCTTTAATCCCAGCACTCGGGACGCAGAGCCAGGCAGATCTCTGTGAGTTCGAGGCCAGCCTGGGCTACCAAGTGAGTTCCAGGAAAGGCACAAAGCTACACAGAGAAACCCTGTCTCAAAAAACCAAAAAAAAAAAAAAAAAGAAGAAAAGTTTAAACAAGCGTGGGAAATCAAAGGTTGGAAAAGAAAACTAAATCAGGGGCTGGAGAGGTGGCTTGGCCATTAAGAGCACTAGCTGCTTTTCCTGGGGACCTGAGTTCTTTTTCCAGCACCCACATGACTTCTCATAACCATCTGTAACTCCAGTTCCTGGGGATCCAACACCCTCTTACCTCTGTGAACCCCATACACATGCTACACTGAAATACATGTAGGCAAAACACCCATAGATGTAAAATAAAAATAAATCTTGCCGGGCGGTGGTGGCGCACGCCTTTAATCCCAGCACTCGGGAGGCAGAGCCAGGCGAATCTCTGTGAGTTCGAGGCCAGCCTGGGCTACCAAGTGAGTTCCAGGAGAGGCATAAAGATACACAGAGAAACCCTGTCTCGAAAAACCAAATAAATAAATAAATAAATAAATAAATAAATAAATAAATAAATAAATAAATAAATAAATAAATCTTGTTTTTACAAATCAGCCCTGTGTTTGACCATCATCTATGGATGTCACTTAAAATTACAGTGGCCGGGGAGAAAGGAGCTTGACAGATAGATAGTTCAACAGTTAAGAGCACTTGCTGATCTTCCGAGGACTAGAGCTCAGGTGTCAGCAGCCACACTAGGCAGCTCCCAACCACCTGTGACTCTAGTTCCAGGGGGATCTGTAGCTAGAGTTTTCCTGCCTGGCCCACAGTCAGGACAAATCTCTCTCACCTGCCAGTCCCACAGCCTCTCAGACCCAAACACATGACTGCCTCGTCACTGCCTGTCTGTAGAGACTTCCAGGTCTTATACGGTTGGGATTGAGATTAAAGGCGTGTGTCTCCAATGCTGGCTGTATCCTTGAACACACAGAGATCTACCGAGCTCTGTCTACCAAGTGCTGGGATTAAAGGCGTGCGCCACCACCGCCATGCTCTTGCTATGGCTCTAATAGCTCTGATCCCCAGGCAACTTTATTTATTAACATACAATTAAAATCACATTTCAGTACAAATAAAATACCACCATATTTTCCCTTTTCTATTTTAATAAAAAGAAAAAAGAAAAAGGTTATAACTAACAAAAGAAAAACTATATACAAAAGTACAATAACTATATACAATATATACAAGTAATAAATACCTAAACAATGTCTAGTCCATTTGTATTTGACAAATTCAGAGAAAATAATTTCATTATCTATCCTATTTTGGTAAGTCCAAAATGTATCTAATTCACTTTCTATCCTAATTAATCTTCAACTATAACTAACTAATCTTCAACTCCCTCAGAGACCCAAGAAGGAAATAATATTAGCTAACAAAAATAAAAACAGGAAGTGCATGTAAGCAATTTCCAAAAAATTTGTGAGTTGACAGAAACAGCCAGCTGCCTGGACAGTCACCTGAGGTTTCTCCGCAGTGCTGGGGCATTATCTTCAGCCTATAGGCTTAGCGTATCTGACAGACTCATTTGTGAAGTAGGATGTACACAAGGTCAACAGTTCAACCTCACATTGGGTGAGAGCAGTCCGTGTACCAGAAACACCTGAATTCCACTAGTGTCATGTCATGATTCAGGATTTTAAATTCTGGAAATTGTTGATGGTTTTTTAATTCAGCTGTCCATTCTTCTTGGCTGTGTATATATGGCTTCATCTCAGCATCCCGTTCTTCTCCACATCCCTCTGTCAAATGCCAGTCTACTATTGAGAGGCGTGAGCTTAGTTACTCTTCAAGAATAACTTTCGGCTGCTGTTCCATTGCACATCAGAAGCCATCGGCCCACTGCCTGTTCAGCTGCCTTCGAAGAAAAGGGCACTGTACCTTTTCCAAATTGCGAAGGCCACTTCAGGGATGGTGCCATATTGTCCTGGCCTCAGAAGATGCCTTTTGATAAAGCCATAACCACACTTGTTTTGGCAAGAATCAGTAGTCCTTTGTTTCATGTCCTATCTGTCCATTTTGTCCTGTTGATTCGAGGATACTTTGTTGTCCAGTGGCTAACTTTTGCCACAATGAAAGTTAACTCCATATGCAGTTTCTTCAATGCCCATATTTTCTCTGAAATAGATTGGTACTGCCAGGAGCCGACATGTCTCAAAAAAGAAAAATTTTCTAAGTTATTAAAACATTTTAAATGCCATATTCTGTAGATCTCTGAAGGGTTTAAAGATGACCTGTCTAAAATATATCTGCTCAATTTTTAAAACATATCTAATATGACTACAAGTTCTATTGTAATGTCTAACTACTAACTTTCATTTCTTTATATCCTAATAGTTGGTAATAATAACATTCAAGGATCAGAAAATTGCATTGTTAAATGAATGGTATTAAGTACAATTAGAAATATACATATAGCATTTTTTAACTATCAATTTCAATATATATAATTTGTATACAATATAAAACAATCCAATCCAATGTAAAGTATTTAAAACTAGTGATTGTCTTTTTCTTCTTTTCTTTTCTTTCTTTCTCTTTTTTTTTCAAAAAGGAAGGTTTTAACCTTAACAAAGTAAAATTACATATAATTTGGGAATTTGGGCATAACTTCTCTTACTACTTCCCGCTGGAGGGGGGCACTGTATCTTATGGGGACACAAAGAAAATTTTAGGATTATGGAATAGTCCATGAGGCTGTATCGTCTGAGCCAGTTGCCTTCAAACCGTTCTGGATGTTGGATCATCTGGGCCATGGTGTCATCGGAGACCTTCAGGGGGTCTTGGCTGGTCAAACCTGATGTATCTTAATCTGGAACAAATCCATAGCCTCTGGCTTTCTGTGGGAACAAAAGCAGAGCCTCCTTTCCAAGGCAACACATCCTTACATCCAAATTTTGAAGTCAAGGTATCTTTAAAATATACATATTGGGCCGGGCGGTGGTGGCGCACGCCTTTAATCCCAGCACTCGGGAGGCAGAGCCAGGCGGATCTCTGTGAGTTCGAGGCCAGCCTGGGCTACCAAGTGAGTTCCAGGAAAGGCTCAAAGCTACACAGAGAAACCCTGTCTCGGAAAAAAATATATATATATACATATTGGTTTAACTCAACATCTTTTACGATCAAATGTTTTTCTACAGTTAAAAATCCCAAAGACAACACAATCCAGATTCTCTGTGTAATATTCATCTTTATGTGGCTTATTTTTTATATTAATTTTACTGTCTCTTTAAATACTTTATTTTATAAAACTGTATGTTTATATAACTGTATATATCACCTTTTTGTCTCTTTCAAGCCTACGTATATTTTACACACATTGTAAACTATTACATCTGAATCTGTCTTATTGTAAATCTATTGCTTTAAACTGCAGCACCTGTGGCTGCTGGCTCTGCCCACCTCAGTATCCCAACATGGCGGTGGTACATTTTCCACCAGCTCTGGGAGCTATCGTGGGTCTATGCTTTTATCCAAGCAGCGTGTAGCCCAGAAACCTCTTTTTTTGTTTTGTACTAGCAAAAGCTAAATCCACCACGCAGCTTAATGTGCCACTTGCAGAGGCCTCATTCCCGCCATACTGCAGGTCGAGCGTGAACGCTAGGAACCCACCAGTAGCTCAAACCGGCAGGCTGCTGCTCATTTGAGAGAGACAATTAGGAAGCTGTTTTTAGCTCTGTTTTAGAATCTTTTCTCAGGTTTTAGGTGGAAACTCTTGCCAACACGTTGGGCGCCATTTGTAGCTAGAGTTTTCCTGCCTGGCCCACAGTCAGGACAAATCTCTCTCACCTGCCAGTCCCACAGCCGCTCAGACCCAACCAAGTAAACACAGAGACTTATATTGGTTACAAACTGTATGGCCGTGGCAGGCTTCTTGCTAACTGTTCTTATAGCTTAAATTAATCCATTTCTATAAATCTATACCTTGCCACGTGGCTCGTGGCTTACCGGCATCTTCACATGCTGTTTGTCCTGGTGGCGGCTGGCAATGACTCCTTCTGCCTTCCTGTTCTTTCTTTTCTCCTCTCTGTTAGTCCCGCCTATACTTCCTGCCCAGCCACTGGCCAATCAGTGTTTTATTTATTGACCAATCAGAGCAACACATTTGCCATACAGAACATCCCACATCAGGGATCCAACACCTTCTTCTGGCCTCCACATCACCAGCAAGTCATGGCCCACATAGAGAGACTAAATAAATAAATAAATTTAAATCTTCAAGGAAAGATTCAAAGGACAGAGAGGTCCGAGCTCTTGTTCACTATTCAAGGTGGGGTTACCACCAATACTTCAGTCTCAACTTCCAGGTCTCTGAGATTAGGTGTCCCCCAACCTTCATCAGAGAAGCCTTTTATTACAGTTGGAAAGGGTTAAAAACTGTCCAGAATGGCAAGAATAAAAGATAATGGAATACGAAGCCCCATCCCAGGACAGCCATATCACCTCTTCCAAGGCTCAGGGAATGTCGCAGAAGGGGCAGGGGGAAAAGTGTAAGACACAGAGTGCATAGTAATGTGCAGCAAGAAGTTGTCTTCTGGACATCACATCACCATCAAATTCATGAGCTTGCTGCAGCTGTGGTTACCTGCGCAAGATTTGGCCTGTCAGCATCTCATCATGGATAAGGGAAAGGCCCTCCCTGAGTTACTGTTGGCAGTTGATGACTGCTGGGGCTGGGGTGATATCATTTTCTTCAGTAGTGTAGCCACTGATGAGTTGCGCATGCTCCCACACTCATGTCAGTAACTCTAATTAAACTCTGTGGGTTACAGACATAAAGGAGATATGAGAGGGACTTGTTGAAAAGAAGAATGGCTTCAGTGGGTGCAGGCGGAGTGTGAGAGAGAATGGGGTGAAAACAACTAACATTCATCATATCTGTGAATGAAATTGTCAAAGAATAAAAAAAAACATTAAATGGGCAGAGCACAACAATACTCCCCAGCTATGTTATACCTTGCCAAATGGATGAGAATGTCCCCCTGGGCACATGTGTGTCACACTTTGTCCGCAGCTGGTGGCGCTGTTTGGTGGGTGTTTAGGAGGTATGGCCTCATTGGAGGACAGATGCCACCGGACGTGGGCTTTGGTAGTTTAAAGACTCACACAGTTTCCAGTTTGCTCTCTCTGCTTCACGCTTGCACCTAAACATGTGAGCTCCTGGCTTCCTGCTTTAGCTGCCATGCCTGCTGCTTGCTGCTCTACCTCCCCACCAAGATGAACTCTTGTCCCTCTGGAACTGTAACAGCCAACAAACCCTTCATTCTGTGAGTTGCTTTGGTCATGGTGTTTCATCACAGCAACAGTAAAGTGTAATACACCAAACAAACAGAGTGTATGGAAGACAGGCACAAAGGAAAAGACACATAATTCTATCAAAACCCTACAACAGTAGCATTCATCTTCTGTGAAAAGAAGTGCAGAATCAGGATGTAGTTGCACTGCTGCCTTGTATGAAATACCTGAAGGGTTAGACCAATGAATCTCAACCTCCCAGTAATTTGCATTTATACAGCACTATTCAGCCAGTTTACTAAATCATTTAACAAATGCCTACTAGTTGAGTTTCTATGTCCTGGAGATAGCTCTTCAAGAAGAACTTATATCATAAAATTGTATTTTCAGTTTAAAAGGAGAAATCCAGAACTGTTAGGTGTGGCTGAGTGATACAGTACCTGCTTAGAATCCCCCAGTGAGGGGCTGGAATGTGGCTCAGTGGTAGAGCCCCTGCCTAGAATGCCCCAGTGAGAGGCTTGGGTGTGGCTCAGTGGTAGAGCCCCTGTCTAGAATCCCCCAGTGAGGGGCTGGGGGTGTGGCTCAGTGGCAGTGTTTTTAGAACTGATGCTGAAGACAAGTCTATTCTTCCATGAAAAGAAAAGCATGTACAATGAGAGAGTCTCCATTTCATACCAAACCAGATAATCAGTCATTTTTAATTGACTTTGGGCCATTCACTGGTATTTAGTTATTTTGGCTCTGCTCTTCCATTCCAAGCCATTCCCACACACTAGCTTTATTAATCATGCTGCTTAAGATGCTGACAAAGAGTTGAGAAACAAGACTACTAGTGTACATCACACAAAACACATTTGACCTTGGCCTTCAGTAGAACATGTTTTCCACTTGAATTGAGGCAGACAGACTGATATTCTCCAACATCCATTCTTCTCTTCCACAGTGTAGAACTTATAACACACCCAAAAAAAGCACATAAAAATTATACTATGAAATGATAGTGCATTTATATACTGCATATTGTTTAAATCAATTAAACATTTATCTCTTCATGTACCAAATCTTTTTAAAGATTTTTTAAATTATCTTATTTATCTTGTGTGGGGGTGGGGCTATCTTGCCTATGTGTATGTCTGTGCACCACACAGATGCCTGTGACCTTGGAGTTCAAGATAGAGCATCAGACCCCTGGAACTGGAGTTAGAAATGGTTGTGAGCTGCCATGTGCGTGCTTGGAATCAAACCCAGGTCCCCTCAAAGAGCAGCAAGTGCTCTTAACTGCTGAGCCATCTCTACAGCCTCTGATTTATTTTAAGTGTGGGAGGCGGGGGCAACATGCATATAAGTATGACATGTGAGTGCAATGTCCACAGAGGCCAGAAGAGAGCAGTGACTCCTCTGGAGTTGGACATACAGGTGAGTGTCCTGATGAGAGTACTGAGAACTGAACTCTGGTCCTCTGCAGGAGCAGTATGCACTCTTAACAGATGAGCCATTTCTCTATCCCCATTTACCTTTTTAACTCTTTGTGGTGGCAATTTTCAAGCCTTTTCTTCTGGCTTTTGAAATGCATTATATAAATTTCTGTCTGCACAGTAGTGCCCATTAGTGTTTGATTATGAAATATCTCCCAAGGAGCATGTGGTGAATTCTAGATTATGATGCTATTTGGGAGAAGTTCTGGAAACAACTACAAGTGTTGAGAGATGGGGCATGATTAGAAGAGAGAGTTCACTGAGACTCGGACTTTGAAGGTTCTCTGCAGTCTCCAGTTCCATCATGGCTCTGATTCCTGTTCACTTTGAGGTAAAGAAAACTAGTCTCCACTCACTGCTCCTGCTGTGATGTTCTGGCCAAGCAACTATGGGCTGAACCCTTTGAACCCTTGGGCTAAATAAATCCTTCCTGCCCTGTTGTTTTGTAAAATATTTTGGTCATAGCTATGTAAAAGTAAAAGCGAATACAGTACCCAACAGTTTTTACTGGTGTGTTGCTGTGGAATGTTCTGTATGGCAAATGTGTTGCTGATTGGTCAGTAAATAAAACACTGATTGGCCACTGGCTAGGCAAGAAGTATAGGCAGGACAAGGAGGAGAATAAAGCTGGGAAGTGGAAGGCTGAGTCAGAGAGACACTGCCAGCCGCCATGATGACAAACAGCATGTGAAGATGCCGGTAAGCCACGAGCCATGTGGCAAGGTATAGATTTATAGAAATGGATTAATTTAAGCTGTAAGAACAGTTACCAAGAAGCCTGCCATGGCCATACAGTTTGTAACCAATATAAGTCTCTGTGTTTACTTGGTCGGGTCTGAGTGGCTGTGGGACTGGCAGGTGAGAGAGATTTGTCCTGACTGTGGGCCAGGCAGGAAAACTCTAGCTACAGTGTATAACTATAATACAGCTATTGATCCCCCAGGGGTAAGATTTTGTGTGTGTGTGTGTGTGTGTGTGTGTGTGTGTGTGTGTGTGTGTGTATGTGTGTGTTATGTGTTTGAGGGTTTGCCTGCATGTATGTTTGTGCACCATATGTATGTACTGCCTGTGGAGGCCAGGAGAGGGCATCAGATTCCTGAGAACTGGAGTTACAGATGGCTGTGAGTAACCACATAGGTGCTGGGAACAAAACCTGGGTCTTCTGAAGAGGAGCCAGTGCTCTTAAGCACTGAGCCATCTCTCCAGCCTCCAAAATGGGTATGAGTTTTAGTTGAGCATATGGCTGCTCAGCTAGACTTGGTCCCCAGCCTCTCTCATAGCCCCATGGGACATGTGAAACATTGTGGTAATGAGATATGGCTGCCCATCAGCACCAAATGAATTTTCATTCCTACCTTCAAAAATGGGCAAAGAGCTTCAGTAGACATTGTCTGCAAAAGATGTATGAATGGTTAGAGAACCCTTAATAGTTAAATGTACACCATAGCCACCGTCAGGGATTGGGGAGACAATTATTGGCTAAGGCCCTTGCCCTGCAAGCAGCAAGCATAAAGACTGTGTTAGGACCTTCAGAACCCACATAAATTCCAGGTAGGTACAGTGGCCTAACTCTAATTACAGTGCACAGAAGTCTAAGACTGGAGCTACAGAGCGAACTAGCTGGATCTGTGAGCTCTGGATTCAACTGAGAGACCCTGTCTCTGGCCTGGAGATGGCTCAGTGGGTCATGACACTCACTGCCAGAGTTTGATCCCAAGAACCCACATGGAAGGTGAGAAGTGACACCCACAAATTATCCTCTCACCTCCATATACACACACAGTAAATCAATGTAATGGAGGGAAAAGAGGCTAGGAAGAGGGGGAGGAAGAAGCCACCTTCAGACAAGCTCATCCCCATCCAGGGGCTCTCAATTTTTTAGGGGAACAATTGAAGAATGTTGGTGAAAAGCTAGCCCAGCACTAAACTGGGATGATAAAATGTCTGGATTTGGGAGTTCTAGAAACACATCCATTTCCAGCTCAGGGTTCTACTTTTTCCTGTAGAGAACCCAAAAAGAATCTGAAACCTGACAATATGCCTACACATCTGTTACTAGGGAGACTTTACTTCGGGCTCTCAGCACCCAGGCCTATCTGTTGCACAGGGGCTGCTAATCAAGTAGTCCAGAGAAAAAACTGGGAGGACCAGCCAAGGCCACCGATGGATGAGAAGCGAGAGCAAGTGGAAAGCTTGTGAGACCAAGCACCATCATCTGCTGCAGTTGGATAGTTGGACTATTCTTGCCCCTCATTCAGAAACACACAACACTGATTCCAGCCCTGAAAAATGAAAAGACGTGTAGGAGGTAACCATAGAGATGGAAATTTTTTAAAAAAAAGCACAGAGAAGTCAAGGTAAGAAGAATAGCAGGTGTGAAGGAAGAAAATGAAACAAAATGGATGCTTCAAAGCTCTGTGAACTTAACCCTCAGCTACTGGCATTCATGCCTGTGCCAATCCACCCATGTAATTCAATTTTAAACCATTCTGAATCTAGTTAATACAAGGTTTACAGAAAAAGAGAAAAATATTAGCAATATTTCAAAATGCCTGGTCTACAGACACTCACAAAGAAGGGGTTTCATTGGCTGGAATATGAGGCTGAAAAGGAGAAGCCAGGACAATTTCAGTTCCCATACAATGATCTGTGAGCACTAGCAAAGTTCAGAAACCATTGTATGGCTTCCTTTAGAAATAAGTATTAGGGCTGGGAGCACTGCTCAGTGGTAGAGCACCTGCCTAGAATCCCCCAGTGAGGGTCTAGGGGTGTGGCTCAGTGGTAGAACACCTGCCTAGAATCCCCCAGTGAGGGTCTAGGGGTGTGGCTCAGTGGTAGAGCCCCTGCCTAGAATCCCCCACTGAGGGGCTGGGGGTGTGGCTCAGTGGTAGAGCACCTGCCTAGAATTCCCCAGTGGGGGGCTGGAGTGTGACTCAGGGGTTAGAGCCCCTACCTAGAATCCCCCAGGGAAGGGCTAGAGTGTGACTCAGGGGTAGAGTGCTTATCAGCCATTCATAAAGGCCTGAGTTCATTCTCAGCATTACCAAAATCACAAAAGACTTAGTGAGCCAAACCAGGCTGAGAAGAATGCCAAAGACAGACTCCATCTCTGTGGTTCCTGACATGGAGCCATACTCAAGGAAGGTGTGAAACAACCCAGGCAGGAAATATTAGGAATTCCACTTGTACTGACTTTAGTTGAACACATTAATATGTATACAGAAAGAGGATGAGGAGAAATAATTATCATATGACAAAAACCTGGAGATGACTGCTGGGTTATAGAAAGCAGGTATGGTGGCACACATCTGTAATCCCAGCACTGGGGAAGTGGAGATCCTGGACAGTGAGGCCAACCCAGGTCCTCTGCAAGAACAGCAAGTGCTCTTAGTTACTGAGCTGTCTCTACAGCCCTGAGCCAAACTGTCTTGAACTACGTATATGCTCCAGTTACGGAGGCTGTGTTGTAAGAACCACATTTTCCCCACCCATTTCTATGTGTTTTATTCCATCATAATAATGATTATCATGAACTGTTTCATGGAGCCTGGAAAATTATTATAAAGTTTATTGAAACAATATACAGTGTAGCTGAACCATATGTCATGCTTAAAAATCGACTGCTCTCAGACTTCAAAGGGCAGTCTTCTACAGAGGGACAGTGCTTTCAGTCTTGTGGCACTGCTGGTTCTGTAGGCTGCATGTTTTCTTGCTGCTGCAGGGAATCAAGCCCATGGCCTTGTGCACATAGGCAAGAACTCTAGCATTTATTATTTTTAAATTATGTGTGTGGGAGGAGGGGTGTGTGAACGCAGGTACCCTCAGAGACTGAACAGTGCCCTGAAACTAGAATTGTCGGTGGTTGAGAGCGGCTGATGTGGGTGCTGGGAACCTGACTAGTCCTCTGCAAGAGCAGTATGGGCTCTTAATCACTGAGCTATCTTTCCAGCCCCTATCTATTATCCCTTCTGCCTTAGCCTCCAAAGTGCTGGGATTATAGGCATGCACCCTTGGTTCCTTTTAAAGAGAATTTAAACAGGGGCTAGAGAATAGCTCAGTGGTTAGGAACACTTGATCTTCCTGTAGAGGACACAGGTTTGGTTTGAGGCACTTTGCCTCTAACTGCAGTTCTGGGGGAATCCATCGCCCTCTTCTGGTATCCATGGGCACTGCAGGCACACATATACACACAAAATAAACTCTAAAAAGAAAGCATAATTTGGGTTTAAAAAATAAATATAATAGTTCACAAACTGGCTGTAAACCCATGAGAATTTATTATGCAGTATAAGTCATTTAGAGCATCAAAGTGAGCGTCATGAAATAATGGTACAATTAGAAAAAGATTGTGTTAGAGCTCTCATTCCATATTAAAAAATTCTGAAGCCGGGCGGTGGTGGCACACGCCTTTAACCCCAGCACTGGGACACAGAGGCGGGCAGATCTCTGAGTTTGAGGCCAGTCTGGTCTAAAGAGTGAGTTCCAGGCCAGTCTGGGCTACACGGAGAAACCCTGTCTTGAACCACCGCCCTCCCCTCAAAAAACATTAGTGGGAGAAATCCATGGGATCTGCTTTAAGGGCAAAGGAATTCATTTGGGAAAAAAAACTCACAAGACAGACTAGAGGAATTTGTCACAGGGTCCTGGAAAGGTGAGGCATGGTCCCATGCTGTTCTTCTGTCTCAGATCTGCCTGGTCTTTCCCAGCATCCAAAACCATGAGGGAGTGAAGAGAGAGAACACCGAATATGTGCATCTCAGGTCTTAAGGGTCCCTAGTGGACTTCAAGGTCATAGGCAGGTGTAACCGTTACCTG
Source organism: Peromyscus californicus insignis (assembly GCF_007827085.1). Taxonomy (NCBI): domain Eukaryota; kingdom Metazoa; phylum Chordata; class Mammalia; order Rodentia; family Cricetidae; genus Peromyscus; species Peromyscus californicus. The sequence goes on from NW_026294562.1 coordinate 158,148,900, forward strand.
TTACCTCACTAGGGGTGGTGATTCAAGATCATAGCTAGAACAGCTACCACTGCAAAAATATTTTGTATTTAAAATATTAGAAAAAAGTACTCAAGAAAAATTGATCTTGAAATGAGAGAACTTGTAAACATTATGAGCTATAAGAATGACATATTTATGGGGGCTGGCAGGTTGGCTCAGGGGTTAAGAGCACTGGGTACTCTTCCAGAGGACCTGAATTCAATTCCCAGCACCTACATTTCAGCTCACAACGGTCTATAACCCCAGCTCCTGGGAACCTGTTACCCTCACACAGACAAAAATGTAGTCAAAGTACCAATGCATATATAAATAAATAAATAACTTAATCATATAAACCTAGAAATTTTCTACATAGCAAGAGACATACAATAGATAATAGAATAATGAGACGCTATCTGTGATGTTTATGACAAACAGTAATTAAACAGTCACACTGAACAAATGATAATTTCACAAGAAATTAAATACCTGAGCAGGACAACAAATATAAAAAGATCGATCATAGTAAAAATAAATAATTAGAAACCCTGATATCATCATCTTTACCTAATAAATATATACATGGGGTGTGGTGTTACACACCTATAATCCTAGTGCTTGGAAGGATAAGGCAGAATGATCCTGAGTTCACAGCTAGCCTGGACTACATGATGAGTTCAAGGCTAGCCTGGGCTATATAACTGACTCAAGGTTATGTTGCAAAAATGCAAGAGTGAGGAGTAAGGCTACAAAAAATGGTAGAGCATTTGCCCAGCATGTGGAAAGTCTTGTGTGTTATCCCCAGCAGGCCATGCCCTACCCTAAAAATCCCGTAAGATAATGATATATGAGTTTTCATTTAACACTGGCCAAGATTAAATATGTCCACTGTTGGCAAAGGTACAGAGAAATACTAGCTGTAATACAAAGTGGTAATAAAAATTAAAGTAATGGAAGTGTTCAGCCTTTTGGGATGTAGTTTGCCAACGTTTATCACAAATTAGAACATGAATTTTTTCTATTCTATTTCTAGAAACATTTCCTAAAGAATTGTATATGTCTAAGAATGTTCTTACAGCATTGCTTAAAATTGCATAAAACCAGAAACAGACTGGGTATGGTGGTACAAGTCTTTAATCTTAGCACTGGAAAAGCAAACACAGGTGGATCTCTTGGAGGCTAACCTGGTCTACATAGACAGTTCCAAGCCAGCCTTAGTTACAGAGATCCTGTCTCAAAAAACAAACAACAACAGAAAGACAGGGCCTAGAGAGATGGCTCAGTGGTTCAGAGCCCTTGCTGCTCTTGCAGAGTCCTGGGTTTAATTCCCAGCACCAACATGGTGGCTCAGAACCATTTGTAACTCCAGTTCCAGAGGATCCAATATCCTGTTCTGGCCTCCTGGGGCGTCAGGCATGCTTGTAGTGCGCAGACATTCATGCAGGCAAAGCATTCATACACATAATATATCAGAAACAACCTAGATGTCAGCTCAGTGGGAGCAGATACATCATGACATATCCATATGGGTGATTAGTATTGTATTGATGTATCTATCACCGTATAATACGCCCCCAAACCTAACCCTCCCAACAACAACATGCATCCACTGTCCTGAGAGATCCAATGTGTGAGAGTGACAAGCGGAGGTGACTCTGTCGAGAATCAATCCTGATACCAGCCAAAGCTGACCTAAGCTGTCTGATGTGTTAACACAATAGCTCACTCCACGGCTGGCAGGTGGCTGGCTGGAGGCCAGTTGCTGCTCTCATGGCTCTCTCCACAGGCTGTTGGAGTAGCCTCAGTAAACCACTGAAATTCTCCCCCAAGCGAGCAATCCAACAGAAGGCTGACACTGTGCTGTAGCCTCAGGAGACAGAATGACGTAAGCACATTGCGTTAGCTTTTTACCACTGTGACCAGACCTGACAGGACACCTGAAGGGAGGAAAGTACTGGTTTCAGCTCACGGCTCCATGGGTTCTGTCTACAGTCCTTGGAGGCAGAGCATCCTCACAGCAGTAGGATATGTGGAGAGAGCTGCTCACTGCAAGTTGGACAGGAAGAAAGGAAGCAGGAAGTGCATGGAGGGGGTTGATAAAACACATCCCAGGGTGTAGCTCTGAGAAAGGATTGACCGAGTGTGAAAGACTTGCCTGGAATGTGCATGGCTGCATCCCCAGGCCCAGGGAGAAAGCCACCCTCTGCTGCCATTTCTCTTCTGCTCGTCCTAGTCACCATGCCACTGGCTCTTCCCTTCATTGCCCTCCCTCTACTACAGACACCTCAGAAGCCTCAGATCCCAGTGCTTATGTCTTGAGGCTCTTCCAGCAGCCTGTGCAGAGAGCCCTGTGAGCAGCAACTGGCCTCTGAGGCAGCCCCTTATCAGCCACACAGTGGCTGAGCAGACAGCACCAGGTGAGCTTTGACTGATCTCAGCAGTATCCTGGGCAGAACCACCTCTGCCTATGAGAAAACCCTCCTTCAGGTTATTACACACCCCAAGCCTGCTTTTCTTTTGGTGTGTCCCACTGGCCTGATTGCTGAAGTCAGAAACCTAGGCGCTGGCATCGCTTCCTCCCTCTTACATAATCTGTACAGACACCCACACTGACTCCAGCGGCATGGAGCACCTAAATATCCCAGGTTGTGCTGAGTTTTCTTTACCTCTGTGGCTATCACCCAAGTTAATACTTTTTTAAAGACTTGTTTTTATTTATTTATTTATTAAATTTTTAAAAAGATTTATGTATATGAGTGTCGTGCCTATATGCCTGGGCACCATGTGCATGCATTGCCTGCTGAGGCCAGAAGAGGGCATCAGATCCCCTGAGACAGGGGTTACCAGAATATGAGTACTGAGAATCTAAGCCTGGCCCTCCAGAGGGGCAGGCAGTGCTCTTAACTGCTTAGCCATCTTGACAGCCAGCCCCTTACTTATATTTTTTAATGAGTGCTTTGCCTGCAAGTATGTGGACCTCATGAATACCTGATGCCCTGGGGGATCAGAAAAGGGCATTAGATCCCCTGGTACGGGAGTCACAGATGGTGTGAGCTACCACATGGGTTCTGGAACCAAACCTGGGTCCTCTGCAAGAGCAGCAAGTGCTCTTTACTGCTGAACCATCTCTGTAGCCCTAAGGTAGGATATCTTTACTGTAAACAAATGGTAAGTGTCTTCCTTGAGATTCCCAGGTATCTGGGGGAAATGAATGAGACCCAAATAAAAGTCAAATACATTCAGGTCTTCAGCCTGGGTCACTGCTATTTTAACATTAGATAGCTATCCATGAGAGGAATATCATTTCTATGTTGGCAGCCTTTAGTTTATAGCAAGTGTTTTTTGTGTGTGTGCTGGAATTCCTGTCTACAGCTGGGGAGAGGCTTCATCTAGATCTGGGATGGGATGGGGCATTCCTTTTCCTTTCCCCATAATTTTCCCTATCTTTCTGTTCTGCTTCACTACAACTCATTGCCTTATTGTATTTTTGTGACAATCAGTACTGTATGTCTCTGCATGCAGCCCAAGCAAGAGTTGGAGTTGCCATCCTCCTGCTGCAGCCTCCTGGGTGGTGGGACTATAGGCACACTCCATGACCTAAGACTCCAACTCTCAGCAGCAGGCGCCTACTTCCTACGAGAATGGTACAACTTGATGTTCTCAGGACAGTTATTGCCTCGTGTTACAGAAATTGTTGGGTTTCAAACCTGGGGCAAATGGTGGAGGTGCCTATTTAACACATCAAAGCAGACCTGGCTGCCTGGTTCTTCCTGCATCCCTCTGTCCCTACCTATTCCAGGGCCCTCCTGGCTGGAGTACCCGCCCCCCTACCCTGAACTCTCCAGGCCCAGGGGCTGGGCTGCTTTCCCCCCTGTAATCCAACCATTTTGGTTACCCGCTCTTTCTGTACTTTTGGGCCTCCTGGCTGTTGCACCTGGTTCTCCTCTCTCCTTTCCTTCTTCCCCTCGCCCTCTCCCCACATGACTCAGGGTCATGTCCACTCTGGACTCTCCCAGAGGTTCCTGCCTCTGGCTGTACTCTCCCACATACCTACAATAAATCTTTCCCTCCACCTAACCTAGGAGCAGTCGTCTTTCCTCTCCTTTTCTTTTTTTCATTCGTAAGTCAGGCAGCAGCAGAATACTGTTCCCCTAAGGGACACACCTCACAACACTTACATTTTCCCCAAGTCACTTTAAGGGGAGAAAGGAAAAAAAAATACCCTATCTAATAAGAGAGCATTCTGAGCAGTGTGTTTTTGGTATTTACAGTTGATATCCAAAGTAGAAAACGATCTAGCTGAGACTGGTAACTAAGAAAGGCAGGGTGGATGAAGCAATTTTTGTTGGAATTGGATGGCAGGGCACCTTTTCATAGGTACTGATCCCAGAGGGCCATCCATTACTAAAACTCAATCTGGGTACAATAGAACCCACTTTTAATCTCAGCACTCAGGAGGCAGAGGCAGAGGCAGAGAGATCCAGGCCAGCCTGAGCTACATGGCGAGACCCTGTCTCAAAGAAAAAAAGGCTGACAAGCAATTTAAAGATAAGAGTAACGTCAGGACTCAACACCAGAGCAGCGTGTTAAGGAAAAGAATAGTAAAGCCCAGAGCACAAACAACCGGGGATGGGGATGGGTGAGGGTGGGAGGGCGTGTCTTTCGAGACGCAAACGTAGCTGCAGGTTCTGTCGCTAAACGTCCAAAGCACAGATAGGTGGGCACTGGGGACAGGAAGTAGAGCTGGGAAGGCCCCCGAGACTAGGTGACCATCTCTCCCGGCAGCAGGGCCTCCGAGGACAGAAATTGACCAAACTTAAGAACTGCCAGCGAAAGGAGCATGGCTAGCCAGGCTCCGAGCGGAAGTGCGCCTCTTCCTTCCGGTCTGCGCCGCACGAGACGGGGCGGGGCAGCGCGGGAGGCGGGGGCGGAGCCTTGCGTGGACGAACAGCTCCCTGAACCAATGAATGCAGCGGCAGCGGCCCGGCCTCCCCGGCGCGCCCCTTCCAGGGGCTGTAGACGCCCCCCAGGCCCAGCCTTGAATCGCGCCTCACAGAGCCATCCGCCGCAGGGTTCTCCCGGTCTCCACCTTGCTCTAGACCGTGGTGTGGGCGCGTCCCCAAGGCCTGGGTGTCCGGCGTGCTTCTTTGCCAATCCCAAGCCGCCCGCGAGGACTGCTGAGGCCGCAGGTCTGTAGCTGCGGGTCGGGCCGCGAGGCAACTGGACGAGCCGTGTCTATGGGACACGTGGGCGGGGCGTGGGAGGGAGCATGTCAGAGCCGGAGCGAGTGCCTCGACGTTCCGGGGGTTGGCCGGCACCTGGCCCCCTCGTGGGCTCGCCAGGTGCGCAGGGGAGTGGCTCCAGGTGCACGGTGGCGGCGCGCATCCAGATCGGCAGTCCTGGTGTTGCCTGCTGGTCCCTTAGCTAAAGTCTGGCCGGGGCTTTGCGTCCCGCTGGCTAGAGTAACTTTTTGTTTCCTAGTTCCTGGGGTTGTTGCCATCATATCGCAACGTCGCGTATCGTAATTAGCACCTGGAGTGTTTGTTAACTTTCTGTCTCAACAGGCTGAGGGTGGATGCAGATGGGCCCTCTATATCCCCTGCTCCGCCTAGGGCTAGGACGGGCATGACTCCCCAAGAGGGGACAGGATCCCAGCTGTGGCTGCAAGACTTTGAAAAGATCCCCCCCACACACTTTTTTTTTCCTCCCTCACTTTCTTCGTTTCTTGGGCCTTCAGGCACAGCATTTAAGTCTGTGTTCCTTCTCATTATTTTTGAATGAACAAATCTTAACAAAAGCGTTGTGTGTTGTTGGCTTCCTCTGTTGTATTGAGCAAGTGGCTTACCGTTAGGTAAACATTGGTACCTCGAGTGCAGGTTGGATTAGCTGCTGAAACAGTCGCGTCTCGCTACTCCTTATCTTTAATAGATAATTAGTAAAACGCTATTCATTATTCAGAGGAACGAGGCAAGATGTTCTCGGGGGACTGGAGCCAGCTTACTCACCGCCACCACACCCCCGCCTCCCCCTCACAGCTTCCAAACTAGGTAACTGCTCCCGCAGCTACACCCACTGTTGCTCCCCAGGGAGAGCAGCCACCCTGATTGGCATAGCCCCTCTGCCTTTGACACTGAGGCGTGTAGCTTAGCCCTGAGTGTTTCAAAGAACATAGGTGCTAAAATTCAGGTATCAAAGAACAATGTTTCACTTCTTCAAAATCTGGCTGTCACAAGTTTACTAGGAATCCCTCCCACGTGGTCAGTTCTGTGGGAGCATCAGACCCATTACTTTCTGTAGGAACTGTAGAAAATAGTGTAAAACTGTGTCACGCAACAATCGCATAGTGTTGCGGATTCAGGGAAGGAAAATATCCCAAGACTTTGAGCATCCAAGATGGCTTCCTGGAAGAAGGGCTGGGCTTCTTCATGTGGCTCACCTGCATCCCTGACTCCTGGAAGTGCCTGCTGCAAAACAGGTGCCGCATAAATATGGTTGAGTTAAATATTTGTGTTGTGTCTTTAAAGGCTGCTTAAGAATTATATGGGAGGGTCTGCTGACAGTCAAGCCATTTAAGTACATAAGAGCATAAGAGTGTATTGGGGTGAAGAGGGTGCTGACATATCCGTGGGGCATTTATCTGGGTGTTGTTTGTAGGAGTTGTTGGAAGAACAATGCACATGAATCTTTGACATCATGATGTACATCCGGCAAAGAAAAGAGACAAAAACCATAGAAGTTTCTGAGGATTTTCTATCACCAAAAGAAAATGTGAAGTTGGAAAAGAAATTGCCATCTGGTAGGTGATTTGAGCTAAAGTAGCACTTTGGATTACTTTTCCTTCTGCGTATTAGCATATGTCACAATCTAAAAGGGTAAAAAAAAAATTAGTGAGACTTAGGAAGGACACTTATTTCAGCAGCAGATATTCTGATTATACTTTGATTATATTGGCTTTTCAGCTGTCATCTGTAAAAGAGCTTTGTAAAAGTTGTCTGTTGGTTAGCTTACGGGCAGCAACGTCGTCAGGTTCTCTGATGCTTTGCCTGCCCTCCGACACCATCTCTTTCTCTAGTATCCGGTCTGATTTGTGTGTGCTGTACCACCCAGGCACCTTATCTTGGCTCAGTCTCATTTCACTATAGTCTTTGAGAAAGAAATTTAACATTTTATATTCAGCCAAATTCCTGAAGTTATCTCTTTTGCTTTATTTTGGGTGGGTAGGAATGGAGGGGGAAGAGACAAAAATGAGAACTTGGTGAAACCTTTATATAACATTGAACAGTTGCTAAGTGGCCCCTGGTCACATTTTGTAATTAAATGTGGTGAAAATTTTTAAAGTAAGCTTGAAAAGCTCCACACCTGTCAGCCATTTTCGATATCGGACATAATTAATCCTTTGTAGCCAGATGAATTCTTAGCAGCCAGAGCTAATAGGTAGCAGAAAAAGCTGTTTAATAAGATAAAAGATGTCTATGTTGGAGAGCCAGGCCGCTCAGCTAAATTGATGGGAGCCAATGCCTGTTAGGTAATTTGGAGTAGTTTCTGATGATGTTACCCAGTTAAAATTTATGTTAGATTGTGCCTTTCTTTTTTTTAATTGCATTTATTTAGTTACCGTGTATGTGTGGTGGCTCAACAGTGTATGCATGTGAAGGTCCAAGAACACCCAGCAGGAATCTCCCTCCTTCCACTTTATGTATTGCAGAAATCAGACTCATGTCCTCAGGCCTGGCAGCAATGCCCTTTCTCCCTGGGCTGCCTCACCGGCCTTAGCTTGTTTCTTGTTTGTTTTTAAAGATCTATCTATTTTCATGTGTATGGGTGTTTGGCCCGCATATGTGTATACGCACTGCTGGTGTGCCTGATGTCCTCAGAGGTCAGACTTGGGTACCGGGTTCCCTGGAACTGGAGTTACAGACGGTTGTGAGCCGACATGTGGGTGATAGGAACTGAACCTGGGTCCTCTGCAAGAGCAGTAAGTGCTCTTTAACTGCTGAGCCATTGTTCCAGCCCCATTTTGGTTTGTTTTATTATGTTTTTAATTAAAAAAAAAACTTTGAAGATTGTCCATTTTATGAAATCATGTCAGAAAAAAAAGCAACCCTGAAAATTAAAGACAAATTTTTTTTTTTTTTTTTTTTTGGTTTTTCGAGACAGGGTTTCTCTGTGTAGCTTTGCGTCTTTCCTGGGACTCACACTTGGTAGCCCAGGCTGGCCACGAACTCACAGAGATCTGCCTGGCTCTGCCTCCCGAGTGCTGGGATTAAAGGCGTGCGCCACCACCGCCCAGCTAAAGACAAATTTTAAAGAGAAGGAAAAACTACTCCCAACTTCCTCTTCCTGAGAGTAGCACAGATGACAGTGTTTATCTCGCTGTCTGAATGTAGCTGTCTCCACATGATTGCCCTCAAGCAGTCATATGTAGCGTTACAAAACCGAGCAAGATCCATGTGCTGTTGGGGAAGTAGCAGCTCTTCCGTTACCATGTCCTGAACCTTTTCATAAATACACCACGTGCATGTGCATGTGCCTGGTGCCCACGGAGGTCAGAAGAGGGCATCGGGTTCCCTGGAACTGGAGTGACAGACATTTTAAGCCACCATGTGAGAGCTGGAAATGGAACCTGAGTCCTTTGTAAGAGCAACAAGTCTCCAGCACCCAAGATGTTTGTTTATTTAAATCCACTTCTGTATTAGTTAAAGGTTTCTATTGCTGTGATGAAATACCATGAACAAAAACAGCTTGGGGAGGAAAAGGCCTGTTTTGCTTACACTCCATATCAGTGTTCATCACCGAAGGAAGTCAGGGCAGGGACTCAAGCAGGGCAGGAACCTGGAGGCAGGAGCTGATTCAGAGGCCATGGAGGGGTGCTGCTTACTGGCTTGCTGCCCATGGCTTGCTCAACCGGCTTTCTTATAGCAGCCAGGACCCAGCCGTTGCACAGCTCACAGTAACTGGGCCTGCCCATGTCAGTCTCTAATTAGAATCCACTGCAGACTGGCCCACAGCCGGTCTTATGGAGGCAATTCCTCAAGTGAAGTTTTCTCCTGCAGCTGAGTCTAACTGTGTCAAAGTCAAGTTGATGTGAAAACTAGCTAGCCCATTCCCAAAGCAGTTTTCAACTCCATTACCATTTATCCCTCCTGCAGTGTTGGTCAGGCCGTGCAGGGGCTCTGCCACTGAGCCACACCCCCAGCTCATATATTAGAAATTTTAAATTCCATAGTCACCAAAAATGTTTTTAAGTACCTCTCATTCTTTTGTCAATGCTAGAGAATCTGAATGAATTTTAACATGTTTTCTTCTGTCTGTTACATTTATTGCCTGTTTCTTCCCTTTTGTTCATTGCCTGTTCCTGTCCTTAGTCTGTTCCCTACTAGGATGTTCATTGTTTCTTATTATCCTTAAATCTCCTATATTTGCATTTTTCCTAGTTTGTGTGTCCTTTGGTCAGTGCTGTATTGTTTCTGTGAAATTTATTTTGATTTTTCACGTGTGTCTGTGTGTAGGTTGTACCCATGAGCATGGGCCAAAGGCAGGCATCAGATCCCTTACAGCTGGAGTTCCAGGCAGTTGTGAGCTGCCTGATCTGAGGGCTAGAAACCAAACTCAGGCCTTCTGCAAGAGTAGCAAGTGGTCTTAACAGTGGCACTGTCTCACCTGCCCCAGGTTCTATATTCTTGTTTGATGTGTTTCACTTTCCGAAAAGGTTGTGCCTCGGGAAGGTTCTGGAAGATCCTGTCGTCTGTGGTTGGTGGAATCGTGGCCCTTTGCATTGGACTTCTTACATCTGTCTACCTGGCCACCCTGCATGAGAATGATTTGTGGTTTTCCAATATTAAGGTATGGGCTACTTTGGACCGTTATTGTATGATCTACTAATTCATTTTCCCAGTAGCTAGCCATGTAGATGAATGACCAAGACCACACAGTTTTATCATGAGAATCCATCCCACTTTCTTATCCTGGCATGGTAGTGCATGTCTGTAATCCCAATATTCAGGTAGAAAAAGGAAGATCAGGCATTCAAAGGCTAGCCTGGGTTACATGAGCCCTTATCCTCCCAAAAAAGAAAAGAATCCTGGATCTTGAAAGGGTTTGACTTAGGGCAAAAAGACTTACGTGCCATCATTCAAAAATGGCATCAAAATTTGTATAATCAGATGAGTTTCTTACTCAGTATGGTGGTACCCAAACTGTACCATCACTAGGGAGGCAGGGGCAGAGGGGTTGAGAGTTGAGGCTAGCCTGGGCTACATAGTAAGCCCCTATCTGAAAAATAAAGGAAAAAGCACTATGGAGATGAGCACGTTGGTAAAGTGCGTGCTGAGGACTTGAGTTCAGATCTTCAGCACTCATGTAAAAAGCCAGGTAGAGTAGTACACTCTACAATCCCAGATTCCAGGGAGACAGACGACTTCTGAGGAATGCCACTCAAGGTTGACTTCTGGCCACCATTCATGTGCACATACAAATACATGTGCCTGTGTATCCCCATACCCTATACACATGCAGAAAGAAGAGAGAGAGAAAGAAAATTGAATTTTGTTAGTTTTAATCAATCTAGTTTTACTGTAGTTGTTTTAAACCATAGTATTTGTCAAAATGTGGGTTGTGAGACTGGCATAGTAGACTGCGAGTCATGCTTTTCGATGAGATCCAGTGGAAGAGTGTAGAGTGGGATTGCGGATTGTTTGTTACGTTTAGTTTTGATTGTGTGTGAGCTGGGTCATGGTGGAAAACTTATTTTTTAACTTTTTAATTTTTTCTGTCTGTTGGCTGCAATAGGCAAAAACAAAGGAAGAAACTCAAATGGAGCCCTAATCTCCATCAGGAGCTTCAGACCTTTCTAGTATTGTGTGTGCAATGGGTTTGATGGAAAAGCATCATTTTCTTAGAGTGGGGGGTTGACTCTCTAAATATCATTTTGTTTTCTTTCTGTCTTAGAATATCTAGAGCCTGCCGGTATCGTTTCAGGGCATGTCTGTTGACTCCGTAGAAGGAAGTTTTGATCCAAACATGCCTTGCTTTTTTTTCCTTATGATTTACTTTATTATTTAGGTATAGTGTGCATACATGTGTGTGCACCTACCTGTATGTGCACCTCCCTGTGTGTACACCTGCCTGTGGGTGCACTTGCCTGTGGGTGCACCTGCCTGTGTGTACACCTGCCTGTGGGTACACCTGCCTGTGGGTGCACCTGCCTGTGTGTACACCTGCCTGTGGGTGCACCTGCCTGTGGGTGCACCTGCCTGTGGGTGCACCTGCCTGTGTGTACACCTACCTGCCTGTGTGTACACCTGCCTGTGGGTGCACCTGCCTGTGTGTACACCTGCCTGTGGGTGCACCTGCCTGTGGGTGCACCTGCCTGTGTGTACACCTGCCTGTGGGTGCACCTGCCTGTGGGTGCAAATGCCTGGGAGAGACTAGAAAAGGGCATCGGATCCCCTGGAGCTGGAGTTCCAGGTGGTTGTGAGCTGGGAACTGAACCCTGGTCCTTTGGAAGAGCAGCAAGTGCACATAATTGCTAAGGCATCTCTCCAGCCCCAGGTAATGCTTCTTTATGAACATTAATATCTTTATTTAAATAAAGCCTAAAATGCCTCTCTGGGACTCTATGGCCAAAGTTAAATGCTGATAGCAGTGTGGCAGGAAGACACGTTGGAAGAACTATTAGTCGAGCTCTTTAAAGTTTATGAGTGGCCTTGCTCACATCCTTAAAGAACCATACTCGATCATCAAGATGCTTGGGTACCCTGGGTCAGAGTAGCCACTGTGCTACTTTTTCAATAGGATTGAGCCCATGTCTTGTGGGTAACACCAAACTAAATGCTGTGAAGAACATGGAGGAACTAACAAAGGCCTCAGCTTGTCTAGTAAATATGTAGTAGACATCTGCAGTATTAAGCATGCACTGTGCCTAACTGTAGCGGTACAAACAAATAAGATGAGACCCTTCCTCCATGTGGGTGATGCTCTTGAGAATAGTACAGGCAAGGCTTCAGACAGTGGTACACATCCTGAATCCATGCTCTGACCTGGGTAGAGTTCTGACGAGGCCCACAGGAGGGGCAGGGAAGGTTTCTACATGTACTGGTTAAGGAATCCTGAAGGATGAGTAAAGGAAGAGACCCAGGGAGGGAAAATGAACACCACAGAGGAGGAACATGTGCTTAAGGCCAGGGAGCAAGGGAGACTTGGCATGTGCCAACCGCAGCACAGCCTTGCTGGAGGACAGATGGGCAAAGGGTGACTGAGTGTGGCAACAGCTGATGGTGAAGGGCCTGAGCTCCTGTCAGAGGGAACGGCCTTTGAGCGTGTGCTGAGCCCTGCATCTCAGTAGGCTGCAGCGCTTCACTAGAGAGATGTCTCGGGCTGTGGTGTGGAGAATGGATTGAGGAGGGCAGAAGAAAGCTAGAGCCCACCGCTGAGTTAATCCTGTTCAGTGGATTCCATGAGACCTGAATATCCAATTAGGATATCCAATAAGCGATTATCTTCTGTGAGCCAGGCACTCCTCGAGGCCTGGGAATCCGGCATGGACGGAGACTTAATTTTGATGAGGGGAACAAAATCAGAGAGAAAAATCAAAGCAGATGAGTGACTAGGGGCCTCCTTAGAGTCAGGATAAAGCTGAGCTCTCAAGGGTGAGACGTGGTAAGAAGGAAGAAATGCACCACAGGGTAGTGGCTGCAAAGTGGGAGAGAGGTTGGCCAGTCCAGAATCAGGGAGGAGGCCCGTGGGCCAGAATTCTGTGAGCATAGGAAGGAAGGAAAGTAAGACCCTGTCTACACAGCGCAGCTTTGGCTCAGGAGGGAATGAGAGAGTTTATTTTGAGCCAAATATGAGTGAGCATGGCCTGGATACAGATTCCTGTTGCTCTGAGTGACACATGCTGCTGTGGAAAAGGTCACAGGAACTCCTTTGGTCACAGATCAGAGGGATCATGAATCAGTGCATTACCCAGATACTTTGGTGGGGACACCAAGAATGTGGGTATGCTGGGTTTTTTGTTGGTTTTTTTGTTTTTGATTTTTGGTTTTTTTTTGCCAGCTTGACACAAGCTCAAGTCATCCAGGAAGAGAAAACCTCACTTGAGAAGATGCCTCCAACAGACTGGCCTGGAAGGAAGTCTCTGGGGCATTTTCTTGATTAATGATTGATGTGGGAGTGTTCAGCCCACTGGGGGCAGGGCCATCTCTAGGCAGGTGGTCCCAGGTTGTATAAGAAAGCAGGCTGAGCAAGCCATTAAGCAGCACCCCTCCATAGCCTCAGCTTTAATTCCTTCCTTGAGTTTCTGCCCTGACTTCCCTTCATGAGGAACTGGATGTGTAAGGCAAACCCTTTCCTCCCCAAGTTGGTTTTGGTTGTGGTGTTTTATCACAGCAATAGAAACCTGACTAAGACATGGGTTACAGCAAGGTGGGGAAATCTCTACTGTGGGTTCCAGATGCTGTCTTAGGACATTTGTAGTCTTGAGTCTGGGAGAAGCTGGTGGTTGGCTAAGTGAGTGGATGCCAGAAGTTTCACCTGCTAGACAGACATCCTAGTCAGGGAACGAGGTTGGGGTTAGATGGCTGCTGAGACTAAAGACAGCAGGAGATGATTTGGCTCTGGGTCTGCAGCCGTCCATCTCCACAGGCATGGAGCTTCTAGTCAGTTCCTCGATCTACAGGGCCTTCCACTCGGATGTGCCTTCTTTGGAGAACTTGCGTTTGCGTTCCCATTGTGTAGGGTTCAGAGGCTGGGAGGAAATGGAGAAGAAGAGGGAGGATGGAGTCAGAGGTTTCTAGGAAGCTGGTTTGGAAGGACATTTTGCTGTTTTTTAGGGAAGGTGATTGACAGGGCAGAAAGATAGTAACTGCGGTCTTCTATGAGCAGCTTGGTGGCTGGTTGGCCGCATTTGCCATTCCCAGTAACATATGCAGACTGCCAGATGCAGTTCTCTGGGGCACAGTGACTTCTCTGCAGCTACTACCAGGTATGCCAAACTTCCCAGAACTAGCCCTCGGCAAAACTGCCCTGGCTGCAGACTGGTTGTTGCTGGGCGTGGTTGTGCACACCCTTAATGCCAGCACTTAGGAGGAGGCAGAGGCAGGTGGTTCTCTTGAGTTCGAGGCCAGCCTGGTCTACACAGGTCCATACTAGCCAGGATAACATAGTGAGACCCACTTTCAAAAAGCCAAATTCCGGTCTCAAGTTGAGGGATCCCCAGTTGACTCTCACCTCTAAGCAGTTGGCTATAACTTCTGAGGTGCTCACTAGCCATTCAGGATGAGCAGTTGGCTAGAGTGACACCTGGAACTCAGGGACATGCTGTACTTGAAGGTGGCGTAAAGATACAGGCTAGAACCAGCGGAAGGGAAAGATGCAGGGCAGTCTAGGATGACCCAAACCCAAGCATCCATACCCCTTCCTTGGGAGCTCAGGTTGAAGTACTCTCTTGGCACAGTGTAGCAGTTTCTGGTTTGATGCCAGTATACCATCCGAGACAGCTCACCTAAGCTCCAGTGCAGACGAGTGTCTTAGGATTTTTATTGCTGTGATGAAACACCATGACCAAAAGCAACTTGGGGAGGAAAGGGTGTATTTCAGCCTATACTTCCACAGTCCATCATTGAAGGAAGTTAGGGCAGGAACCTGGAGGCAGGAACTCAAGCGGAGGTCATAGTGGAATGCTGACTACTGGCTTACTCCTCATGGCTTGCTTGGTCTTGCTTTTACTTGGCAGGTGGGACACCACTCACAGTGAGTTAAGCCATCCCCACACTGATCAAGAAAATACCACAGGCTTTCCCACAGGCCGGTTTGGTGGCCACATTTCCTTAATTGAGGTTCTGTCTTTTATACTGACTCTAGGTGGGGTCAAATTGTCGTGAAAACTAGCTGGCACAAGACTCAGTGGATCCTTGGCCGTGGGCTGAACACAGTCTGCAGCCTAGAGAGGTCAGAATGATACTGTGTGGCTCAAAGCCCTAACCTTCTAGTTACTGGCGAGGCTTACTGACATCCTGAGTCATCTTCATACAAACAAGAGGCCCATTCTGAGTCAGCAGCATCAGCTGCCAGATGGGGTCTTCAGAAAAAGGGCACTCGTCACTCAGGAGTTAAGGGCTGCCTTCCAGGAACAGAGGGCTGAGAACAGCTGAATTCTTGATTTCTGGAGTTTGGAAGTTCCTTCCAAGGACAGAGTCTCACTGTGTAGCCCAGGCTGGCTCTGAACTCGGGATTCTCCTGCCGCCATCCCCCAGCTGACTTTCAATACTGAAGGCATTTTCAGAGTTGCCATGCCAAAGATAGGGAGTTGAGGAAGCTGGATTTGTGGCTCCGAAGGCAGGCACTCCATCTGTGTTGAAAAATGGACATTTTCGTATTACCAGCTTGTAGATGTGTGGGTGAGATTGTTTCAGAAGTGTGTAGAATGGGGAAGAGAGAAGCCTGGACAGCCTCTTCTGTGCCTCCGATGCCATCTGGGAAGCCACAAGCTGGCATATCCTCTAACAGGTTTCTTCCACCCACCACTCCCTGTCCTGTGGAGGCTACAACCAACTCCCCTCCCCACTTTTTATTCAAGCAGTATCTCCTTTTATTTGTTTCGAGACAGGGTTTCTCTGTGTAGCCCCTGGCTGGCCTGGAACTCACTCTGTAGACCAGGCTGTCCTCAAACTCAGAGATCTGCCTCCTGAGTGTGCAGTTACTCCTGGCACTAAGCTATTTTTTTTAGTGAAAATACTTTCATTTTGAGTACTTGGAATTGTTAATTATTCAGAGACTAAAAATAATTCCTTGAAAAATAAAGAACTCACGTGTTGAGTTTCTGTGTTCCAAATGACTTACTGGTTTACTTTTTACTTGATTTTAAGATAACATCTCACTACATAGCTCAGGCTAGCCTCCAGCCGTTGGTCCTCCAGACTCAACCTTGAGTGCTGGGATTCCAAGAATACACCACCGTGCCCTACCTCAATGCCTTGTGTCTTTGTGTTTGTTTCCTTTGAAACACAGTCTCAGTGCCCAGCCCTGGATGGCCTGGTATTGCAGTCCAGGAGAGAAAGTTACAGACTACCATACAAGTAGTATGCCAAGTTGGAGGTCTTTATTAGTTGGCAACCAAGAGTAGGCTCTGGCCCCAAAGAACTCTTGGCCCGTCTACTGTAATGAGATTGGTGACTGCCCTAATTGTCATCAGAGATACTCTATCCAGTAACTGATGGAAGTAGATACAGAGATCCACAGCCAAGCCGTGGGCTGAGCTCCAGGAGTCTTGCTAAGGAAAGGGAGGAGGGATTGTATGAGTCAAGGGGGTCATGATGGGGGAACCCACAGAGACAGCTGACCTGAGCTTGTAGGAGCTCATGGACTCTAGACCAACAGTTAGGGAGCCTGCCTGGGACCGACCGAGGCCCTCTGCCTGTGTGACAGTTGTATAGCTTGGTCTGTTTGTGAGGCTCCTAGCATGGGATCAGGACCTGTCCCTGGCGATTAGCTGGCTTTTGGGAACCTGTTCCCCATGCTGGATTACCTTGCCCAGTCTTGAAGCAAGGAGAGGAGCTTGGTCCTGCCTCATCTTGATGTGCCAAGCTTTGTTCAAGCCAGTGGGAGGCCTGCCCCTTTCTGAATAGAGGCAAGGAGAAGTGGATGGGGAGAGGAGTAGATGGGAAGGAGAGGAGGGAGGGGAAACTGCAGCCGCTAGGTAAAATAAATGAAAAAAATGTTATTTAAAAAAAAAAAAAAACACCATGGTGACATCATTGTCAGGTGTAGGTCATGGGACCTGTGTGGCTTTTTTTTTTTTTTTTTTTTTTTGCTTACATATGTGGACTATGGTTAGGGTCATGGGAAATCCCAAATGTGTTGTCCAAGAGAACATAGTCGTCGTCGGGTGCTGGGGGCTGAGAAGTGCCTGAGCAGACACAGATTGGAGTCCCGGTAAGATGAGGACAGGATAGTGTCAACTCGTCACTTCACTGGAACACCGAGAATAACCCAGGCTCACCTTGACTGTGTGACAGTTTGCTTCAAAGTGATTTTTGGAATGTTCTTTGCAGCTTTGAGTTTGAGTTTGAAAAGTGGGAACCTTGAAGCATCAACTTGAAAACTGAAGGGAAAGATACTGGCTTAAGCAATGTAGAAAATCTATTTCGAACCCCATTCTGAGCCTCGTTTATGGGGTAGAGAGTTTATTTCCTCCTGTTCAGTCACTGTAGTTTATTTTCCTTGCCACAAAACTTCAAATGTTATAGATTAAAAAGACACATCCTGTGTGGACTGTCTGCAGTGTTCTTGCTACATTTTATGGTGGTTTTTTGTTGTTTTTTTTTAACTTAGTAAACACCTTAGCTTTAAATTGGCCTTTAAAAGCAGCCTGTTTTTTCTGCTCTTTATCATAATCAAACAAACCAAAAGGGCACAGTCCACGTTCTTACTTGCTGCCTTGCCCTCCAAGCCCAGTGCATTATTGGAGCCAAGTAAATAAGCTTGTGTGTGAAGCAGGGTGGACCTCTGGGGTTGCAGGAAGGGAAAGCAGAGGAACGGGGAGGCAGCTGGTTGCTGGGAAGATCTGCCTGGAAGTGGACCAGAAGGAGCAGCTTAGCTTGGCTGATGGGATGCTGTGAGTCCTGGCAAGTGGGAGACAGCCAGTGCATTTTAGTGATCAGGGTCAGCTGAGGCTGTAGGATAGCCATGTTGCTGCTATGCTTCTATTTATTGAACGTTTTTTATGCTTTATTTCTTGTTGTTAGACGTGCTATAGTGTGATGGCGAAACAGACTTTCAGATGAAAAATACTGCGTAAGACTCACTACTGCTTTTTGTTTGTTTGTTTATAATGATGTCATTTCCTCCTTCCCTCCCCTTTAAGCCTTCCCAAATGCTTAAATTCCTGGCCTCTATTTTCATTAATTGTTGTTATAAATAGGGAAGGGCACACCAGTTGATTACCAATACCAAATGATCAGCCCTGAAAATATACAAATAGCATTATAGAGACTGAGCAGGTTGTACTTACGTATTTAGGAATACACACACACACACACACACACACACACACACACACACACACACGGAACACAAAAAGGGGGAAAACTTTTGAGTGCTGAAGGTGAAAATGTGGTTTAGTGGTAGAGCATTTGCCTAGTTTGTGCCTGTCTGGTTTTCATTTCTGCCACCACCACCAAAGAAAGTATTTTCCTCTTCCATTTTTCATCCTACATGCATATGTATTTTACCTACCAAACCCAATATCATATGTACAATTGCCGTATCTGATTTCTTACACAGACACTTACATTTCTTCACCAAGCTTGTACCATTATTAGATTAAAAATGTATGCTTATAGAATTCCACAGATTTGACACTCGTATACTCTTATTTATTTCACTCTTTGAATGTGCCCCAATTTTGGAGAGTTAGATTGTTTCTAATTGTGTCATTAAATTCCAAAATTACTTACTTAACTTCTCACTTTGAAGTGGCAGTAAAAACATGTCACTTTCTACTCGTCTTGAAATTGTGTCAGGACAATTAAGGAAAATGAAGAGAGCCGGATTCTCTTTCCCCTCCCTCCCTCCCATCTAAGGCTGCGCATGCAAAGCATACTCTACCACACTGTGCCCAGACTTTGTATCTCCTGAGTCTCAAAGTCCTATTATCCCAATTCCAGGCAAAACCAGTGAGGTCCAGAGGAGTGTCAAAGGTGCTGACCTGACCAAGGGCTCTCCAGCTCCACCATCTGGTGAGGTTACAGAGTATAGATAGGCCTGAGGTACTGGCGTGTCCACCCATGCCCTGATGGGGGCCCTGGGGACAGGCACAAGGAGCCACAAAGCAGTTCCTAGATGTGCCTCTGTGAACAAGAATGGAGCTAGGCAGTATGAAGGGAGTCCTAACAGGGTTTGACTGTATCTGTAGGACGTGGGATTTAGTAGAACAGAAGCTGCTGTTTGGACAGCCCTAACATTGCCAATCACTGCTGACTAAACTCAGTGGGGGGGACTAAAGAAATCATTCTTAAGGTCTCACTATGTTGCCCTGGCTGGCGTGGGATCCACTATGTAGAGTAGGCTGACCTTGAACTCAGATTTCTCCCTGCCTCTGACTCTGCTTCCTGAGGACTGGGATTTAAGTCATGCACCACCAGGGCAGGCTAAGAAATCACTGTTGAAAAGCAGCCTCTCTCCTAAAGTGACTTTGCTGGTGTGAGTATGCCCCTTACCTCTCTCCACCAGAGCCTTTTTGGAAAGAACTGATCAAGGAAGAACTTGTCAGTTATATTTACAATGATTAATTACCCAGAAAGAGTCAGCAGAAGATTGTGAAATGATACAGTAAGAGAAAGGGGGAGAAGAAACCAGCAAAACTTGATAGCAAGGACTTGAAGATAGAGACCACATAGATCACAAATAGCCAGGCACAGTGGTGAGGCCTGAAACCCCATCACTCAAGAGGCTAAGGCAGGAGGATCGAGTTTAAGGCCAGCCTCAACTACACAGTGAGACCGTGTCCCCAAAATAAAGAGTATTTGCCAGTTTGGAAGATAGACTTTTTAAAATTTAATTTATGTTTATGAATATGAGTGCTTGCCTGCAGGTCTGTCTGTGTACCAGAAGAGAGCAACAGATCGCCTGGAACTGTCCAGTGGATGTGCACCTCCACCTGGGCACAGATCCTTTGCAAGTGCTCCTACTCACTGTGGTAGTTTGAAAGAAAATGGCTCCCAAAGGTCCATAGGGAGTGGCACTGTTAGGAGGTGTGGCCTTGTTAAAGTGGGTGTGGTCTTGTTGGAGGAAGTGTGTCACTGTGGGGCGGGCTTTGAGGTCTTTGCTCAAGCTATACCTAGTGTGGTACAAGTTGCTTCTGCTGCCTGTGAATCAAGATGTAGAATTCTCAGCCCCTTCTCCAGCACCATATCTGCCTGCATGCTGCCATGCTCCCCGCCATGATGATAATGGACTAAACCTCTGAAACTGTAAGCCAGTCCCAATTAAATGTTTTCCTTTATAAGAGTTGCCATGGTCGTGGTGTCTCTTGTAGAAACCCTACACTGAGCCATCTCTCTAACCCCAGTCTGTGCTTTTTAAAAAGAGATAGAGGAAGGCCACAAAGGGAAAGGAAGCAAGAGTCGACAGAATTTAGAAAAGAAAGTAGGACCAAACAGGGTTCAGCATCCTGCAGGTTCATCTGTGGAAAGCACAGAGGAAGAGTTGGACAGGCGGGGAAATGGAAACAGTGGGGAGAAATATGTCACGTGTTGGAGGGGAAGAGGCGGCCAGGGAGGACAAAGCAAACATGCAGCACTGGTGTCCTAACAAAGAGAAGGGGACGGGTGACACAGAAACTTGTCACTGAAAATTCAAGGATAAAGGGAAATTTGGGTATACAAATTGAAAGGACATAGTTGGTCCCAGGGAATGTTAACCCAGCAAAACCGTTAGCCTGAAGTAACACTATGAAAACATGATATGGCAGAGCAAACCTGTAATCCCATCAATTAAGAGGAAGAGGCAAGAAGATCAGAGGTTCAAGGTCATCCTGGGCTACATAATGGGTTTGAAGCCAGCCTGGGATCCATGAGACCATTTGTGTGTGTATACACATGCACTAATTCTGAGCCACTGAGATGGCCTGGTATGTAGAAGCAGTTTGGACATAAGCCTGATGATCTGAGTTCGATTCCTGGAATCCATGTGAAGAGGGGGAAAGAGCCAATTCCACAAAGTTGCCCACTGAACTCCGTGCATGTGAGGTGTGCACAGAAGAATAAAAAGTATAGAGCAGTATGACATTGTAAGACTTAGCACTGGGGATATAGCTAAGTGGTAGAGTGATTTCATAGCATACATAGCCCCTCAGTTTCAGAGAGAGAGAAGAGTAGGGAGATGGATCGCAGGACTTAATAAAGGAGCCAGTGGGCATTACGGATCACATGACCTGAAAGGAGAGTCATGGGTTTCCATGATCACATGTGAAACTCAGGACCATGGTGGTACATACCTGTAATGCCAACGCTCAAGAGGCTGAGGCAGGAGGATCACAAGTTAGAGCTAATCTAGGCCTACAATAGTGGTTTGCATATTAGCCTGTCACAAATTTTTTTAAATTTTGAATGATGCTTATAGAATATTCTAAGTGATTTACATGTTAACTTATTTTATCGTATTAAAGGCATTGTCGTAGTCACTGTTCTCACTGTTCTGTGAGGAGACACCACAACCAAGGCAACTTTTTAAAGAGAAAACATTTAACTGGGGGATTATTTACAGTTTAGAGGCTTAGTCCATTATCACCACGGGAGAGAGCATGGCAGCACACATGGCTCTAGAATAGTAGCTGAGAGCTATATCCTGATCTGAAGGCCAAGAAAGAGAGAGCCTGAGCCCGTCCTGGGCTTTTGAACCCTAGTGCCCACCCCTAGTGACACACCTTCTCCAATAAGGCCACACTCCAGTGAGTCCACACCTAATCCTTCTAATCCTTTCAAATAATGCCACTCCCTGGCGACTAAGCATTCAAATATATGAGCTTATGCTGGCATTCTTATTCAAACCACCGCTGAAGAGGAACTATTTAACCCGGCCTTTAGATAGAAGTGGGGCATGGCAGTGATTTAACCCGGCCTTTAGATAGAAGTGGGGCATGGCGGGGTACGGCTTTAATCCTAGTACTCGGGAGGCAAAAGCCAGCCAATTGAGGCCAGTCTGGTCTGTGGAGTGAGTTCCAAGCCAGCCAAGGCTATAAAGCTAGTCTTCATCTCAAAAGAAAATGTGTGTGTGTGTGTGTGTGTGTGTGTGTGTGTGTGTGAGAGAGAGAGAGAGAGAGAGAGAGAGAGACAGAGAGACAGAGAGACAGAGAGAGAAACAAGAAAAAAAATGTCAGAAATGCTATCAGTGGAACTCGCATTTATTTACTGTAGGACCAAGGCTACATAACACTACAGCACAAAGTGTATTGGATGTAGCAGCGCAGGCTGACGTGTAATGAAGTAATGATTGATTGTGTAATATAATGACCTAGTAATGATATGATAGTAGTAACATGGCACATGAAAAAAAAAATGAGAGAAAGGTAGTGGAGGCATCTTAGTGGAGGCTTTCTTTTATATAGCTAGAAGCAAAATGTATCTATAAATATGTGTCTATTCCAATCTGGTAAGCTGGACTGGGGATGGGTCTCAGTAGAGAGCTTGCATAGCATGCAGGAAGCCCTGGCTTAACTCCAGCATCATGTAAACTGTGCACACCTGTAACCTCAGCCCTGGGTGCTGGAAGTGAGATGATCAGAAGTTCAAGGACATCTTCAACTACGTAGAGATTTTTGAAGTCACCCTGAGCTACATGATAAATCAACAAATAGAGCTGAGTTTTGTAATACATCCCTGTAATCCTACCGCTTAGGAAGTGGAAATAGGAGAATTGAGAGACCTGGGTTCAAGACCAGCCTGGGCTTCATAGTGATACTGTCTCAAAATACACAACCCCATAAGTGTGTTTATGAAAGAAAACTACCCAAAAGCTCAGGAGAAGTATACACAGCATACCATCACGGTTACTCATTGCAGAACATCAGTAGATAGTACACAGAGACGTAAATAAGTTGTCCTGTGTTGGAGTTAAGAAAGTCACCCTGTGAACCTCCCAGTTAAAAGCAGGACACACACACACACACACACACACACACACACACACACAGGGGGGAGGGGGAAGAATGAATCAAAGAAGCATTCCCAAAAGCAGGACATAAGATGCATGAACACAAGTATATCAGATATATCCAAACTCTTTTTTTTTTTTTTTTTAATTGAAACAGGGTCTCACTACTCCTGGCTGGCCTGGAACTCATATTGTAGACCAGGCCGGCCTCAAACTTACAGGTGTGCACTACCGTATCCGATTTCCACACTTTGTATTTTTAAGTTACTCATATAGGTGTGTGTATATACAGGCACATGAGTGCTATGTCCCCAGAGCCAGTAAAGGGCATTGGATGTCCTGGAACTGTAATGCCAGGCAATTGTGAGCCTGCTAATGTGGGTGCTGGGAACTGAACCTGGGTCTGCTACCAGAGCAGGAAGTGCTCTGGATGGCTGAGCCATCTCTCTGGCTCCCCAGAGTTTGTTTTGTTTTGTTTTTGACAGAGAACATAGAAAGACTTTATTCTCTCAGTAAACACTCAGGCTCCTGCCTCAGGATAGTGTGACAGTTTCCTCTTTGATGCATTCATTCCTTTAAATAAAAGTTCAAGCTAACTAAAAACAAAACTCTTTGCTGCTTGTAATGAGTGTCACCCTCTCCTTTCCCTCCTCCACTCTCCCTTCACTTTGTTGTACCCCTGAGGACTGAAGCCAGGGTCTTCTACATTGCAGACAGGTGCCTGAAAGTAGTTCTTAAACAATTCTTGGAGCACGAGGGAAGGAATGTGGAATGTTTAGAAATTAAAAATGAAATCCAGGAAGCAGAGATGTATTTCAAAGCAGTGTGCAGCATTTTGTTGTTTTAAATAGTATAATGTAGAACAGGATTGAAGCACCCAGAAGTGAATGGAATATTCCTTCGTGGATTGCAGAGTAAACAATCGGGCAAAAGGAGGGCTACAGCTAAGTAGTAGATCAATAAACAGGAAACCGTTTGGTGAAATGAAAGCTATCGGGGCTAGAGAGATGGCTCAGCAGAGGTTAAGAGCACTGGCTGCTCTTCCAGAGGTCCTGAGTTCAATTCCCAGCACCCACATGGTGGCTTACAACCATCTGTAATGAGATCTGGTACACTCTTCTGGCCTGCAAGGACACATGCAGACAGAACACTGTATGTATAATAAATAAATAAATCTTAAAAAAAAAAAAAAAGAAAGAAAATGAAAGCCGTCGGTGTGGTCTTGTCCACCAAAGCACAAAGATGGAAGAAATGAAGTAGAAGTCCAGAATCTAAAAACCGGAAGCAGGTCGTGACGGCACGGGTAGCATGCCTATGCAAATCTGAGGTCTTAGAAAAAAGTGGATTTAATTCTAGGAAGATAGGAATGGCCAAATGTGGCCCCAGAAAACATTTTCTGTAATTTTAATAGAGCATAATTTGCCATTCTTTACCCTAAAAATACCAGGCACTAGTGATTTTTTCTTTCAAGTGAGAAATGTTCCCTGCACTAGGGATGCAAGTAAGGACTTTGCCCATTAGGTAAATGATCTCCTTCTGAGCTGTACCCCCTCCTTCTGAGCTGTACCCCCTCCTTCTGAGCTGTACCCCCAGCCCCTCGCTGGTGGAGTCTAGACAGGCGCTTCACTCTTGAGCCGTAGCTGTAGCCGCCCAAACTCTTAAAAAAACAAACAAACCCAAAACCAAATACTTTAGTGGTTTCAAACCATTGTAGAACACATTCTACAAAGCCGTTGCAGAACCAAATACTCCGGTGGTTTCAAACCGTTCTAGAACACATTCTACAAAGCCGTTGTAGTGCCGACATAGAGCTGCAGCTGGTTTTCCTTGTGTTACTTAGCATCTGTGCAGTGACTGAGAACACAGAACTGGCCAATGCTGAACTCCTAGAGGAAACATGTCTATACACACACACACACACACACACACACGCACGCACGCACACGCACACACACACACACACACGACATACAGATTATAACCTGAAGTCCTGAAGCCCTCCTCCTCATAGAGTATATTTTATTTTATGAAAGGTAAGTTGAGGTTCAAAAGGATTGAGTGATGTCACTGTTTCTCCATGCTACAGCTGGAGTGGGAACCCTGTCCAGCTGACGTCAGAGCTGAGGTCCTTGCTACACTGACCCTGTTCTGTTCATCTTTGTGTGAGAGCTTTTCAGGGCGACTGACTCCACCTAGGACCCACGAACGCTGGGCATCTTGACTTTGTCGCAGCCCTGTGCTTGTGCACAGGTGACTGCATGTATACTGGGCGCACTGCGTTTCGGACACGAGGCCTCTGCAGCTCTGAGATCACAGGTGTGGACTACCAGACCCAGTTCCTAGCTCAGATCTTCACAAGGCGGCCTTCTTCAGTCCTCATCCCGCCTGGGGACTTGAGGACAACAAGCCTTCACCCCGTACCTGACTGGTTTTTGTGCCTTAGCTGTGCCTTTGGCTTCTCTGCGCCTCTGCTGATGCAGACGCTCTGCCGTTGATGTTTGCACCTTTGCTCCCATCTAGGGGACGCGTCCGCTGTGCCCTCTTCCTTTTGAGCTACTGTAGTCCCTGTTCTTCTCTCATGGTTCTTTCTGGAACCCTTTCCAACTGGGCTTGAGTATGCAGTCCTGCTCTAAAAAGGCGTTTAGTAAAATGACCAGTGATCTCCAAGATGCTAAACCCGGTGGTAGTCACTCAGCCTTGCTTGGACTTGGTCTTCCAGGACATACTTCTTTGGGATTGGCTCCTGCCTCTGCCACTGAGCCCAAGGGGCTTCTAATGCTGCTCCTCCGCCTCTGACCTCTTGATGGCTGAAACCCCAGGTCTCTTCCATCCACCCTCGTTTTTAAGATCTGCATGCTGGTGGCTCCCAGTGAGGACCCCACTCAGGTATTCCCCTGAAATCCAGACCTGTGCATCAGCCCCTTAGTTGGCCACCTTCTGGTGTCCAGTGGGCATTTCAGATGCAGCAGGCCAAAGCCCTGGCAGCTGGGAGCCACCTCGGCGTTTTTCACATCTGCAACTCACAACTTCATGTCTGGCTGGCATAGGCCAGAAGGCTTTGAAAGATCTTGTTCGTTCAGACCCTACATGAAGTCAGTCGCTCAGCAAATCCCACTCTTACACACGTGCGATGTCCAGAAGGTGACTGTCTCGAGACTGTGCCTTTTCTCTGCCTGTGTGACTGCCGCAGCCCCTAATGCAAGCCCAGCTTTGCTGCTTTTTTTTTTAAACCGAGTATAAACAGTGGCTTTCGTTGTGAGATGTCAAACATGCCGTCATTGTGCTCGGCTCCATTCACCTGCCACGACTCTTTGTTTACCCCAGCTCTGTCTTGCTCCCCTTCCCTCCAATCCCCTCCCTCCACTCCACATAGCCACCCTTTCCTGTCTCACATGTGTGTGCTGTATGTATAGATCCTGCACGTGAGGGAGTGTCTGCACTGTTGATCTTTCTGAGGCTGGCTTATTTCACCCAGTGGTCCAGGCGGACTGCTCTGAACTCTGTAAACCTCTAGGGGCTGGAGGGGTGCCTCAGTGGTTAAAAGTAGTTATTGTAACTCCAGCTCCGTGAGATCTGACACCTTCTTCTGCCCACCATGGACACCTGCACAAACATAGCCTACACTCACACGTGTACACGTAACTATATAAAGTATACGTACTATATAAGGGTGTGTGTGTGTCCAAGCATGATGGTACATGTCTATAATCCTAGCATGAGGCAGAAGCACAAAGATCAGTCAGTGCCCGCCAGCCTGGCCTACCGAGTGAGTATAAAAACAAACTCCTAACTCTCCTCTGCACACTTCACTCTTCCTAGCTGTCAAGTACAGGCCCAGAATGAATCTGTGTCACCTATGGGAGCAGAAGAGGCCCCCTCTATTACCTCCTTCCTGCCCTTAGTATCCACTCTTCCTGTACCCTCATCTGCACTCAGGCCGCCTTGCCTTCCTGCCTATTTCTGGTACTTGTGTGTGGTTCTGTATGATTGGCAGGTCCTTCCCTCAGGTATCCACTGGCCACAGTTACCTCCAGATCTCTGCTCAGAGACCATCCCATCACATTGTCTTTTTTTTTTTTTTTTTTAGACACAGTTAAACTATATATACCTATATCTAGCCTGGAACTCACTATGCAAACCAGGAATTCACAGAGATCCCCCTGCCTCAGCCAAGTGCTGAGATTAAAGGTGTGCACCACCACACCCACACCCAGCTACTTTAAAAAAAATTTTTTTTTAAATTTATTTTACGCATGTGTTTTACCTACGTGTGTGTGTGTGTGTGTGTGTGTGTGTGTGTGTGTGTGTGTGTGCGCGCGCGCACGCGCCACATGTGTACCTGGTAACAGTGGAAGTCAGAGGTCAGGGTTAGATCCCCTGGAACTGGACTTAGGAGCTGCCACGAGCATTTTCCTTTGTTTTCCATACACTGTTCCTTCTTGTTCCTCTGGATCTAGGACTGGCTTCTTAGACTCCTTTGTTTCCACCTACTCCAAGCTTGTTCGGCTCTCCTGGCTTCTTCCTAGTCCGTTTCCATGGGCTTCTGTTTCGCCAGTACGGCTTTATAGGTTTCCTGCTGCAGGATCCGCAAACTTCTTCAAATCAAGGTGTCTCTGGAATAGCCGGGGTTGATCCGCAGCTGCCGATGGCTTCCAGGCAGGCCCAGTGCGAGCTGGTAGAGCCTGCAAGACTTAACCTTCTCACCAACGCTGCTTGTCAGCTGTCACGTGTCACAGCTCTAATCAACTCCGGGGCAGGAATCCTCACATCTAACAGATGGATGTGAATTTAACCAGACAATAAACCATGTACGTGCCGTAAATATGTTTGCCAAGGGCATGGTTCCCAGTGTGGGCTTTTCTGCACAGCTGTCTTCCCTTGAACTCCAGTTTCTTGGTGAGATGATTTGTTAGCCTAACTCTGTAACAGCGTTTCAGAGAGCTAATGGGTCGTCGGCATCTCCATTCCCAGCAGCCTAATTATTGGGGGTAGGGAGAGAATAGTCTATCAACGCGAGTTACTGATATGAGATATTTTAAATGAGCTTGATGTGTTCCCAAACTGGGTGTCATTTGTCTCGAAGGGCGTAATAACCTTTCAGGCATGGCCAGCCACTTGCTCGCACACCCCTGGGGTACAGACCAGGGACTGTGTTTTCACCTTTTAGTATTTAAATTACTATCCAAACTATTACTGCAGTGCTTTTAGGGATGCAGATCTCTAAAACTACAATGCACAGGATCTAGAGAGATGGGTTGGAGGTCAAGAGCACTGGGTGCTGTCCTAGAGGACCATAGTTCAGTTTCCAGCACCTGTATTGTCTGCTCATAACTCCCTGGAACTCTAGCATCCAGAGGCCTGACACCCTCTGCCGGCTCTGCAGGTTTGTGCTTGTGGGTCCGTACACACACACACACACACACACACACACACACACACACACACACACACACACGAGAATCCAGTTCATCCGTCTGTCTGCTTCTTTCTGTCATTATTTTCAGACACGTTTTTATTCTTTCACCAAACACTGCTCTCCCCTCCAGGACCTATGCAAATTAAAATGGGGAGTATCTGTCCACTTTGCATTCTACAGAGGGTAACTTCGACGGATGTACATTTTCATTGGTGCAAACCACCAGCCAGAGTATAAATTGCTGTAGAACTGGGAAAGTGTTTGAGTGAAGCAGATGTTCTCTTAGCGTGAAGCAGATGTAAAACTTGCGAGTGTCTGTCTAATAAAGGATAGCATTTGGTTCGAGACAGCTGGTGCCAGGATTACCAATTAATCATGTTTGAATGCGTTTTTCACTAATTAGATCCCCCTTTGGTTTTTACTGTTCTGGGTGTAGTAAAGAAGGGGGAAGGGCGTAAAACCTTTCCACTTTTTACACTTTGAATAACCCCCATCTTTATAAGACTTTTTTTTTTTTTTTAATTCGTAGAATCCTATTGGAAATGAAGCCCAAAGATGTGAATGAATGACTGAGCTGGCTCCCTCACTGAAACTATAGGTTTGAAGTTAGGGTATTCTGGAAGGCAGTAGCTGGCATTGTGAACACTCAAACGCAGCTGGAAAAAAGAGGAGTGTAATTACACTTAATGTGGGTTTATTTTTGTTTTATTCTTTTGCATGGACAAAAGCTAGTATTTGCTCAGTTATCATCCATAGGCAGTCTCCACGGTTATCTGAGTGGGAGTTTGAACAGGACAGAAACATGGGGTACCAGTTTGGTTTTATATGCTCAAAAGCGATAGAGCATATGTTCACAAAGATGAAAGATGGCTAGGTTGGTGTCATTGTTGAGAAAGGTCACCTCTTAGCTGCACCACTATGGAAGCAGAGGAAGCGGGCTGGCCCCAGAGTCCTTTCCAGGAAGCAAGGGTGCCAAGGCTGATAGTTGTGGTTTTGTTCTGTTTTGCTTTTGCACTACAGGGATGGAACCCATGTGTAGGCCAGGCTAGTCCGCACTCTTGGGCTGCATCTACAGCAGTATTTGTTGTTGTTTGTCCTCTTTTTCAGGACACTGAGCCATCTCTCCAGCCCATAAGTGGTCTTTTAATAATGTTTATTACTCTTTGGAAAAATCATGGCAGGTAGGGATGAGCAAAGATGTGCTGGGGTGAGGATTTGTAGCAAGCAGTGTGAGTGTTTATGACCTCCCCGGCTACCTGAGGAGGTGGTGATGTGCATGATACCACTTTTTACACAGTGTGAGCTCAGCTCTAGGACCTGGCTTTTAGAACACTGAATAAAGGAGTCTGTAATGGCATAGACTGAAGCTTTTCAAATCACTTATAGACAAATGCATGTGGAATGTCTTCACCACTGAGTCGTCTCTCCAGCACTCTTGAGATTTAATAGTACTTGGTCCAGTTTGGAGTTTTGAGAGTTTTTGTTTGTTTGTTTTGTTATTGTTGTTTTTGTAGTTGTAATTTGTGTGAAACCATGAACTTCGATATACCCACTTAAATGGAACAAGTTCCGTCAGGTTTTAACAATGGTTTCTTACAAAATCACACTTAACAAAAGTAGAGAGAATAATGGGCACCCCTGGGCATCCAGCCTGTCTTCCAGCGTCAGCACCCTCAGCCTTCATTTGGTTGTTTTGAGGCAGGATCTCTCCGTATAGTCTCCTGACCAGACATGATCCCCTGTCTCAGCCTCCTGCTGCTGGGATTGCAGGCACTTGCCTCCATGCCTCCCTGTGTCAAGACTGCAGTGTTTGCAGGGTTTTCTTTTCTTTCCTAAGTTCTGTAGTTGTGCGTCTTGTTTCTATAGCAATGGTGGGTGTTTCAACAAAACTAGGTCAAGTAAATCCAGTAGTTCATTCTCACTTTGTTTCAGGAAGTAGAGCGAGAAATCTCATTCAGGACGGAATGTGGACTGTACTATTCATACTACAAGCAGATGCTGCAGGCGCCGACCCTCCTGCAAGGTAATCATAACTGCTGCAATCTGGGCGCTGTTACCTGCTTGCTCTGCTGTGGGTCAAGGCCTGCTCTGCACTGATGCATTGGGTGTGTGTGTGTGTGTGTGTGTGACAGAGACAGAGAGAGACACAAATGCCTGCATTTGTTTTTTGTTTTGTTTTGTTTTTTGAGGCAGAGTTTCTCTGTGTAGCCCTGGCTGTCCTCACTCTTTAGACCAGGCTGGCCTCAAACTCAGAAATCCACCTGCTTCTGCCTCCTCCAGTGCTGGGATAAAGGCGTACACCAACACACCTGGCTCATAATACTAAATGTGTGAATGTTTTGTGTACCATGTGTGTTCCTGGTGCCTGTGGAGGTCAGAAGACAGTACCGGGCTCCCTAGGACTAGAGTTAGAGACAGTTGTGAGCTGCCGTGTGAGTTCTGGAAATCAAACTGGGGTCCTCTAGACGACACCAGTGCTCTTAACTGCTGAACCATCTCTCCAGCTCCCATAGCTCCTGGTTTTATTTTATCAGACTGTAATCCCATTCAAGGTACCTCTGGAGCCAACCTGTTTTCTCAGCTTTCAAGGAGGGAAACAGAGGCAAAGGAGGCAGGTGATGTCCCGAGAAACACTGAGCAATGAAATTCCCACAGCTTCCAACACCTTCCACGTAGTCACCGTGGGGCACGAGAGGCAGCAATACAGTAGCCTGAATCTGTGTCTTGGATGTGCTGGCCCTTTCTTCTTGACAGTTTAGCTTAAGAGCTTTAATCTCCAACTCTGTCTTCATCATACTGGCTAATTCTGAAACTATTTTCAGCATCAAAGCCATACATCCTGATTTGGCAAGAGTCAGGGTCCCTCAAAATTTAAGTAACCTCTCAGGATGCTGAGGGCAAGTTTGGTATCGTGGAGCTGGGTCTTTGTCCCCTTGGTGCTGACTTAAGCCCAGGTCAGGGGTTCTCAAAACCAGCAGTTCCTCAGAATATACCTGTGACGGAAGCATGTTCTTAGGAGTGTCTGTCTCGTCGTGTGCAATAGCACTCCCTCTATCGGGAGCCGTCGGTGGGCGTGACATCAGGTGGATCTGTGTTTCTGCAAATCCCAGTCCGTGTGTACTCCTGCTACACGGCAAAAACAACCAACGCGGTTGACGGGCTGACACCGGATGAGCAATCCTGTGATGAGTCCTTTTGAGGAAGAAATTAGCTTTTAAAATTCTTTGTCAAATTTCATATGTGTATATAATGCATTTTGGTCATTTTTATCTCCCTCGTTATCCACTCTCATCCCCCTGCCTCCACTAAACCTTGTTTTCTTCCCAACGAGTTTCATTATGTGCTTTCACATCTTTTTAGGTTTGCTTCATTTTGTTTGTGACCACCGAGTTAAATCGAGGTTGCCTTCATAATCGTTTGTGGGTGGTGTTTACTGGAGCATGGGCAACTTCACAGTGGTTATACCATTGACGGAAATCAATCCGCCTGCCCCAGCAAACATTAACTGCCATAGCTTCTCAGGGCATGTGCGTGGGGTGGGAGGGGCTCTGGTTTTTAATGGCCCCTTCTCATTGTCTGAAAAGCCTCCACGCTGGTTTCCACACTGGCTGCCCCAGTTTACACGCCCACCAGCTGTAGAGGGGAGTTCTTCTTCTCTGCAAATCCTCTCCAGAATTTGCTGTCTTTTGTTTTCTTGATGATGGCCAGTCTGACCTGCATGAAGTCGAATCTCCAAGTCATTTTAATATGCATTTCCCTAATGGTTAAAGATGTTGAGCATTTTAAAAAAGATTTGTCAACTATTTGTGTTCTTCCTTTTGAAAATTTTGTTCGACAGTTTATAAACCCGTTTACTGGTTAGCAGTTTTGTTTTTATGGTGTTCAATTTCTGTAGTTCTTTATATATTCTAGCTATCCATCGTCTGTCTGAGGTGCAGCTGGTAGTTTTTTCCCCACTCTGTGGTCTTTTGTGTCTGCTCTGTGATGTGTTTCCTTTCCTGCACACAAGCTTTTTAAATTCATGCCATCACGTTTGTGAGTCTGGGGGCCATACTGTCGGGGTTCTGCTCAGAAGTTCTTATGTGTACCTATATTGTGACATGGTTTCCTCTAGCAGGTGTCATTGCAGGTTTGGGCTGGTTTTTTATTTTGTTTTTGTTTTTGTTTTTTGAGACAGGTTTCTCCGTGTACTCCTGGCTGTTGGGGAATTCACTGTGTAGACTCACAGAGATCCACCTGCCTCTGCCTCCCGAGTACTGGGATTAAAGGCGTGCGCCACCACTGCCGGCAACCTTTTTTTTCTCACACGTGTTTCTGATGTTTTTGTCAGATGTCAGGTTGCCATATTACATGGGTTTATTGTGGGTCCTTTGTTCTTTCCCATTGTTCTGCTTGTCCGTTTTTTGTCTCACTGTCAT
This sequence comes from Peromyscus californicus insignis, assembly GCF_007827085.1. Classification (NCBI taxonomy): domain Eukaryota; kingdom Metazoa; phylum Chordata; class Mammalia; order Rodentia; family Cricetidae; genus Peromyscus; species Peromyscus californicus. The sequence goes on from NW_026294562.1 coordinate 158,181,381, forward strand.
GCTGTCTGTCACTATGGCTCTACAATTTACTCCGAGGTCACTTATTTTGTCCACACTCTCAGCGTAATACTAAAGAGTTTATGCATCGTGTTGAATGAATGGAGAAGTATGGTGATCATTTTTTCTCTGATTTTTTCCCCCAAAATATCCTTAGGTTTTCATGGCCTAATCTATGACAATAAAACGGAATCCATGAGGACGATTAACCTCCTCCAACGAATGAATATTTACCAAGAAGTTTTCCTCAGTGTTTTGTATAGAGTCCTCCCCATACAGGTACGTTCGTTGCGTTCTTAGTGTCTGGTGACGGTCCTCACCTGCCGCTGGTCAGTGGAAGTCTCACTCATCTTCCGATTTCAGCTGGTTTTGCTTTGTTTTTTTAATCCTGTAAAATACTGTTACTTTAGTTTTACAAGTAGATGCTTCTGGCTTATCTCATAATATGCGTGCGGTCTCGAAGCTTCAGAAATAGTTCAGTTTGAAAATGTGTAACCATTCCAGACTAACCTGTTTCTCTGTGACTTAACTTTTTTTGGGAGAGGGGTTTCTCTGTGTAGCCCTGGCTGTCCTGGAACTCTCTCTGTAGCCCAGGCTGGCCTCGAACTCACAGAGATCCACCTGCTTCTGCTTCCCGAGTGCTGGGATTAAAAGCATGCGCCACCACCACCCTGCTCTATGACTTACCTTTATGATTAAATAAACACATAAAATTATCAGATCACAATGGCCACTTCCCCGTGAATGAGGCAGAATGAGACAGAGTTTGGTGTTGGTTTGTCTGGAGGCCTCCCTTGCATCTGCTCTTGAGAGTTTGAAGAAAGACAGTCTCCTGGCACGTGGAAGGTGATGGTGACCCTGCTGCAGGCTTGGCAGGCTTAGGCTAGGCGTTACCTTTCTGTGCACACATGTCTTGGAGGATTTCTTTTGTTTTGGATTTGTGGGCTTTGTGTGTCTGGGTAGAGGTTTGTACATGTGAGTACAGGTACATACAGAGACCAGAGGCTTTAGAATCTCCAGGGACTGGAGTTACAGGCGGCTATGAGCTGCCTAGTGTGGATGCTGGGAACTGAACTTGGGTCCTCTACAAGAGTGGTATGCACTCTTCAACACTGAGCCAGCTCCATAGTCCCCTCTCTGGACATGTTTTTTAAATGCCAGTAAGGAAGGTTAGGACTTCTATGATAAACTTTCATAGTTTGGGGAATGAACCAAGGGCCTGGCACACCCAAGTGTGGTATTTAAGTGAGCATGGCCCTCATAGACTCATATATTTGAATGCTTGGTCCCCCACTTGCTGGAACTGTTTGGGAAGGATTAGGAGGTGTGGCCTTGTTGGAGTGGGTGTGTATTGGATGGGGGAGGGGTTCAAAGCCGACACCTTTCCCAGTTAGCTCTCTCTTTACCTCCTTCCTGTGGATCAAGATGTAAGCTCTCAGGTACTACTCCAGCCTGCCTGTCTGCCACCATGCTCCCACCGTGATGGTCATGGACTCGCCCTCTGAAACTGCCCCCATCAACTCTTCTATATGTTGCCATGGTCACCATGTCTCTTCTCAGCAAGAGAACAGTAACTAAGACACTAGGCAAATGAGCTACCGCTGAGTTACCTCCCAGGCCCTGATGAACAGTTCTTATTGTTACCTTTTACAGAAATATCTAGAACCTGTTTATTTTTATATCTACACTCTTTTCGGGCTCCAAGCAGTCTACGTCACAGCCCTTTATATAACCAGCTGGCTTCTCAGTGGCACCTGGCTGTCAGGACTGTTGGCAGCTCTGTGGTACGTCACCAACAGGTGAGTCAGGTCAGCTTGCTCTTCTTCTTTTCCCGGTTTTGAGTGAGGATGAAGGAGGACTGTAAATAGTGTGGTTGGTGAGCCGAAGCACGGTGTTCCATACTTCTTGGGTTGAGAGTGGTTTCTTGTTTAGCCCCGTTCAGAAGTTTTCCCCCTGAGAAGTACCACATCACAGCCTCATCTGTTACAATCCCACTGTCATTTCCAGCTTGCGCTGTGGTCAGTATTTCTTTAGAAACACACCTCATCTCTAAACAGTTAGGTGATGGCAGAGGTGTGTGAATGTTTGTGTGTGAGAGAGGGTGTATGAGTGTTGTGTGAGAGGAGTGTGGGTGTATGTGTGAGTGTGTGTGTGAGTGAATGTGTGTATGTGAGAGGTGTGTATGTGTGTATGTGAGTATATGTGAGAGTGTAGGTGTGAGAGTATGTATATGTGAGTGTGTGTGTATGTGTGAGAGTGTATATGTATGAGTGAGTGTATGTGTATATGAGTGTGTGTGTGTGTGTGTGTGTGTGTGTGTGTAACCATGGCATTGTATATGCCCTGCAGGCATTCTACTATTAAACTCACTTTGTAGTTTTCAGATTTTGTGACAGGGTCTCACTGTATTACCAGGCTGTCTTTGAACTCACTCCGTAGCTCAGGCAGGGTTTGAATTCCGATCTCCTGCCTCTGCTTTCCTAGCTGCTGCAGTCAGAGGCTTCCCCATCACACCCGGGTTCCCTGTCCATCATAATAGGATTTGTAGCAAAAAACTCAGTGCTGTGTGCATGCAATTCTGTTGTTATTATTATTGATGTATATTTTCATATTAATTTGTAAATGTGGGAGCCTTATGAAATATCAGTTTAAAACCTATTCAAGATTATTGGCTGGGTATGGTAGCTTATGCCTTGTAATCCTAGCACTCAGGAGGCTGAGGAAGGGGGATCACCACAAGTATGAGAGCAGCCTGAACTATATAGCAAGTAACCAGCCCATCTGGGCTACAGAATGAAACCCTGGTCTTGAAAAAAGACTTACTGGATTGTTGCCCATCTTACAGTAGCAGCAGCAATAGTTAGTAAGGCCCCTAAAGTTTTAAAATGAATTCTAATATAGATTTTTCACATTTTATGTATTTAAGTGTGTGCACCATGCTTGTTCCTGTTACCTGTGAAGTCCAGAAGAGGGCATCAGATCCTCGGAAACTAGAGTCAGAGAAAGTTGTGAGCTGTCATGTGGGTGCTGTGACCTAAAGCTGGGTTCTCTGCAAGAGCAGCTGGTGCTCTTAACCTTTGAACCATCTCTCTAGCCTTCCCAAAATTATTTTTATTACAAGTCTAGTGAATGCTTATAATGTGCTCAGCACTTTACAAAATCTATTCTTTTAACAACCATATTAGGGACTGGGTTTGGTAGTATATCAGATATAGAGGCAGGCAGATCTTTGTGAGTTCAAGGCCAGCCTGGTCTATGTAGTGAGTTCCAGGGCAGCCAGGGCTACACAGAGAGACCCTGTCTCAAAACAAAACAACAGCAACCCCACTTGATAGGTACTGTGACCTCCGTTTTAGAGGTATGGACCTTGAGACTCAGAAGGGGGTCATCTGTGCTCACACACACTGAAGGGCACTGCTGTTCTTTGTAGTCGTCATCAATTGTCTGTGCATGTGTGTGTCTCAGTACTGATTACACAAGTATGTGAGTATGTGAGTGTGTGTGTGTCAGTACTGATTACACAAGTGTGTGCATATGTGTGTCAGTACTGATTACACAAGTGTGTGTGTTGGTACTGCTTACACAAGTGTGTACGTGTGTCTCAGTACTAATTACACAAGTGTGTACGTGTGTGTCAGTACTGATTACAGAAGTCTGTGCATGTGTATGTCTTGGTACTGATTACAGAAGTCTGTGCATGAGTGTGTCTGGTACTGATTACACAAAGGTGAAAGCTCACCTCTTCTTGTCCTCTGGAGGGTGGCATTCTGTTGGGGTAAGCCATTTGAAAGGTTACCGCCATCAGCACGTTTCAGTGTCAGATACAAAGCGCTAAGGAAAATAAGGTCTTGAGGTCTGGAGAGATGGCTTGGCGCTGGCTGCTCTGGCAGAGGGCCCAGGTTTGGTTCTCAGCACCCACACGGTGGCTCACTACCACCTGTAGCTCCAGTTCTAGGGGATCTGATGCCGCCTTCTGGCCACTGCTGGCAAAACACTCAGATACATAAAATAAAAATCTTTAAAAGAAAAAGCAAAGAAGAGAAAACGTTGCCTTCAGCATCTAGAGAAAAGTATGAGGGGCAGTTTGGCGTGGGCCCTCGGCGACCTCAGTACCCTCGCTAACACTGGCTTGAGCTCTGATCCCAGCACTTAGCCAACGAGGAACCCAAGGGATTTCATGTCCTGGGGGTCACAGTGATGAAGATGGTGATGACAGTGGCCATTGAGAGGAATCATTACAAGAACTGTTAGTCTGGTTGTCTATGTTCTCTCCCTACAGAACAGATACCACGAGAGTTGAGTTTACCATCCCGCTGAGGGAGAACTGGGCTCTGCCTTTCTTTGCAATTCAGATTGCGGCAGTTACCTACTTTCTGAGACCAAACTTACAGCCTCTGTCTGAAGTAAGTTTCAAGAACACTTTACTTGTGTGTGTGTGTATGTGTGTGAGAGTGTATGTGTGTGAATGTGTCTGAGTGTGAGTTTGTGTGAGTGTGTGAATGTATGTGTGTATAAAGTGTGAGTGTGTATGCATGTGTGTGAGTGTATGTGAATGAATGTCTATGTGTGTGTGAATGAATGTATGTATGTGTGTATGAGTGTGTGTGAGTGTGTTTATGTATATGAATGAATGTGTCTGAGTGTGTGTGTGTGTGTGTGAGAGAGTGTGTGCGTGTGTGTGTGTGTGTCTGTCTGTCTGTCCAGGTGTATCTGTCTCTGGGTTTGTGAGGGGCCACAGCACTTGTGGAGGTCAGAGGAAAACTCAGGGGAATCATTTCTCCTCCCACCACGGTGTAAGTTCCCGGGATTAAACTGGGGTCCAGTGTCTCTGTCCACCTAGGTATTTTGCCAGCCCGGAGTTCCTAGAGTACTTTTTAATCCCCTGGTTTTGTCTGAGAAGCAGGATGCTGCAGTTCTCAGGGGTAGCTCTCATTCTGTGACCAAATTTATGATTTCTAAAGTATGTGTGCAGGGATGTATTTGGTGGGGGTACAGGCACTTGGGTTCTGGTGCCTTGGAAGCCACAGAAGGGCATCGATCTCCTCAAGCTGGAGTTACAGTTGTGAGCAGCCCCAAGTAGGTGTTGGAAACCAACCTCAGGTCCTCTGCAGGAGCAGCAAGCTCTCTCCACTGCTGGACCATATCTTCCCTTCCAGTTAAGCTCTCTTCCTCTGAGCATTTTCCTCCTTTGCAAAGAAAATGTTTTCAAGTTTAAAATGTCCTCTTTACAATCTACCCTCAAGTAGTTGTAGGAAGCCCACACACAGTTCTGTGAAACTGTCAGAATTTCTGAGCCATTGCTCTTGAGATGTGCTTTGGTATATTACGGCCTCTAGATCAGCGTGGAATGCACATACCATATGTGAATATTTATATGAGAATGTCACTTCGGGGTATTTAGAGCTTAAATAACAAATGCAAGGGTTTTCAAAGCAGCAGTGTGTGCTTTCTCTACTTTTATTTGGTGTATAGGGATATAGGCTACTCCTAAGAAAACTTAACTGTGAGATTTTTTCATGACTGGAGACATGTAAATTACTCCAAGCTTTCCCCTTCTTTCCACAGAAGCTGACACTTCTTGCCATTTTCATGTCAACTTTTCTCTTTAGCCTGGCATGGCAGTTTAACCAGTTCATGATGCTGCTGCAAGCGCTGGTGCTGTTCATCCTGGACTCCTTGGACATGCTACCGGCCGTGAAGGTGAGCACCGCCTACCTCCATCTTCTCGATGGGCACTGATGGGATGGGAACTGGTGCAGACGTGTGATGGAACTCTTATGCAGATCTGTGTGGTTATGCTGTGCTCACCTGAAGCTCAGTACTGTGTGCAGCCCAGTTTGACAGTCACAGCGTTGTTTGGTGTGTGTGAGATTTATTTACTTTTTTTGTTTTATGTGTATCAATGTTTTCCCTGCATATAAGTATGTGGGCCACATGTGTGCATGCAGTACCCACAGAGGCCAGAAGAGGGTGTTGGATGCACCTGGAACTGGAGTTATAGATGTTGTTAGCCATCCTGTAGGTGCTGGGAATTGAACTTGGGTCCTCTGTAAGGGTAGTTAGTACTCTTAACCACTGAGACATTTCTCCAGCCCCTCAACATTTTTTTCAAGTTAAATAGTGCCTCTAGACACTAGAGGGATAGCTCAGTAGTTTTGAGCACCTACTGCTCTTGCAGAGGATCGGGGTTCAATTCCCCACAATCACATAGCAGCTCATGTGGAGTTACATTCCTTTAAATCCAACTCCAGGAGATCTGATGCCCTCTTCTGGCCTCTATGGGTACTGTGTGCATGTGGTGCACATAAACTCATGCAGGCAAAAAATATAAATAAATTATTTGAAAGTACGTCTATCAAGGCACAGGTATCTCAGTCAGTTGCCATTTATAAACATGACTTACAATTTAAAATACAGTGTAGCTCTTAAAATTTCTTAATATATAGTACCTATTTTTTAGTATAAAACTCAATTGGACATATAATCCTTTTGGAGGTGTTTTGATTTCATTTTTTAAAAAATATTTACTTTTACTTTATATATATGAGTGTTTTGCTTGCATGTATATGTGTACATCGTGCATGCCTGGTACCCACAGAGGCCAGATGGGGCTCCAGATCCCCTATAATTGAAGCTGTGGATGGTTATGTGCTGACAAATGAGTGCTGAGGACCAAACCTGAGTCCTCTGCACGAGCGGCAAATGATCTTAACTGCCGAGCCATCTGGAGACAAGGTCTTACTCTGGGCTGGTCTGGGGCCTCCAGCAGTCCTCTGGCCTCGGCCTTCTAAGTGCGGGGTTACAGATAGGAGCCACCATTCCAGACTGGGTAGTTGTTTTATTCCATAATATTTTATAAAATTTTCATAGTCACATCCTCCCAGTACATAGAATGTGTGCTCTTGCTGACTGGTCAAACTCTGCAGATAAAATAGCCAAAGCTGCCGGGCGGTGGTGGCGCACGCCTTTAATCCCAGCACTCGGGAGGCAGAGCCAGGCGGATCTCTGTGAGTTCGAGGCCAGCCTGGGCTACCAAGTGAGTTCCAGGACAGGCGCAAACCCTGTCTCAAAAAACCAAAAAAAAAAAAAAAAAAAAATAGCCAAAGCTATCTCTGCCTGCTAGTGTGTGTGCTGTCCTTTAACCATGGTTTGACATATCATAATTGATTGACTGTTCTTCCCTCACAAGTACATACCTGTTCACAGATACATACTTAGAGATACGCATGCCCGTTCACAGATACATACTTAGAGATATACATACCCGTTCATAGATATATACTTAGAGATAGACATACCCGTTCATAGATACATACTTAGAGACATAATCTTAAAAAAATAAAATCTTGCCAGGTGGTGGTGGTGCACACCTTTAATCCCAGCACTCGAGAGGCAGAGGCAGGGGCAGGTGCATCTCTGTGAGTTCAAGGCCAGCCTGGTCTACAGAGTGAGTTCCAGGACAGCCAGGGCAACACAGTGAAACACTGTCTTGACAAACCAAAATAAATAAAATAATAAAAATTTTAAAAAGAGAGTTAGGGGACCAGAGAGATGGCTCAGCAGTTAAGAATGCTTACCTGTTTGCAGAGGACCCCAGGTTCAGTTCCCAGCACCCACTGGCAGCTCATAACTTACAGGGAGTTGGACAGCGTCTTCTAACCTCCACAGGCCTCTGCGTGTACCTACATTCAGGTCCTTACACATACCTGTAAGATATAGTCTTTTGCCGGGCGGTGGTAGCCCATGCTTTTAATCCCAGCACTCAGGAGGTAACCTGAGTGGATCTCTGTGAGTTCGAGGCCAGCCTGGTCTACAGCGCGAGATCTAGGACAGGCACCAAAACTACACAGAGAAACCCTGTCTCGAAAAAAACAAAACAAAAAACAAAAAAAACAAAACAAGAAAAAGATATAGTCTTTTGAAAGCCAGAGGCTGAGTGCAGACAAGGTAGAATGCACACACTTCTTGTTCCTGTTCCAAGAGCAATGTAAAGCCCTGGGCATGTACACAGAGCAAATGATTGACCATAGAGTTAAAAACGGAGATGACCAGTGTGATGGTTTGAATGAAAATGGCCCCACCCGTAGGCTTATAGGAAGTTGCACTATTAGGAGGTGTGGCCTTGTTGGAGGAAGTGTATCACCGAGGCTTTGAGGTTTCAAATGCTCGAGCCAGGCCGTGTCACTCTCTCCCTGCTGCCTGCTGATCCAGATGGAAAACTCTTGGCTGCTTCTGCAGCACCATGTCTGTCTGCACACAGCCATGCTTCCTGACCATGATGATAATGGACTGAACCTCTGAACTGTAAGCCCGCCTTAATTAAATGTTTTCCTTGTAAGAGTTGCTATCTTCATGGTATCTCTTCACAGCAACAGAAACCCTAACTAAGACAACTAGAAACTTCCAGACCAGAAGGAAAATGTAGCAATGAGTCACCTGTGTTTCCTTTTTCCTTCACAGATCCCTGAGTAGACACTTGAAAAATCAGAAACCCAGAAATAGCAGTAGATTCAGACAGAAAAGCACAAGAAAACCCTCTCTGCAGCAGAGGACCAGAAAGGAGAAAACTTAGCAAGACAACAGAAAAACTAACAGCTCATGGCGGCCAACGCGTTCCAAACCGTGCAGCCCCACTCCCACCTCTGCCGGCAGCTGCTGGTGGCAGTGCCTGGATTTCTGCCCTCGCCCGGCTCTACTGAAGCACGTCTGCTTCCTGTCAGGGCAATGTCAGGAAATCTGGAGTTTCCACCATCTCCCATAGGCCACATGGGGAGCCTGACTTCAGCCCCCACTTAGCTGTGATGGCATCCTTTCCCTCCCTGCCAGCAGAGTATCCACTGCCAAGGTCGGAACACTAAGAAACTTCATAGTCAGAAAAACACCTGATACCCAGTGCTCGCCCTAAAGGGACCCCGTCTCAATCCCCTTCTCCCAAAAGAGGGCAGAAAGAATGTAAGTGCGGGAGGATGGGCAGGAGGACTGTGAGACATGGCATGTCCACCTCACCATGAACTCACCGCAGCTGTGGCTCCCTGCACTAGATGAATTGGCAGCCCAGCAAGCAGCACACATTTCACTCAGTGGAGAGGACATGAAGAGGAAGGGAGATGTTAAGAGTGCCTGGGGTTCGGGGAGGAAGGAGCTGGAGTGCATACAGTCAGGCTCATACACATAAATTAAAAAAAAAAAAATTAAAGCAGGTATACCCACATCATGTAGCTGTGTCAAAATGGCCTGTAGTGAAACATTGTGATCGTAGTGACTTTTCCTACTGCAGGGACAGAACAAGTTAAGAATAAAAGGTTTGTTTTGTTCCACGTCTGCAGAGAGATTGCCGTCTATCTTGGTGAAGACATGGTGATGGGATGGGTTGGTTCTGTGGTGTCCAGAGCACAAGGCAGCATTAGAGTCAGCAGGCAGGGAGCAGAATTGAGGATCAGAGCCAGAGCTCTGCATAGCTGCGAAGGCCTGATGCCAGTGACCGCCTTCCATGTCTGGACCTCATCTCCCAGAGACTCAGCTCATTGACCTGTCAGCTATGGTTGCCTGCACAAGACCTACAAAAGATCAAACCAGCTGAAATCCTGGCCTCAACCCCCACCCTCAGTGGCCGCAGGCAGTGGATAGTTACTAAGGGAGGGAGAGTCATTCTTTACTGAGGAAGTGGCCCTGGTAGGTCTTGCACACTGTGATGGATATCTCACACCCACACACCTATGAGCAGTACTAACTGGTTAGTGGGCTGTCAAAAGAAAAAATTGCTGGGTGGTGGTGGCGCATGCCTTTAATCGCAGCACTCAGGAGGCAGAGCCAGGTGGATCTCTGTGAGTTCGAGACCAGCCTGGTCTACAAGCAAGATCCAGGACAGGCACCAAAATCTACACAGAGAAATCCTGTCTTGAAAAACCAAAAAGGAAAAAAATTAAAAAGACCTGAATTTGGGAGGGAGCATATTGGGGGACATAAGATAGAAACAGGCTAGATATACTCATATTCACTGTATACATGTATGTAATTCTCCCCTCCCCTTACAAACAGAAGCCTCTGTGGGGTACATTTCAGAATCAGATCTACACAGTTATGCAGTGTTCTGAAGTTTAAGTTTTCACAGAATAGTCATTGACGTGCGAAGATTGTACACAGTGTGGAGTGTGTGGTTTGTATGAGATGGGCGGTGCCGTCTGAACCTCCATTACCTCTCAGTAATGGCGTTGGGTTTTAACTCTTGACTCTGCCTTCCTGTCAGTTACTCTTCCGTTTCCTGTTTTTCTGTGTACAGTAAGGTGTATTGTAATCCTGAAAACCACTAGCATCCTCTGCCCTGTGTTCCTGGGAACACCAGGCATCGACAGAGCTCGGGGCCTCTTCTCCATGTGTGAAGCAGATTAGTTTCCTTTGAGTTTTAAAAGCGTGAACCGTTAGGGAAGTCAGGTCTGCTGAACAAAACTGTTATTTTCCATAGGTCTGTCTGTGTGAGTATGAAATTGAAAAACTATCAACTTGCTTTGAAAAAGATTTACTTATTTTTTTCTACATGTGTAAGTGTTTGCCTGTGTGTATGTATGTGTACCACATGCATGCAGTGCCCACAGAGGTAAGAAGAGGGTGTTGGACCCCTGGAGCTGGAGTTACAGGCAGTTGTGAGCTGTCATGTGGGTGTTCAGACTTAACTGGGGATGAATACAAACTAAATGAAGTCATGCATGACACGGTCCTGACGTGGATGGTCTGGAAAGTAATGGGAAGAGATGAAGTCCTGACTGTTGGTTGTAGATACTCATTATAAAAAGAATTGGAAAGAAAACTGGAAATTATGAATCACATTTTGTCATTTCCCCAAGTAACATTTACCCCTTTGTTTCCCTTTTCATTAATGTCACAAAATTTAAAATGTTCTGTTATTGGGCTGGAGAGATGGCTCAGTGGTTCACGAGTACCCTGCACCCACATCCGGTGGCTCACAACCACATGTAACTCCAGCTCCAAGGGATCTGATGCCCTCTTCTGGCCTCTGGAGGCACTGCATACACACATGGTCAAATTCATGTGAACACACACAATTAAATAAAAATCTTTAAAACGTTCTCTGTCAGTAAAAGTCAAAAACAAGTGAAATTCAAACAACGTTGTGTCCTTTTATAGATGATGTTTCTTGGAGCTAGGTACATGTTCTGCATTGCTTGTAACCTGAAATGTGACCACTGTGTCACCGTGGCTTGGTCTCCTGATGAAATCTCCCTGGTGTCATCTTTGTTGCAGGTCACCTGGCTGTACGGCATACAGATAAGCTGCTTGCTCCTCGTCTGCATGCTTCAGTTTTTTAACTCCATGATTCTGGGATCGCTACTCATCAGTTTTAACCTTTCGGTATTAATTGTAAGAAAACTTCAGGTAGGACTTTTTAAATTTTTATAAACTGTATTTATTTTAAAAAGATTTTCATTTTGAGCCCTGCGTGTGTTTTGTGAATGTGCACATGAGTGCAATTCCTATGGAGGACACAAGAGGGCACTAGATCCCCTAGACCTGGAGTTACATGCTGTTGTGAGCTGCCTACACTGGGTGCTGGGAACCAAACTGGGGTCCTCGGCAAAAGCAGTACACACTCTTAACTGCTGAGCCATCTCTCCAGCCCTATAAAATCTATTTTTGATTGTGTGGCTCTCTAGGCCTTATTTGCAGGGTCAGTGCTAGGTAAGATCATTGATGACTTCCCTGCCCCCAACCCACCCACCTAGTATCCTGCATAGCACCTTCCTGCACCGTGAAAGCTGACCTGCTGAGAGGGCGTCTCCCAGTCAGTTCCAGTTTGGTTTCTCCACAACCCCTGTGTTCACCATGTAGGGCCGTAAGGTCTGTTACAGTGGGCAGCCAAGAATTTGTGTTTTCTTAGGGTCTGCTGGGGCCTTCCTGTCCAGCAACTCATAGGGAGGTCTTCATGTGTTCCCACCAGGGTTTTCATTTAACAACCTGTGTCTTCTAGGGCCAGCTTGTTCACCCATGCAGACAACCTCTGCTCCATCTCCTTTCTTTAGTTACATCTTTTTTTTTTTTTTTTTTTTTTTTTTTTTTTTTTTTTTTTTGGTTTTTCGAGACAGGGTTTCTCTGTGTAGCTTTGCGCCTTTCCTGGAACTCACTTGGTAGTCCAGGCTGGCCTCGAACTCACAGAGATCCGCCTGGCTCTGCCTCCCGAGTGCTGGGATTAAAGGCGTGCGCCACCACCGCCCGGCTAGTTACATCTTTAAATTACCTTACAGACTAGTAGGTTCCACGAGGCTTTTTCATGCATTCTTGGTGTCACCTCACCAGCCCCCCCACCTTTTCACCCTCTTCCCTGCTTTGACTTTAACCACCGATATCCCCCTTTTCACGACACATGTAAAGTTACTAAACTAAAGACCCCATGAATAGGTTTTGTCTCCACGTGTATGTGTGTTACATGAGCCAACATTTTAAATCTTTGAATAATCTCACGTGATTATGAAGTTATAGTTAACATTAAAGTATATTTAAATGTTCATTAAAAATTAAAACACAGTTCTTTCATTTTCTAGAAAAACCTAAAAACTGGGACCTTCCTGACTAGGATTGGAAAACTATTGTTGCATTTACTTCTAGTTTTCTGTTTGACACTTTTTCTTAACAACGTTATTAAGGTAAGTTAATAAGTGAGATTGAATCCTTTCTGAAATGTATTTATGGGATTGAAGATAAGCTTAGAACTTTCAGTTAGAAGTAGTTCTTTTTGTAAAGCGTACTTGAATCCCTGAGTCAGGATTGATTGACCCAGCAAGGGCCACGCTTGGTTTTGTTGGTTTTGATTATTCATTTCTCTTCCCTTTCATGACACATCCTGTCGCTATGACAAAGCAGTTCAGAGAAGAGTTTCTTAGGGCCTGTGGCTCCAGAGGCTTAGAGTCCGTGATGGTGAGCCGAGCAGGTTGAGAGCTCACATCCTGAACTGTAAGCAGGAAACAGAGAGATCAAACTGGGAGTGGGGTGAGGCCTTACACTCTCAAAGCCCACCCCAGTGACATCGCACTTCTTCCAGCAAGACTGCACCTCCTGAGCCTCCTCAGACCGTGCCGCCAACTAAGGACCAAGGGTTTAAGTGCCCGAGACTATGGAGGACATATCATCCAAATCACTGTGAATGCTATCTGTCTTAGTTAGGGTTCCTGTTGTCGTGAAACTCCGTGACCAAAGGCAAACTGGGGAGGAAAGGGTCTATTTTCCTTTCACATCCCCAGTCACAGTCCATAGTCCACTGAGAGAAGCCAGGGAAGGAACTCAAACTGGACAGGAACCTGGAGGCATGAATTGGAGCAGAGGCCCTAGAGGGTGCTGCTTACTGACTTGCTCCCCATGACTTGCAGTCTGCTTTCTTAACAGAACCCAAGACCACCAGCTCAGGGATGGCCCTACCCATGGTGGGCTGGGCCCTCCCCCATCGATCATTAATTAAGAAAATGCCCCACAGATTTGCCTATAGTCCGATATTATGGAAACATTTTCTCAATTGAGGCTCCCTTCTCTCCTAAAACTAGCCAGCAGAGTGTCTGTCCTTGAGCTCATCAGATTGAAGGCTCAACTTTAAAAACATTAACTATTTTCTATGAGCTCCATGGTATTTTTTAAATGATCATTTTCTATTTGTTTTGTTTGGGAGGTTTTTGAGATGGTGTAACCTAGCTGGCCTTGAACTCCGCATCCCACTGCCTCAGCCACCTCTGTGCTGGGACTCCAGGTGTGCACTACCATGCCCCACAAGGTGGGCTTTATTGGGATTTTTTTTTTTTTTTTGTTCAAAAGAAGATGTGAGTTCATTTTTGCTAAGTTAAAATGAACAACCCGAGGCTGGGATGCCATTGTGGGCATGTATGAACTAAGCATGTACAGAGCCCTGAGTTCTATTTCCACCACCAAAATAAATTAAAAAAATAACTAGATAGTAGAATAACTCATTTAGTAACCTGGTCACTGTGCAGAATAGGCTACAATTCACAGAGCTCTGCTGACTGCCTGCCGAATGCTGATATTAAAGGTGAGCACCATCATGCCTGCCTTTACTAGGATTTTTGATTGAGTGTTCTGTGGCATAGCTTTGTTTACTGCTTGTCTAAGGGCAGGCTTTCCCTCAGGGTATACCTCTTGGACCTTGGTGCCCCGTTGGTTTTCGTTTTTAATTTTATTATTTTTACTTTATGTATATGGGTGTTTTGCCTGCATGTGTGTCCGTGCACTCATGTGTGTCTGGTGCTCCAGGATGAGGCATCAGGTCCACTGAGCCAGAGTTCCAGATGGTTGTGAGCCACCATGTGGGTGCTGGGAGTCAAACCTGGGTCCTCTGCGTGAGCAAACAGTGCTCTTAACTGCTGAGCTGCCTTCCCGAGCTCCCACCTGTCTTTAACTAGTGCAAAGGGCTTGTGATTTCATCAGACATTCTTGCACCCCACTCCCCTCTTCTCAAAGGCTGGTCTAGCAGAAGAGACACCTGTAACCATCTTCCTTCCCCTCAGAGGAGTACAGCAGTCTCTTTCTTCTCCCTGTTGACTGTCAAAAAGGAAAAAAAAAAATTAGTCAGTGAACCACAATGATCATGCCACTTTTCTATTTTGTTTTGGTTTGGTTTGTTTTGGTTTTGGGTTTTCCAGACAGGGTCTCTCTGTCTAGCCACAGTTTGTCCTGGAACTAACTTGCTCTGTAGACCAGGCTGGCCTCGAACTCACAGAAATCCACCTTTCTCTGCCTCCCAAGTGCTGGGATTAAAGGTGTGTGCCACCACTGCCTGGCTGCCACTATGTTCTGAAACTCTGTATCATACCCACAGTTTCCTAATTGGAGGACTCAAAATTATTCAGAAAAGGAGCCAGAGAGATGGCTCAGTTGGTAAAGTGTTTACCACCCAAGCACAAAGACCTCAGTTCAGATCTCAGGTCCCATAGGAAAGACTGGGCATGGTAGCATGTGTCTGTAATCCCAGTGCCCAGGAGGCAGACAGGCATATCCCTGGAACTCACTGGTCAGCCAGTCTACCAGAATCAGTGGGTTCCAGGGTCATTGAGAGGTCCTGTCTCAAATATTAAGGTGAAAGAAGACGCCTGACATTAACATCTGGCCTTCACACACACACACACATGTGCACTGCACACATACACACACAAACAGAAAATGTGCCTATACTGAACATGTATAGATTTTTGTCTTACATTTCCTAAATAATACAGTACAGCAGCCACTTATATGGCATTTCTTTTATATTTGATATTGTAAGTAATCTAGAGTTGGTTTCAGGTCCACAGAAAGACAAGCATGGTGGTGGTGCATTCCTGTAATCCTGCACTTAGGAGACTGAGGCAGGAGGTTCCTGAGTTCAAGGCCAGCCTGTGCAGCTAGCAGTGTGGTAGACTGCTTGCTTATTAGCATGTGCAAAGGCCCTAAGTCCAATACCTCGAACTGCCCCCTCCCCCCAAAAAAAAGAGCGCAGAAGAACGTCTGTATGCAAATACTGCATTGAAGATTGGACTATGAAGGATTCCCTAAACCATTGTCTGTGATAATAGCAAGGATTGACTGCGCTCACTCGAAGCTTACATGTGCAAGGCTCCTCCACATTCCCGCTTGGCAGACTTAGTGATCCGTCCGCTCTTTGATTTAACCAGTAGAGACCTCTGAGCCTAGACTTCTGTTTTTTTGACACTCCAAAGGATAAGAGTCTATTGATCGACCCTCGCTGAGTGTTTCAGCAGAGACCTACAACAGCAAATTAGAAAAAGCAGTCTGGGGCTGGAGAGATGGTTCAGCCATTAAAGGCTAGGCTCACAACCAAAAATATAAGAGAAAAAGCAGTTTGTGAAACTCCTTGCACTTAGTGGACCCACAGGAAGCATCTCCCTTGCTCCAAGTAGTTGGAGTTGCTGCTCAGGGGCACAAGCCACATTTTTGCCTCATTGTTAATGAATATATTTTGTTTTCTCAATTGTGACTTCATCTTATTTTTTTTCTGCCTTTCTTTATCTGATATGATTTTCCCCATTTTTGTCTTTAAGATTTTATTTTTGCTGGGTGGTGGTGGTGCACCCCTTTAATCCCAGCACTTGGGAAGCAGAGGCAGGTGGATCTCTGTGAGTTTGAGGCCAGCCTGGTCTACAAAGCGAGTTCCAAGACAGCCAGGGCTACACAGAGGAGCCCTGTCTCAAAAAAAAACTTATTTTTGTTGTTTTTAATGATGCATATGTGGGGAGCCGGGATTGTCCATGTGAGTGCGGTGCCTATGGAGGCCAGAAGAGGGCATCAGATCCCCTGAAGTTGGGGTTACACACAGTTCTGAGCTGCTTTACTGGGGTGCTTAGAACCCCGCTCAGGTCCTCTGCAAGAGCGGGACAGGCTCTTAACCACCTGAGCCGCCTGTTTGTGTTATGTGGGTTTTTATAATTCGTAAATAAAAAGTAAGATTACAGAAATTAAGATTACAGTATGTAATGGTGAACGCTGGAATTGGGGTCATCTACACCTTAGGGTCACGTCTGTCCAGAGTTATCTGAATGACTGAGTCCTGAAAGCCACACGGGCTGTGGACCTGCTTGAGATTTCAGATCATTTTGTTGATGTTTTCTGATACAAAACGAAAAAGGTCACCTTTGCTTGATCTACTTTGCGTGTTGAATTCATGCAGCTGTTTGAATAAAGGATCACCCTTAGAAGGGGAGAGGCAGTGGGGCGGAGGTGAGATCTCGGGGACTGCTCCTCTGCGCTGTCTCCCTCACAGGCTGTCTGTCAGGGAGACACTATAACTCATCTCCTTTTCTCTTTTCCTAACAGAAAATTCTTAACCTGAAGTCAGACGAGCACATCTTTAAATTTCTGAAGGCCAAGTTTGGGTTTGGAGCCACCAGGTATGACTGGCTTCAGACTGCCTGCTGTTTATCCTGAAGCCCAAAGCCTTCCCCTCTCCCCTGCGTCTCCTTGCCTCGGCTCGGGTGTGACATCCCCTGCCTCCCTTCTTCCCCAGGGACTTCGATGCGAATCTCTACCTATGTGAAGAAGCCTTCGGCCTCCTGCCTCTCAACACATTCCAGAGGCTCTCGGAGACACTGCTGTTTTACGCATACGTGTTCGTCTTGTTGGTCACAGTGATCACGGCTTCGGTGGTTGCCTTTCATAACCTCAGGTAGGCCTTCTTAACGCTCCTGCTTTAGTGACGTTGTTCTGGACGGGAGCTGGGGGAGGGAGGGAGGGTGAAAATGCGAACGGAATGGCGGCGAACACAGCGGGAGATGAACACACCTCTTCATCTTCAAAAGTGTATGCAGTGCAGCGTGGGCTGCGGCCCTGTCCGGCCGGCATGCTTGGGTGCCCATCTCTGGAGAGTTGGGTGACCCGCAGGTTCTTCTATCTCCTTTCATGTAAAGAAGCTCTTCGGTGAGGCTGCTGTGTAACAGTGTGAAAAACCACAGTAAGTACCGGAAGTAGTGTCTCATGCCAAGACCCTTTCGTGGGCGTTATCTGTCACTAGCCGATGCTGCTGCTGTCAGGTCACAAGTCTGGCGTGGTTTTAATGATTAGTTCCCTGGGACTTTTTTCTTTCTTCCTCTAGATTAGACACATGCAGCCTGGGTCCGGCTACCAGTGAGAGTTATAATGTAGCACCATACAAAATAGTGAAATGACTGAAAATGTGGGGGGTGGGAGGGGTGTTTTGTTTGTGTGTATGATTTTTTTTTTCCCCCGGTAACTCCATCACATGGTTCTCAAGTGAGAACTTTGTACACAGTGACAAAGGCCTGTAAGCCTAGCTACTCAGGAGGCCGAGGCAGGAGGGTCACAAGTTCAAGGCCACCCTACACTAAAATGAGTTCAGGGACAATGTGAACAACTTAGGCCCTGTTTCAAAATAACAAGGGAAAATTAGGTCCAGACAAGTGGCCCAGTGGTATATCACTTGTCTAGCATGCCTTAGGCCCTGGGTTTGATTCCCGGTACCAGAAGAATAGTTATTGTTGGTTTGTTCCCTCGGGTCTCATTTGAAAGCTCATAAAGTTGGTATGGACCATAATTATGAGTGTTTACTGAAACTTTTATGTACTCATGCCTGTGTTTAAGACTTAGCACATCTCCCCGCTACAGAAGAAATCATCAGGGAGCACGAAGGTTTTTTGGAAGACTCATAGAATACTTCCCTCCATGCTGATGGGTTTTACATTTACAATCCACGTTTCATTGAAAGAAAATTAAAAAGTTGACTCAACTGTCATTTGTGAGAGCTTAATGGAGTTCTCAGGGAAGCCCCTTCTCGGTGTAGTTCCATGGCTACTTAAAATGCTGGTGAACTGTGATTCCCAGTCACAAGAACTGTGGTAAGAGTGAGTCCAGATCACTGCAGCCTTGTGGTTACTAAGAATAAAGCAGGGCCTGAGAGATGGCTCAGCGGATACGGGCGCTTGCTGCTCTTCCAGAAGACCTGAGTTCTCAGCACCCGTGGTGGGTGGCTCACAGCCTCCTGTGATACCAGTTCCAGGGGTCCTCACACACAGACACATAGATAGAAATCTTCTTGAGAAAGAAACTATGAAAATACTTCATCTGTTATAAACTGGCTCAAGAAAAACCTTAGCCCCCTGGAACAGGAAAGTTCTTCTAGATGGCACAATTAGTGTGACTAAAGAGACACAGGTGTGAAGACAGGACAGAGCCCAGACTGTCCAGAGCAAGGACAGAGTCTGCTGGGGTCACCGTGAGTCTGGAGGCTGGCCTGCCATATGGTTGTAAATGAAGGCAATAGAGCAGTGGTTCTCAACCTTCCCAATGCTGCGACCCTTTAATACAGTTCCTCATGCTGTGCTGACCCCATCACAAAGTTATTTTCTTACTTCATAACTATAATTTGAATATCTGATATGCAGGATATCTGAGATGTAACCCCTGTGAAAGGGTCATTGGACCCCCAAAGGGCTTGCGGCCCACAGGTTGAGAACTGCAGCATTAGAGGGTCCTCATCTACCTGTTAGAAGTTTCAGGAGGTTTTCAAGGAAAAGCACTATGTTAATTAAAGAATGGTAGTTTCTTAATGTGTGCTGACTAGTGGTCAAAGGGTGATTCTTTTTTTTTTAATGTTTATTTACTTTTATTTAATGTGTATGTGTATTGTGCCTATATAACATGCTTGCAGTACCCTCAGAGGCTAGAAGAGGGTGTTAGGTCCTCTGGAACTGGAGTTACAGACAGTTGTGAGTTGCCGTGTGGGTGCTGGGAATTGAACCCAGATCCTCTGGAAGAGCAGCCAGTGCTCTTAACTGCTGAGCCATCTCTCCAATTAGAAATTAGCAAACCTCTAATTTTCCTTTTAAATGTTTTAAAACCGGGGCCAGAGAGATTGATCAGAAGTTAAAAGACTGGTTCAATTTCCAGTGTGCACATGGTGGCTCACAGCCAATCCCAGAAGATCCATTGCCCTCTTTTGGATTCCAAGGGCCCCAGACACACACGTGGTACACACACATGGTACACACACATACACGCAGACAAAACACCCGTACATATAAAATAAAAACAAAAAGGATTGAGAAACAGTTCCTGCAGCTGGACCTGGTGGTGCACACCTGTAATCCCAGCACTCTGAAACTGAAGCAGGAGAACTAACGAGTTCAAATCCAGCTGGAGCTACGTAGTAAGACCCCGTTCAAAAATAAGTAAGTAAAGAAAATACATGGATAAATAAGAACACAGTTAAATGATATTAAGAGTTAGTGTTTTTTCTACTGGGTGTTTAACATTCACACTGTCCAATTGTGTAACTGGAGCATCGTTTTAATAATAATAACATTCATCTATTGGATATAAATAATGAGGCATTGGTAGGTGAAATGCCCCTTGATCCATTGACTGAATTAAAAATTCATAGATAAATAAATATATATGTCCTGGAACTCACTCTGTAGAACATGCTGGCCTTGGCCTTGAATTCAGAGGCTAGAAGAGGGTGTTAGGTCCTCTGGAACTGGAGTTACAGACATTTCAGGCATCTCCAGAGGATTTATTCCTGTTATTCTTGAAAGAATTGAATCTGTTTACATTTTTATTTAAAATCTTCTGTGAAATTGCAGTTGCTTAATTGCTGATGCATTTACATTATGACATCAAGTCTCAAATCCCACACTGATGGATGCCGCCGATTCGTTCCCTGGTGGGGGAAATAACAAGGTCCACCTAAACCAAAGCCACACATCCGGCTTTGACGTTGCTCGCTTGCTGTTTTCTCTAGTGATTCCGTGAGTCCGCAGCCCGTGGGTCAGACAAGAAAGTGTGCAGTTGACCTGAAACCAGAAGCCGCTTACAACTTAATCCACACCATTCTGTTCGGGGTCCTGGCGCTGAGTACGATGAGGTACTTCCATCTCTGCTGATTTCTTTGATTTAACCTGATGACTCTTTAATTGATGTTGACTAGCAGCAGGATTCAGAGCCTGGCATCACCTTGTTGGTGATTCTGTCCCCATACACCTGCCTTCATGTGTTCTCTTCCCTCTGTGAAATATCACTGCTGGTGTTTTCCTTAGTTGCAAACATTCTCCAATGGCTTACTTACATGAGTGCTCCTAGAAAGTGATGGAATGGATTAGTAACCCTCCGGCCTCTGCGTAGATTGACAGGACAATCTTGCGTGTGGGCGCTTCCCTCCCTGGCCCCCTGGCTTGCTTGCACTGAGCAGGCGCTCGCACAGCAGGCTCTGTGACGTCCTTCTCTCTGCCGTTTCAGGATGAAGTACCTGTGGACCTCCCATATGTGTGTGTTCGCATCGTTTGGCCTGTGCAGCTCTGAGATCTGGGAGTTGCTCCTGAGGCTGGTTCGTCTCTGTAACCCAAAGAGGGTCAGTGCTGTCCTTGTCCATCCAGGTGGAAGTGAGCCATAGAGTTTCTTCTCTGTCAGGGTTTAGTAGGTGCCAGGTGTCATGTAGAGTAGGTACAAAATCTGGATTGTTGCTGTTGCTTTGTTTTTGAGACAGGGTTTCTCTGTGTAGCCCTAACTGTCCTAGAACTTGTTCTGTAGACTAGACCAGCCTTGAATTCACTGAGAGATCCACCTGCCTCCCAAGTGCTGGGATTAAAGGCGTGCGCCACCACTGCCTGGCCCTGTCAATTATATTTTTGAGTCACTTACATTTCTACATGTCAGATATGTTCACTATACACAGAACTTAGGAATGCAGTAAAAAACAAAAAAAGCAAAATTAAAACTCGCCAGTAGTTCCATTGTCCAGAATTGCAGTTGTTACTATAAGCCATTTTCCTAAAGATCATTTACTGGCATCTCCAGGATAGAGCTGGGCAGCCCGTAGCCATGAACCGCTCTGCCCTCTCTGCGTTCATTAGGTGGCAGGGTGCCTCACTCAGCTCACTTTGACAGACAGGAGACCGACACTTCGTTCAGTTTGTTTGATTTTGTTGCTGTCTTCAAATGGTGTGTGTGAACAAAGCCGGACTGGGAGGCCGGAGAGTCCAGAGAGATGTGATCTTACCAGAGTCTTTGTCCACAGATCTGGGTCATGCGGTATTCGGTGCCCATAGTCACCCTGCTGTACCTGTGCTGTAAGGTAAGGCCGACTCACTCCCTCTTTGTGTGGAAGCATTCTTTGTTTGTGGCGTTGGAAAAGACTTCCTTTGAATCTTGTCGAGTGGCCATTGATAGGAAAAACGGTCTTTAAAAACTTGGAGTTTTTAGGGGTCAAGCCTTATAATATGAAAACCATTCATAAAAGAGGGAAAAAAAACAAACAAACAAACTTAGAAAAAGTCATTCCTTTAGTTTCAGCTCTTACTGGAAGCAGATTCTGAATGTTTTCAGACCTATTTTGAAACAAATAAGGCAGGAAAAATTGGTTTATGTAGAGAGAGAGGTTTTAAGATAGCACCAACGTTAACCTGTACATTTCATTAAATGCTTTCACGGGAGCTGGACACATGGAATAAACACTGTAGTTCGTCTCTGGGGCCAGGTGTGGTGGTACCGACAGTAATCTCAACGCTGAGAGTCTGGGTTGGGAGCATACAGCCTTCAGAGCCAGCCTGGGCTTCACAGTGAGACCTAAAAAAAAAGACAAGGAAGGAAAAATCGACCCTCTCCCCACCCCGAAGACACTGTAGTGATGTGGAGAAAAATGTCGTAGTCTCCTTTAACTGACGTGAAAGGGCCAGGGCACCCCTCAGAGACACTGTCATCAATCATTTTTCCACTTGGTGATTCATTTGTTATGTCTTTGAGATTTGTAGGCCTGGGAAAATAGCACAGAATACTTAATCCAACTGAACTCTCTGTCTCTCTCTCTGTCTCTCTCTGTCTCTGTCTCTCTGTCTCTCTCTGTCTCTCTCTCTCTCTCTCTCTCTCTCTCTCTCTCTCTCTCTCTCTCTCTCTCTCTGTAGACCAGGCTGGCCTCACACTCACAGAGATCCGCCTGGCTCTGTGTGTGTGTGTGTGTGTGTGTGTGTGTCCCCGAGTGCTGGGATTAAAGGTGTGCACCACCATCCAGCTCTCTTGCCCTTTCTTAAACCAAAACCAAACTCAAACAAAACAAACACACTTTTGATATTTGTATGTGCGTTTTAAGTTAGAGCAGTGGACTGGAGGTTACTGTGCAGAGGCCCTGATTTGGCAGGGTGTTCCAGAGAGAGTCTGCCCGCAGCTCGGCCTCCAGACGGGCCTGCTTCTACTGTAACATGAGTGATTGTGAACAAAAGACTTCACGCTTGGGAACTGCACCTGATAGTTCGTGTCCTGTCAGAGCAGCTGCCCTTACAGGCAGCACCCACCAGCCCCCGGAATTTTATTCTTGGATGTAAATAAGTGAAACAAGGTAAATGTTTAATAAGCAGCTTGGCAGCGTCACCTTAACATGGAATTATGAGGGTTAAACCCCTGCAAGCTCAGCATTGTTCTGTTACTACAGCTGTGGAAACAGGACTGTATGGGAGCAAGGACTGACTCTTTCTGTGTGTGTGTGTATAGATGCATATGCACATGTGTGTGTATGTACATTTGAGTGTGTGTGTGCCTGTCTGTATGCATGTGTATGTGTCTACGTGTATATGTGTGCATATGTGTATGAGTGTATGTGTATGTGGGGGTGTGAGTGTAGGCTGAATTCTCCACTACTTGTTGAAATTTGATGAATTATTTTAAGCTGGTTAAGGACTAGGTGATAAGATTGAGGAAGGGTTTAGGGAGCAAATAAAGCATGCTCTAGAGCTTTGGCTCTTACACATGGTCCCCAGGCAGGCAGAAGTGTCAGCAGCAGTGAACTAGGAAATTCAAGATATGCATTGCACTCCAGACTCACCAAGTCAGAAGCTCATGCTCAGCCTTGGTGAGGATTCGGAAAGCATCGGGTTTGGGAGACCATGTCCTGGGGGCACTGACTGCAGATGGTGTAGCAAAGGGCCAACTTTCTATGTCCTTTGATGCTGATCTCCCCGCAACAGCCAGTCATTTCCCTACACATTGCTATACCAAGCCCCGCCTGGTGGGAGCAAAGTCCCCTCCTCTCCAGAACCACTGCTGTGGGGACCAGTGGAAGAACTGGAAAGGCCACCACTGCCAGCAACAGCCAGCAGTGGTCCTGGGGTGAGAGAATTGGGATTCTGATGAGTTTCTCAAGACTGTTGCTCAGACCTTGGGCAGATAGCAGGAAGCTTCTACTCACACTGTACAAAATCCTTGAGCTACTTTATCTCAAATATGCAAAGTAAAACCAGGCGTTGTGGCACATGACTTCAATCCCAGCAGAGGCTCTGTGAGATCGAGGCCAGCCTGGTCTACAGAGCTAGATCCAGGACAGCCAGGGCTACTCAGAGAAACCCTGTCTCAAAAAAAAGATATATATATATATACATGTATATATGTATATATATGTATATGTATACATATATGTATGTATGTATGTATATATTAAAATCAGAGAAAATGAACAATATAGACATTAGGAGTTTTTCCCTGACACTAAGACTCTTTTCCGTCTGTGCCAACTGTTAAGCTTTTCTGTCAGTGATGTAGCTGTTCGAACGAAGCCTGGCTTGAGTTTCGCTGGCAGTTATAATGTGGGTTCTTTCTTCTAGGATAATCCCATTCAAAGGGAAAAGCATGTGCTAGGCTCCTCAGAACCAGAGATTAAAAGCATTTACTCTGGTCTCAATTAGCTTATTGGATTGTCAAATCCCAGCTAGTCTATTGCATTCTGTTAAAAGGTGACATTTAGTTTTTATTTGCATATTATTTAAGGAGTTTCCCTCAGGACGCATTAGATGTTTAACATTCTTTCAGTATCAGCAATTTTAAAATTAGAAAAATATCCAATACCCATTGAATTCACAGATATACCAAAATAATTGGATTATTTTATTAGATAAATGTTGGTATTTTGTTGATTGTCAAGTAACAGGGACAACACATTTGATCTCTAAAATACTTAGAGTGAGTCAGGAATTTAGGCTAGCCTGGGCTACATAGTGAGACGCTGTCTCAAAACAACAAAAATAAGAATTAACAGAGGAAGTGGTGCTTGGTCCACCATCATTTGAGAATAATTAAGATTTAATTGATTAATGGACTAGATTAGTGATGGAGAGGAAGGTTATTTTTACATTGTGTCTGCATAACCTGAAGTGACATGAGTTGACCAATGGCATAAATAACAAAGTCAAATATATTAGATTCTCCTGGAGAGTCCGGTTTCCAACCATTTTTCCCCACGGTGCCAGCGTTTCTATTACTGTGTATCAAGCCATTTGCCCAGAATTCTAGCAGCAGAATAGAGTCATGACACTAACAAGCAGGGGGCTCGTTTAGAACCTGTTTAGAAGCAGGTTCTGGGGCACAGCTCTGCTGCTTTTGAGCCTGGTTGAGTCAGCCACCTCCCCAAGCCATAGTTTCCATCCTGAGAAACAATCTGATGGTGATGTTCCCGCTGCGCCATCTGTCTTGTGAGTTAGGTGAGGACAGGATGGTATTCTGCTTGGGAAGCCTTTCATGTGTGTGTGTGTGTGTGTGTGTGTGTGTGTGTGTGTGTGTGTGTGTGTGTGTGTGTGTGTGTGTGTGTGTGTGTGTGTGTGTGTTTTGTATGTGTGTGTGCCAGAAGAGGACAGCAGATCCTCTGGAACTGGAGTTACAGTCTGCTGTGACCTACCATGTGGGTGCTGAGAACTGAACCCAGATTCTCCCTGCAAAAGCAGGAAATGCTCTTAGTCACTGAGCCATCCGTCCAGATCCAACAGTAGCCTTTTATTTTCAAAGCAGCATAAAAATCTGTATGTAAAAGCTAACAGAGCCTCTGACTCCATTAGCTTCAGCAGGGATGATTCTGGAACTTTGCAAGGTAAAGCGATTCTGGTTGCAGTTGCCATTTCTGTTTGGCTCCTGAGTACATGATACACAGTTTCTCTGTCTCTGTTGTTTACTCTTGGTGACAGTTGCAGGGGTTCATTTTTGTTTTTGGTTTCAGTCCTGGCCAGGAATGATGGATGAACTCTCGGAGTTGAAAGAGTTCTATGACCCAGATACAGTGGAACTCATGGACTGGATTAGGTAAGAGGAACTTCTCAAGTTTAAAACAGAATGCCTTTCTGAAGTCAACTGTAGATCTCATACATCTGGGGGAGAGAGTTGTTTATTTTCTTTTTTTTTTTTAATATTTTATTTATTTATTGTGTATACAGTGTTCTGCTTGCATGTATGTCTGCAGGCCAGACAAGGGCACCAGATCTCATTTTGGATGGTTGTAAGCCATCATGTGGTTGCTGGGAGTTGAACTCAGGACCTCTGGAAGAGCAGTCAGTGCTCTTAACCACTGAGCCATCTCCCCAGCCCTGTTTATTTTCTAATTGTGAAGAACCATCCTTTTTCTTTTTTTTTGATCAAACTTTTCTTTAATACTCTGAATTTGGAAGAAACTCTTCCTAGCTGGGTGCAATGTCACACACCTGTGGCCCCAGCACTGAGGCAGAGGCAGAGGCAGAGGCTGTGAGTTCAAGGCCAGTCTAGGCCACATAGTGGGACCCTGTCTCTAAAAAACAAAAGGATTCTCTGCAGCTACATCCCCTGAGGGAAAGGAAGTACTCATTTGAAGTGGGAAACAGGATCAAAAAATAAACTCCTGACACTGACAGAAGGCAGAGTGGGATTTTATTTACCCATGAGGCTCAGTACTTGAGAGCATGCACTGACTGCTCATGCAGAGGACCCTGGTTCAGTTCCCAACATCTGCACCTGGTAGTTCACAACCAGGTTGGACTCTAGTTTCAGGACCTCTGACCCTCACTCTGGCCTCCCAAGCAGCTGCATTCACATGCACACACCCCACATGGATGTACACACACAGGTTTAAAAACAAACACACCACCTTTTACTTTATTTAACTCTCATTAAAGCTTAGTTTCTTCTTTTTGCTGATTTTATCTTTATTATTTCCATCTGAATCCTGTTCAGATTTGCTGTTAATGCTGACACACACATGAAAGTGTCCTTTCCTTGGAAGTTTTAAATTAAAGCTCACTGCAGGCTTCATGAGACTCATCCCATTGCTTATGTTCTTACTTTACAGAAAAATGTATTTATTTTCGTTTAAAACATTTTCTTTAGCCAGGCATAGTGGCGCATGCCTTTAATCCCAGCACCAGGGAGGTAGAGGCAGGTGGATATCTGAGATCAAGGCTAACCTGGTCTACACAGAGAGCTCTGGGATAGCCAGGGCTACAGAGAGAGAGACCCTGTTTCAAATTTTTAAAATTAATTAATTAAAAAATAAAACACGGGGTTGGGGATTTAGCTCAGTGGTAGAGCGCTTGCCTAGCAAGCTCAAAGCCCTGGGTTCGATCCTCAGCTCCAAAAAAAAAAAAAAGAAAGAAAGAAAGAAAAAATAAAACACTTTCTTTTTTCCCCCTCCCCACCCCCCAAACAGGGTTTCTCTGTATAGCTCTGGCTGTCCGGGAACTCCCTCCGTAGACCAGGCTGTCCTCGAACTCAGAGATCCGCTTGCCTCTCTTACCCAAGTGCTGGTTAAAAGTGTGCACCACCACCACCCAGCAAACATTTTCCTTTTTAAAATCATTTTAATTATATTCTTACGTGTATGGGTGTTTTGCCTGCATGTGTGTCTGGTACCCTGGATGGTTGTGAGCCGTCATGTGTGTCCTGGAAATTGAACCCAGGTCCTCTGAAAGAGTAGCCAGTGCTCTTAACCATTAAGCCATCTCTCCAGCCCATAGAGAAGGTTTTCAGTACATTGGAATGCCCTAGCATGATATTGCTTTCTTTTTCTTTTTCCTTCTTTTTTTTTTTTTTTTTTTTTTTTTTTTTTTTTTTTTTTGCCTGAACGTGGTTGCTTTACCTCAACCTCCAGCCTCAGAATGAAGCTTGTGTGTTTCAAAGTTTTGTTCAGAAACCCTGACTCTCACTGGCAAAGACAAACTTCTGTACCTAACAGCGTGCTCATGCTCTGTAGAGTGAGCGCTCCTGCTTTGTAAGTAGGAGTCACCTGTCTGGCACACACGTTAGTCTTGAAGACATCGTCCACTGTCTCCATCCCTTAGGAGTTTAGCAGCAGCCTCATGGGTCCCTGCCTCAATTAGTGCTTACTGGCCATACCAGTTAGTACTGCTCCAGGTGAAGAGATGACAACTGCTTGCTGCTTGGGTCTCCTGAGCACCGTGCATGGGTTTATAGAGACTTAAGTCTAAGTATCTGTGTGGCTTTGGTCTCAGTATCCAACTGGATTTGACTGGACAGGAGTGTAATTTTTGACATGTTTCTCGGGGGAAGAGGGCAGCACTTTGCCCTTATTAACTTTAAATCATGATGGGTAATATTGGAGTAAACAATTCTTTCAGTATTTATTGTAAATAGGGAAAGATTATTTATACATATAAAGAGAAGCTAATTCCTTTTGTACTAACTAATTGATTAGATATTTATAACATGTTTCATCTGAAAGCGAGGCTGGTCCTCTCTGTATTTTTTAAGGATTTATTTTATCTTTGTTATGTGCATGTGGGGATGTGTACTTATGTGGGGGTCTCTACAGACTCTAGAAAGGGTGTCAGATCCCCCAAAGCTAAAGTTGTAGGGCATTGTGAGCCAGCCACCGTGGGGGCTGGGAACTGAGCTCAGGTGCTCTGAAAGAGGAGCAAATGCTCTGAGTCCGAGCCTCTTCTCCAGCACCGGTCCTCTGTATTTTTAAGATGACTCTGTTGAAGGCAGTGCCATAGACTGCGTCTTGTAGATGGCGGCTCTCCTCTCTGGGACACCCTTACCACCTCCACCTGTGATCCATGGCTTGCAGAAGCTAATTAAGTTCCTCCCTGCTGGGGACTGGCCTTGGCATCCTAGAGCCCCTTCAGCTAACGGCAGCTTTGAGGCATACTCGAGTACTTTGACTTATTAGCTGGTTGGCTTCTTCTTCTTCATTTCATGCTCAGCAACTGAAAGATTCATATTGTTCTAAAAATATTGCTTCGTTACATTGTCATCTAATCTTGCCTGTTTTCCCTGAAAATTCCTCAAATCAAAATGATTTTTTTTTTTTTTTTGGTAAAAAAAAATAGCTGCTTGGCATGTTTGTAAATTAAGCTTAAGTGATGATGAATGTATGCCAAAGTAGGGTCTATTTAGACACAAAATATGTTTGTTTAAATCAACATTCAAATCAGCTGTGGTCGGCAGGCTTCGAGTCTCACTGTAAGGGAGTACATTTAATATTCTTATTGTTTTTTAGTACTAGAGGTTGAACCTAGGGCTTCACACATGCCAGGTAAGCATCAGTCAACTGCTGAGTACCATCCCCAGACCTCTTTTTACTTTTTATTTTGAGGTAGGGTCTCACAAAGTTGCCCAGGCTGGCCTTGAGCTCACTATAGCCCAAGCTAGGCCTTGAACTTTGAGCCTCCTGCCTCAGCCTCCCCATAGCCAGACTTACAGGCCTGTGCCACCATATCCCACTTTAGTAGTCTTTCAACATTCCTATTTCTCCAGTCGACTTTGGCTCCCCTGTAGAGATTGGTCACAGGGTGTGTGTTTGCTGCCAGGAGAGAAGACTGCAGCTGGGGACCCAGCGCATCACTGACGACGGGTACCTGCACTCTTACATCCTGACTGCAGCTGGGGACCCAGCGCGTCACTGACGACGGGTACCTGCACTCTTACCAGCTGGAGCAAGGGGAGACACTCGGGTTCAAGATGGCTAGCCTTAGGATGACATGCAAAAACCCAGGGACACATCCAGTTGTCTCCCATGTTAGTGTAAGAAGTTCTATCACACTACTCTGTTTCAGAGTGTGGAGAGGAGGCTTACCCATCAGTCGGTCACCACCGTCCCACCCCCACCCCTCAGGCTCTGCGGGAGCCCCACACCTGCTCTGGGCTTCACTGCTGAACTGCAGGGCCATGGAGGTCAGGGATTCCTGCAGGTTGACTGAGGACGCAGTGGAAGATGCCATTGCCTTGGTGGGAGTTAGTGATTGTCCCATCTTTGAAAGGAGCCCAGCTGTGGTTTTCCAGGAGAGAACCTCAAACACGATAGTACTCCTGAAGGAGCTGAAGGGGCTGGAGTCCTGTGAAAGCTCTGGAAGCCTTGAAGTTACCAAGCTTCTCACACTGAAGTTATATGCTGATTGGTACAGTTCAGTAGCTTCTACATGAGCACCAGCTGTGCGCACACAGGACACCAGGGGACACGTGAACACTGGCGGCTGTCCATTACACTGCCCCTTCATCGAAGCAATGGGTCTCTCTGCCGGCCCTGCTGACTGTGTGTTCCCCATGTTCTTTTTTTAAATTGATTGATTGATTGATTGATTGATTGATTTTTAGAGACAGGGTTTCTCTGTGTAGCTCTGGCTGTCCTGGATCTCGCTCTGTAGACCAGGCTGGCCTCGAACTCACAGAGATCCGCCTGCCTCTGCCTCCTGAGTGCTGGGATTAAAGGTGTGTGCCATGCAGTTCTCCATGGTCTTACTTCACCCAGCCTCACAGCTTGTAGAAACTTCACAAGTGTGGTCGGAAGGTGTTTGGATTTTAGTTTCCTAATTGAATGAGCGTGTAAATTTATAAACCAAGAGTACCCAGGCCTGGGACTCTAGCACTTCCCTATATTCCTAACACTTGGAGCGGCATAGGAACTCTGAGTGCTCAAGGTCATCTTTAGCAACATAGTGAGTTGACGGTCAGCTTGAGATACATGAGACCTTGTCACAAAAAAGGAGAGAGAGAGAGAGAGAGAGAGAGAGAGAGAGAGAGAGTGTGTGTGTGAGATTCTCTCTCCCCCTGCTTTCCTTTCTCCCAGTTGAGACCTTGCTCTGTAGCTCTACCCTTGTGCCACAACTCTCAGCAAATTTTAATTAACTACATTTGCATAGAGGCACGTTAGCCTGCAAGGACCTTTTGTGGAGATCAGGTCCCTGGATGTGTAGCCCCAGCCCTCTCTGACACTGGGTACAGAGATCAGATCTTCTGCCTTCTTGTGCCCTTTACAGGCTTTAGGTGTGACCAGAAAGCATGTTTACTTCAGCAAGGCTGACTGCGACAGCTTCCTGGACAGGTCATGCCATGTGCCAGTCTATCCTGGAATGCAACATTTTTGTTGCCTAGAAATTTTCTTGTGCAATTAAGAGGGACCTGTAGATGGGAATATTTTGAAAGATGGCATTTTTTTTTCTTTTTTTTTTTTTTTTGGTTTTTTGAGCAACGTTTTCTCTGTGTAGCTTTGTGTCTTTCCTGGAACTCACTCTGTAGCCCAGGCTTGGCCTCGAACTCACAGAGATCCACCTGCCTCTGCCTCCCAGTGCTGGGACTAAAGGCGTGCGCCACCACCGCCCAGCTGAAAGATGGCATTTTAATTACTTGCCTTTAGAAGATTTTCACTAGAAGTAGTCTCTCTGCAGTCAAGAAGCTTGCTATGTGTGGAGTGTTCTCAGCAACAACTAAAAAGCACACACTGAATTTCTTCTGCTTTTAATCGGGTAGAAAGAGTTGCATGTGTTTGTCTAAGTTCAGACTTGAGGTGCTGGTGAGCCTCTCAGGAAATGTGTATGAGTGTTTGCCTGCCTGTATGTATGACCACCCTGTGTGCACAGTTCCCTCAGAGTCCAGAAGAGGGCGTCAGATCCCCAGAGCTGTTGTTAGAGACCTGTGTATTCCCATGTGGGTGTTGGGAATCGAATCAGGGTCCTCTGGAAGAGCAGCCAGTGCTCTTAACCACTCCAGCCCCTCACCCTAAACCTTTTATATTTCATGAATCACTTCTCCTAGCCACATAATTCTATGTTATTTGAAGTGTTCAGTTTGCCCATTAGTTCAGCAGTAATTAACCTACTGAAGCTTGGCACTTCAAGACTAAATGACATTGGGGCCACCTGTGTCTCCTGCTCTGCCAGACGTGGAAACCAGGCTCCCTTCGCCATGTATTCTTAGTCTATGTCACGCAGAAGATACGTTATTGTAGGCTTATTGCAGTGGGATGGCGCACGCCATTGAGAAGATCCAAGGGGAACGAGGACTGGCCTGGGAAAGTAATGGCTCTGCCTTTCATTCATATTTATTCCCCTTAGCAACTGTTTTTCAGTCTAAAATTTAGAGTATAACTAAAATTTAGACTCTAAATGGAGGGTAGGAAGACAGACAAGACCCAGGATAAATGTTAAGTGAGCCTTAATTGAAGTTCTCTACCTATGCATGCCTTTATTTAAACCCTCCCGTGCCTTCATAACCCTCCGGTTCCTCCGACCATGTGGACCAGTGTCAAACTTCCCTGTAAATTGTGGATCTGGGGGACAGAGCAAGTGTCTAGCTGGTCTGTATTCCTGAGTCTGCTTGTTAGAATGCTGACAACCCCGTCAGGCCAGCCAAGCTCATGCTAGAGTTTTAGACTTCAGCGAGGGCGAGGGCGGGTGCAGATGATGTGTCTGTCATTCCTTCCCCGCTCATTGTAATTCCATCCGCTTTCCTCCCCTCACCCGGGAAGCCTCATTGGAATGCAACAGTTGATGAATGTCAGGGTTAGAAAGAAACCTCGGATTTTCTAAAGTAATTTATTTGTAAGTGTCATCACTCGAAGCACAGCGTGTCTTGCCCCCAGACGTCCATA